>NC_143439.1:6300833-6606666 GCF_987193195.1 Phasianus colchicus | reverse complement strand
TCATCTGAGATAAGTCTATTTTCAGTCCCTATAAGATAAACAGTCTTAGGGAAGTCTCTTATCCTTTTTCACTCCCCCTCCTCCCTGAACTTTAGTTCTATATGTACCCTATACGATGGAAGATTTTTCCTGCCCAGGCTCAGCTTTGTTCTTAAAAGCAAGGGGTTATCCCACAAGTTAAAGTCACTCTGTTCTACGCAATACAAAACAAAGCAGATATGCAGAAAACCCAATACTGAAACAATTTGGAAAGCTTTCCAGTTGTACAGGTGTTCAGGAATTTGGCTAAAATAGATACATTCTTGTACAGCTTTTCAAAAAATGAGCAATGAGGAAAAATTTCTTGCTAGGCACTGCTCCGACACCGCTGTAACTGCAGACACACAGTGTGAATCATTCACGTACTTCTTTCCCCTCCCCTCCTGTAGTAAAACAACTACTTTGTTTTCTTGCATCTTTACATACATTTAATGCTGGCACTTACCGTGGTGGAACAGAGGGACCCCTACCCCCACAAAGAAGGTGATGGCTGATCGTCTCTGGATTCTTTATTTCTTGACTACTCCCGGCTCTTTGCTTTGCTGCTCTAAATTCAGCCTAGTTTGCAGAAGAGCACAGAAAAAATTAATAGAGCTGAGTTGCCAAAAATTCCAGCCACTCGCAGTCAGCAGTGAAGACGTTCTCCCCAGTTCTGAGTGATTCCAAAGAACAAAGCCTGCTGGCAATGAGGAAGCGGAGTTTAAGTCCCGTGGCTTCAGTCCAGCTGTTGCTCTCTCGCTTTTGCTTCAGAGTACGTGAGAGCGGTTGTATGAGCTCGTAATGCAAGCAAGAGATGGGGGCTGGGAAAAAAGGGGGTGTGTGTAAGGGGAGGGAATGCTAGTCATATCCAAAAATAACATGAAGGAAGTAATGTGGCGATCCCTCTCCCCCAATTCTGTCCCCTTATCGCATGTACGGTGAGTATCTCTACCCTAAGATTCTGATCTCAAGTGTGGGTAAAGAAAATATGCCAGTGTGACTTGCAAGTCATTTGGTTCTGCTATTAAACTGTAACTGAGGTGTTCCTTGCTTAAGAGGGCACGTCAGAAGCATGATTTAGTAGCACGCTTGATGATACTGAAGCCAAAGTGCATTTCACACTGTATGTCTTCATTTGTTTGTAAACCAGAGAGAAAGAAACAAATTACTGTTGAAGTTTACCTGTCAGAAAAAAAGTGGTATTGCATTTGCCTTTCCAGAAGTTCAAAATTCCAGTTTTAGGTTTTTCTAGATACTGCTTAATGGTGATTGTTCGAAAAGAAAATTTGTAAATTTACAGTATTTTTTGTTAATTTTTCCCCTACTTTTTCATTAATTGTTTAATTTTTCCCCTACTTTTTCATTAATTGTTTCTTATAAATAAATTCCACAGTCAGGCAAGTACTTCACCAAAAGAAAGAAAAAAGAAAATCAACTTTCACAATACGAAGCAAAAGAAAGCCATGTTAATTAAAGAAAAAGAAAGAAGGCACCATAGAACAAACAATGAGTTGTTCTTTCCCGTGTAATCAGAAATCTATAATGTAACTACTATCAGCAGTAAAAAGCTTTAGAATATTGGTTCAATAATAATTCTGGGCTTTTAAAATCTTTAAAACGGTCGTCTTAAGTGAACAACAAATATAGGGAAGAATAATAAACCATTAGTGATAGCCTCATATTTCTCCAGTTGGTTCATTTAATCTGCACTCTGCACATTAATTTGAGAACCACTAAAACAATCTGCATGTCCAGAAGCAATCTCTGTGATTACTTAGAATTTCTGGAGAATCATTATTCCACTAGGTAGGGCTTTAACGTCAAGCGGGTGTTCTTGAGATATTACAAACATAATATTGTTTATATTTTTATCACACTACTTCCTGAGAAGTGATTAGCATTATTTCTTAAAGGGTTAATTAAAGCTTGACAATATAAAGAAAGGACAAAGCAATCTTGGATTTAATTTCATCTCACGCAGAATAATTGAACCATAGTTTTTGAGCTAAGTAACATGGCATGAAGCATGCTGGTCACTTTCAACAATGAATTCTTCCAAGACAACAGTTCTCAAAGCAGAAGGAAAAGTGGGAAAGGAGGAATTGGAAACTAAACTGTAGTATGCCAGTTTTGACAACGATAGATTAAAGGAGCCACCTGTTTATACAAGACTTTGTTCCTTAATGCGGAAGATAGCATAGATCAATCATC
Source organism: Phasianus colchicus (assembly GCF_987193195.1). NCBI lineage: Eukaryota > Metazoa > Chordata > Aves > Galliformes > Phasianidae > Phasianus > Phasianus colchicus. The sequence continues at coordinate 6,604,437 of NC_143439.1, read as the reverse complement.
AGACATTGAGATCCTTATCCAGAGTCTTTTTTTTTTTTTTTATCGTTAGTAAAATGACTGTAGCTTTGGATAAGGAGCTTAGGTTTTATAGAACCCATATAATAATCCTTCCTACATTCCACCTTCATTAAAGAAACTATAGCGCTTTTCCAAAGCTAATAGCAAAAAGAATTGTTATGATAAATTTTAAAATTACAAATACACTCTGTGTCAAAGGTAAGTCTCAGAAGCCTATAGAAACCATCTGGAATGAAAGGAAGTTATGATGATTTAGTTTGCCTTCCTGCATATTCACTAGAGACTGAATTTCAATATATTTTAAGGCCATAAAAAGTTACAGTAAATCCTAGTTCTGTATCAGGAGGTTCCCTGAGCCCTACTGTGATGTACTTTTCTCTTGGTGCTTCAACTCCCTGGTAAGCATTACAAAGCTTGGCTTCCTTTCCTGTCTCAAGGTTTGCCAGCCCAAATTCAACTTGACAAACTTCACATGCAAGGGAAGATCAAGAACAGATAAGACGACCTGGGGGCTTTTAGTGCACACCTCATCCCATCTTGAGCATCAGTTGCACTGAATTTGCTGACCAAGCTAATTAGAGTTTTAACATGAAAAAACCATATGCTTTGAGTGGACTACAATAAGCCCATATCTAGTTTCATTGCAATTGAGTCTCCAGAAGAAAGATGTTAGTCCAAAACCTTAGTCCAGACATTTGAGTTTGTTTTGCTGACTACTAATGGAAAAACACCAGCCTGGAAGAATATGAATTCAGAGAAAGTATAAAATTACAGCGTAAACACAAAATAGCAAGCAAATGAAAAAGTACTGTGAAGCTGTCACGCACTTTCCTCTGCCCAGCTGTCATTACCAGGGACCCAATGACATGAAATGGTTTTCTGGAAAATTTCAAACTCAGACAAACAATAAGTAAAATAAAAATCAACTGAGTACTTCAGTGATTGGTATTCCACAACTTCATCCATCAAATAAGGCATTACTATGATATGCATTATGTTCTTGTTACTGTTGGAAATCTACACAGATGGCATGCAGCAGAAAAACATATCTAGAATTACTTGTTACCATATAACTAACAAAGTACTTAATTTTTCATGTTGCAAAAAACATTATTCCACTAATACTGTTATTTTCCTCAAACATAATGTATTCCTACTGCGGTTAAGAAAATGATGGCATCTGTACATCTGCTAATTTGCAGATGATCTGCTACAAGTAACGCCTTATTTTCTGCATTACAAACACTTCAGCTGAAAGTTTCAATTTCTGATGAACATTTCTCAGATTTCAGTTTGCTTTTCAACTATTGGCAACTTTAGATTAGAAACAAAAATAAGAGGATAAATACATATTATAATTTCTTTCATTGAAAGTTACTTTCATATATAGGAATGAGACAGGTGAGAGTACTGCTTTGTCTAGTAAGATAAGCCATCATAAATTGATTGTTCCTTGGACCAAGTGGCTACAGTAACTTCTGAAGCACTAGAAACACGGATCAGAAATTACAACAAGCAAAATACAATCCAGATTTCACAGATTGCTTAATTGCAATCAAAGTGTTCTAACTCATGTCAATCCTGGTAGCCTCTATAAAGCAAAGTTTTCTCTTATTGCGGTATCCTAAGGTCTATTCAGAGAGATTACTCTCCAAGACTGTTTCCATGAAGAAGTTATCCTATTTCTCTCTATTTTTTTCTCTCTCCAGAATAATAGCGCAATAGAAAAGAACAACCACACATTAAGGAGAAAAAATTCAGTTTTACTCACTTCTTTTGATGATTTCCTAGACACAAGCTCTGGTAAACTGGACCACTTAATAACTTCAGAGTCTTGTACTTTGTACGCACAAATGTGTTCCCAATATAGCATATGTAAATTTGACATTCATCATTAAAGGTCACAGAGCGTTTAAATGTAGGGAGCACTCTCATGACCAGAACTATCATCTAATAAAAGAAGCAAGACTGGTGAAAAAGGAGGAAAGCTGAGGTCAGTCTGTATATATTGCTCAAATATTTTCTTTTTGGTATCTGAGTACCTTAGTTTAGTATCTACATACCTTAATGACCTATTCTGAGCTCAGCTTTGCTTAGGAAAAATTTTAAAGTTTGTTTCTTAATATCTGTACAGCCCCTTTAACTTCCGATTATGATTTCTTCTGATCTCCATAATCCTCATTACTTCTTGAGATGTGTTTTCATTTAAGAAGGGGAAGTATTTCTGAGGTAAATGCTTAGAGAGGATTTTTTCTTTTTTCCTCTGAAATGATTTAGATGTGAAAATTTCATTTTCAAAGGGGCTAAAGAATACTTAGGCATTTTTGGAAGATTTAACTCTGAATTTCTAAAGTCCTCTCTTAGAGGAATAAAGCAAGTTACTTAGAAGAAATGTATTTTCCCCTGACAAATATATTTGAGCAAACCCTTAGAGCTAATATGATCTAAATCAGAGGAAATTAAAAAAAAAAATCCTAACTCTCCTTACATCAAAACTTTCTGCACAGAAAGAGAAAAGAATATACACAACACTACTTTTGAAGTCTCTAACATTTCTATTAACAAAGAATTTTATTCACTTATACATAAGCAGTAGAGATGCACATGTACAAGGTATAAGAAACAGCCGTGTAGGTTATGTATGTAAAGGGATACGTCCAAATATCTCAGAATGTGATCATTAATGAGATTTCTTCCACATAATGCAAAGTCAGAATCAGTATCATTCCTAAAGTGAAGGTTCAAAGAAATCACAAGCTTCTCAAACTCGGTGCCTGTGAAAGTGAAGTGTCTACAAGCCTCAACCAGGATGTCCCCAAAGTCAGTTTCTGCATCCTACTGACAGTATGCATACAGACAGGTTTCATTTTCCCAATGTCACATTGCTGCATTTTAACATAAACTGATAGAAAAACATTATTTTGTTACAATGTCAGCAGGAATTCCCCAAAGGCTCATATAACCAAGAACAATTTTAATAACTTACTTTCCAAATCAGTTACTACATCTGATTTCAGTGAAAGTTTGTTTACTGTTTGGGGATACATACGGGCACCCCAAACAATTCAAATGACTGAAGTATTTGTTCAAAGAGTTATGGAATCTCCTGTTTCTTTCACTTTGTAATGTCAGAATAAGCATATACTAATCAGTTCTGAAATGGGCTCCATTTAAGTTGTTGAGCGATTAAATGAAAAAGCACTTTAAAAAGATACCTGAACTGTAATAGTGGTAGGGTGGACATAAGGGCATTTCTACAAGCCAACATTCACTCATTCAATTCATGCACTGTCCATATGATTCATACAATGGCAATATTCTGCTTGAGGCTACAGCTCATGGGAACTATTCTTAATTGACAGTAATTCTGAGAATGTCATGCTTTCTCTGATGCTTCTGTATATCTGCAGTTTTAGTTCACTTTCATTCTCATGCTGAGGAAACAAACAAGACCAGAGTGTGTGAACAGGTAATGATTCTCTATTATCTGTTGTCACAAAATACAAATTCAAATAGTCTCTTCCAAAAGGTGCACATATTCAAAGATTCCACAAGTAAACTAATCCACTGAAAGATGTTGTAGAACATTACATGCCTTCTTCCATAAGAAAGTACAAATGCAGTTTAATGTTAAAAAAATGGTGTTGGGTTTGTGAAAATAACAGAACAAACCCATAACAGGTTGCAACACTTTTAAAACAGTTATCAGATTGAAGACCACCTAGTTCTGCCCCTATTCTATCCTTTTCATTAAAAAAAAAAAAATTCTTAACCTTATTTCATGCCATTATCTGGTAATAGTTACTACAGAAAATTCTTGAGGAGTGCTAGAAAGAAGATGTAGCTTGAGCACAGCATAAGATGTTCATGGTTGTCTTTCCAGTGCAGCAGGAACCACACTGGTTTAGCAGCTTTTCTTTCACATGAAACAAGGTAAAAGCCTGGGGCAACTGACCAGGCACTGTTGCCAATACAACAGTATTGGTATTTCATTATCAGTGTCTCCTTTTCTATGCAAACTTATGCCCAGGCAGTCTGCAGGTGACACTACTGCTATCTGATCACCAAATCCATTTTAGCCAAGAAACAAGAAATCAGAGTAGAATCAGTAGGAGCTCATAAACCATTTCTTGTGATTTCCAAAAAGTAACAAAAGAATCACTAAATTCTGTGCAATATATTTTTTGTACTATATATGTGTATATATATAACATGTACATGATTTAGTTGCAATTCTAAGAATCTGTGAAGAACACAGTCTGAGAACCCTGTTTTTAGCTTAGTTTATGTATTACGTTAATACGAGCAGTGTCAAAGTCCTTATGCTACAATCTAAGAATTATCAGGAACTTACTAATAAAATGGAGCAATATAACAAGAGATTTGTCTCTTAAGCTCGGTCCCACAACTGTAACAAAACCCTTCAGTCCTCATACAGATCAGAATATCTGTAGGTGTTTTGTTTTGAAACATACTTAGCTCCTTTTAGCTTTTAAACAATGATTTTGAGAGGGAAGGAAGATGTTCCTGAAGTCTCTCTTAGTAAAAGTAGATTAAGTGAAGCAATTGAGCTACTAGTTAATTTTTAGTAATATAAAAGCATATTTTAAGATTGAAACAGGTATTTTGAAACAAACAAACAAAAAAAAAAAAGCATACTAAACTGAGAAGGAAACCCTCATTTATTTATTTTTAATCATATCCTAAAAGTTATCAGCCATCAAGCTTTCAATTGATAGCAAGGCAACTGGCCCCCTCTGAAAGTTACACAACAGTTATTAAAAAATAAGCTGCATTGTTTACAACAAAACCATACAAAACTGCAACCATTCTGCTCTTCTCATCACTCTTCTCATCCACTCAACCCTCTATTCACAGTAAACAGCAGACTGAGAACAACTAGCACTGCTCTAAAATGAGAAGAGCGACCTTCTTTTAATGAAACACAGCAATTGGTTTAAGCCTAGTGAAAATCACTGCATTTTTTTCAGGATGTGCTTACTAAGCAGTAGAAGCATTCAGCAGAGTTGATAGTTAGCCAGCATTTATAAAATCTCATAAAGAAAGTAGCTAAGCTGAAGAAACAAACCCTTTGTATTGGATTCCAATGCTAGATTCAGTAGTATTTGAGAAGATATTACAGCCATGATGACAAGACTGCTTTTAATTTTCAAAAAACAAAACAAAAACTGACCCATGATTCTTTGATTTGCTACTAATGGAAAATATAAATTGCTGGCACACATGCTTTAAGCTAGATGATGGTAGCATTTCAAAAGGTAGAAAACCCCATACAAACACATCTGTCTAAGATGACATATTATGAATATCTACTTGTTTAAAAAGAGATCCTCTCTAATCCTATTGATGTTTACCCCCCGTAAACAAGTTACAAAGCTGGGAATTTTTCCTTCTCAAATATTTCTAACATTAAATTTTGAGATATGCCACATTAAATAAGCAAATGGTATTTTTCTTGAAGGTTAAACGTATTTTTCATTATCAGTGAAACAGAAAAAAAGATTGTATTTGGACATACAGGGTAGGGACTAGAAATAACTTAAGAATTACCATTTGTCCTCAAGGAATTATTATCAGCAGAAAAAGAAATAAAAGCTAAATCTAAAGAACCTTCCAAAAGCATATATAATTCTTGCAGTGTCTTTGGTGAAATCTTATTCATTTATGTACTGCTTACATCATTCCATGTTGGAGTCACACTGTTTTTTTTTAATTTTTATTTTTAAGTATGTAATGTCTCTAAGAATGACTTCCAGAAAATATATTTTTGGCACAAGCACTGAGGATTAGGCCAAGTGGGGGAAAGCTCCCAATAGATCACCTAGCAGAGACTGCTGACTGGACCATAAGGGGGTCCCAGTTCACGCACTGCCTGAAATGGGCCTCCCTTGAACATCAATCAGTGTTTTTTAAATAGAAGCAAGCTTGCTTTGGCTGTTTGGATAGCTGTGGAGTGGAGGCTGAGTTTTACCAGGCTGCTTGCTTCACCTACTTCTGGGACAAATCCCCTTTCATCATTTGAAAAAATCTTAAAAATGCTATTCAGGCAGATTAACTGTGCAGCAGTAATTCTTCAAAAGTAACTTGAGGTAAACCACATATTTCTATTCCTGAATACAGAAGAAAATCAGTTCAGGAAATTACCTCATAGGTAGATTAAAAAATGAAATAAAAAATAGAATAAAATGAAATACAGAAAGACATGCTAAACAGAAAATGCTACTCCCCTACTAAGGCATTATTGAAATTCAGAAGAAGGGGGCTATGAGAGGTAGCATATGTGCATACTGACATATGCATTTGGTAGTGTTTGTGGCTAGCAGTAGCTGAAGCTGTGACCAAGATTTATTTTCACTGTCTTTAATGGCACTTTAAAATTATGGTTTTTCTGTAGACCCTAAGATGTCCGATATTACCAAAGACACAACAGATTCTGCTCACCAAAACAAGATTTTGGAAATATTTAAAGATTCAAGCATTTTGGAAAAAATCCAGCTATTTCCTAAAGCTCTTAGAAAATTTAAGAAGAAATACACTGCATCGCTGTGCTTTCTTATTAAATATATATGCTCCTTTAATAACTGATCCTCCCAGATTTGACTGGGATAATTAGGGAACACAATTGCTTCTTGGGTGTAATGTTGAAAACAACTATTTCTAATAGCAGATCATTTTTGTCATTTAGAACTTGTACCTGGTTTCCAAGCCATCATCTCCATTTGGATGTGGTGCTCAGGGACATGATTTAGCAGAGGGTTGTTAGAGTTAGGGTAGGATGGTTGGGCTGTGGTTGGACTCGATGGTCTTTAAGGTCTTTTCCAACCCGAGTCATTCTATGATTCTATCTCAAAGAACACCTGAAATGCAGTTTAAGAAACACATATTCGTGCTGCCCCTTCTTGAAAAGCACGCTGCCTTTCCCAAGGAACATCGGCTCACTGTTAGCATGGTAGCCCTGTTTATAGTGTTGTTACCCCTACCCCTGAGGTGCTAAAGGCTGGAGATGATTATTATTATTATTTTTTCAGACCTCTCACACATGAAGGGTTGCTTCTCTACAAATCTGAGTTATCCCTAAGCCTGCGCATAGTTTTCCCTCAGATACACTTCACTTGCAGTGATACAGAAGACTTTTATATAAATATTCCCTAAATACTAAACACTGCCAATTCTTTTGGGCCAATTCAAGTAGTGATTTTTTTTTTTTTTTTTTTTTTTTTTTTTTACTTCTATCTCATCAATCAGGGATGATTTCTTACAGATATGCAGGATCTGCACTTCATTTCCATAGTATTTTACAAAGCTGTCTATTACACAAATTCCTTTCTCTTCCCTCTACAATCATCAGTGTCAATCCTCAAATTTGCACCTTACTGTCCCTCCAATGCCCCTTCTGAACAACACATACTGTACTGACATCAATACTTCTGGTCTGGTATCTAGTAGCTGACTCAGCAGCAGCTGGATGAACAAAATAATAATTTTGCATAACAAGCTGTGCTAACAGGAAAGCCATAAGCTTAGCAGGTGTTTGCAGTTTGGTTTATCTCAGTAGAACTTTTAAATAGTTTAATTTGAACTCACTACTTCTGATAATTTTTTTTTTTAAGAAATTGGCATCTAGTTCAAAAATTACTGTTATAGAAAGAGGCAGAAACATTCATTTGAAGGGCAAGTAGGATGTGTGTGTGGTCACACCAAGGAGATCACTTGTAAAAGCCGTGGAGCTGCATCCAGAAAAAAAGCTTTCATGAACACTTTGGAATACTCTAAGAGCATTTCATCTATGCAAAAAGGCTTCCCGACACACAGTTTTCCCTTTGAGCTAGCATACATGTGGTGGGTTTTTCTTTGTTGTTTTTTTTTTTTTTTTTTCCCCTAGCTCTTTGAAATCCCATGCTCTTTTAACTGAGGCTTTTCACTTAGGTTTGTTTATATTTGGTGGTGGCAAGATGAAAGAACAACAAGCAAAAAATCAGTGAAAGAGTAACAGTGTCACGCAAGTCTTTGTTGTAAAAATAAGCTTTCTTAATTTCACTCTACATAAAATATCTCTATGACAAGGCTGAATTTGCAAAGTTTCACATGGAAGAAAACATCAGGACATGTAGAAAAGACTAGGCAAAATTGTTATGTATATATGGGTAATTAATACATTACATCAGAGGAACTTTTTGAATTGAAGCTTTAACCTGAGGATGGTTTTCTCCCACAGAAGGCCATTTCTTAGGAGCAATTTTGTAGATCAGCCATAGGCATAGGAAGGGCTAGGCAGGAGAACATTAGATGGGAGAAACTGTGATGCCTTACCTCTAATTTGTTATGCCTGAGGCACAGATCTTACCTCTGCCTTTTCCCCTGCTCTCTCTTTGTGGTAGATAGTATGACTCTCGAAAACATGAGAGCTCTGAGCCCTTCTTGCCTGCTCACATTCACTCACCAGTGAGATGGTCTTGAGTAATCTGTAGGTAATGCTTTCTGCCTAAATATTTATCCTCAGTCCTGGTAGACACCCAGAGAGAGAGAGAGAGTGTTACAGTGTGCTTCTGGCACCCTGAGAATCATTCAGGAGGAACTGAGATACCTTTCTTGAGGCTGCCATCTGCTCTTTAGATCTAGCTTACAACCTTCCTACTGCTTTTGGTTTGCATTAGAGGATGAAGTGCAGTCAACCTCTCATCTTCCTTCAGTTCTATATTATTTGAAAGAAAAGTTGCACCCTGTCCATTTGTCAAAATACCTCAGAATAGAATGAGCAACAGTAACCACCATATGATATGAAAGCAGAAAGACTACGTGTATGCTTCATGGTAGACCCTGATCATCTTTCACACCATTCTGCAAAGCAAGCTCTGTGCTAACTGCATGGTAAATAGGATTTATTGTGAAAAATGGCTACCCCATGCATACGCTATCCCAAATGCCTTAACCAGACATCCTGCTGCTCTCCAGTGATATATCCCTGATCTTTGCATACCTTAAACTATAGTCTCACAAACCATAGGGCAAGCTGCCCAAGTAAATCTGGAAACACATTCCTAAAGTTTCACTTCTGCAGCATAGCCAGCTGCTTTCTAACAGTTGATGAACAAATGCAGAAAGCATCCACAAAGCATTCAAACACTCCGTGCTTCCTCGCGGCTTCACTGTGCATAAAAGGGTTAAGCTAGGTTAAGAGGACTAATGAGTAATGCAGCTGGCAAGCTCTTTTTTTCCCCCCTCTCACTCACTGAAAAGCTGGCTTTTGTTTCTGCATTCAGTGAATGAACTCATGCAGCAATACCTGTTGGCAAATTGAAGCTTGTGTTGCTAAGACACGTACAATGCTGCCAAGTCCTTGATGTCTTCACAGCTCTTTGCTACACAGATTTGGTATGCCAGGGACTCAGCAGTTCATCAAGCTCACACAGTGCCAGAAGTAACATCCCTCTTCTACATGCCAGGCAGGGCTCTCAGGACATGGACAGAGCATCTATGTTTGCCAAAATTCTTTCAGAGCCTCCCTTTTGGATACTGCTTGGAAATGCCACCTCCTTCTTTAAAATGGAAGATATTTTATATGCGTAGCAAATTAATACAAAACTTGCCTCTCCCTTCTCTTGCTTTCTCCTATATTTGATATAATTAGTACTGACTTATCACTATTTCTCGCAGCACCTCTGCATGTGGGAATGGAAAAATTTACCTTTACTGTGTATTTATACAATTCCAAACAATGGGGCCCTGGACTCAGTGGAGGCTGCAGGATACTGATGTGCTTTAGCCTTACAAAAACATTAAAGCCTGTAAGGTAGTAGTACTCCATTTTCTGCAGGCAGTTTACCTTCTTTGTACAGTAGCTAAAAACAAAACTAGAAGTGCACATAACTGGAGTTAAGTCTGTACCACCCCAGTTCCAGCAAGAGCTTCCCAGTTCTAAGGTCAGCCTTCTGCTGACATTACATTACATGCCTTACTTTACGAACTACCTGTAGGAGGACTTGTATAGGAACTATCTTTCAACAGAAGCATCAGGGGAAGGAAGTCTGACCATTTTAAAGACAACAACATTCCGTCAAGCTTGCAGCTTGCTGAACTTCATTCACACTTCTAATCTGGGAAAAGGGAATAACCCTGTCCAGATTAAGACGGTTTCTAGACAATCACTTTCTATTTCCTCTCATGTTACTCATATTACTCTTCAGAAAAGCAGCGAGCTGCTGAATGACATGGAGCGTCAACTGAAACATACTGGAGATTAAAATTACTGGGGATGTGAAGTAGTATTCTAATTAAAAGAACAAGTAGGTCAATATACACAAGTGTGAACAACAATATTTTTATAAAAATTGCTACTACATATTTGAAACAAAAAGCTTATTTATATTAAAATGCATTTCAACGTGTGCTATTGGCTGAACAAGAATGATCTGATTAGAAACATGTAGAGTTGAAGCACTGGACAAGACTGTAAAACCTTTGACCTACTTAGAGCTAATGACATGATCCATGTAGAGTATCTCAAACTGCACCATCTCCATTTTGCAAGCATCATACTATGCATGAACAAATATACTGCATACCTCCCCTGTAAATATACATTAAGAAAACCAATGAACTCATCATAGTTACTGCTACACTCCTTCTTAAAATAGGGAAGATTTATTCTTTGAATATGTAGGAGCCTTGTGAAATTGCACATAATTTTTAACATGAAGCATTTATATGAAGTAGAAGTTATTAGGTTTCTGTTCACACTGTTTGTCAGAAACAGCACAGTAACTTCTACTCCTGATGTAGACATCCATTTTTTTTTTCTTTAGCAATCCCACTTTTTGTTATTTTAAAAATAAGTAAAGAAATAAAACTGTTCTTAGGCGTCCACTAGGGAAGAAACCACTAGAGAAAAGACAGGATTAACTTGGATTTAGTTTCATTTTGAAGTAGCTACTTACATTCTGGATAGCTTTTGATACAAGGCACAAGTAAGCCTGTCTCCATCACGTGCTACAATCTTCTAATAGATTTTACACCCCCTTTTTAACATGGATTCTTAAGCAATTTTTTTCTGGATGGCTCCCCATTGATATTGCTGCAGAGCCTCTAGTAGCACAGCCGGCACCATTCCCCAGTCAAAGAAATGTAGAGATGGGTGGATCTGACATTTGAGTGGCCTAAGTATGTAAGTATGTAGATGTAAAAACTCTTCTTCCAAGTGGCTAATTCTGAATAGCAGCTTTAATTTCCTAAAAGCATCAGCATAACATTGAAAACAGGCAGTTCGAAGTTCCAGATAATGTAGTCAAAGTCACTTAAAACCCCCTTTCAATAGTTTGCTTTGATATTCGTAATTACCTATATAAAGAAACAAAAATCACCAGAATTTCCATAGAGCAGGCAGCTGAAACTAATCAGACCATACAGTAGACTCCAATACAGAGACGTATTTATGCCCCTGCTGAATACAAAGGACCTGTGGTGTAATACCTTTAAGCTGACAAAATGCTATCCACAAGACTCTGATGTATTCCTGGAACTGGAGAAGAGTTAAGTGGGCAGTGGTGGATTTTACTGATATCAAGTGAAATTTAAAGAGAAAAATAAAAAGAGACAGAGATTAAGTACAAACAACATAACCTCTGCATGTCTACAGACAACTACAGAATACAGAAAATCAAGGTTATAAGGAACGTAAGCAAAATAGAAAGGACTGAGAACCTTTCCACTGGAAATATTACGTTTTATATAAACATCCAAGTTAAGACATCTTTGGACTGAGAATCTAGTCTGACACTTTCCGTTTTCTTCATGAATATAAACTAGCACTGGCAGATAAAGTAAAAATTGAGCTACACTCAACACACTTAGTACATCTGCACATACCTTTTCTTTCTGAGAAGCGTCATCTACTATGTATATTGCTCATAACATGAGCAAACTGCAATGACAAATATAGAGATTAGAGCACTGTTTTCTGGTCACCAAAAGGGAAATGGGCTGACACTGCCTTAGCTAGAAGGAAAATCGCATCATGTATATATTGTCATATTGAATGTATACATGTTCTGTATTATACATACTCTGTTTTTCTCCCCATTTCAAGCTGTTGGAGCCTACACATATTAGTTAACACTGAGCATTTTAGTCCATGCGTGTTTTAGTATTCTTGAAATACTCCCTGAATCTGATGTTCTTTTGTTTAGAAATGAATTGCCATTAGGGCCTGTTAACATTAATGTACAATCAACTAAAGATGCCTCTTGAGATACACATAAATAAAATATCTGGCACTAAATAAGCATGCTACATAAGTTATCAGCTTTTCTTATACCACAGATGCTAACTCCACAAGTTGATTTTTCCTTCATATAATTGTCTTTATAAAATGAGATTTTCTCAAATACCTCTTTCAAGTACAAAGAATACCTGGAAGAAAAAGAGAGAAAAATCTTAACCCTTGGGAAATATGTAATTTGCTTCAGAAGTAATGCCTCCTATTGATATCCATTGAAATCTATCTGCAATAGATACAGAGAGCACAATAACAACATTTGCTAGTGCAAATACTCAGCTACAAAACACTTTCTCAAAGTCACCACTTTAGGTATGTTTTTTCACTGGCAATGAACAAGAGCCTGCATGCTGCACCTGTAAAAATCTGCACCAGCAGAATTGACCCACTGTCACCACCCCTGAAATGCACCACCTACCATCTCCATGTAGAAGGAGACTTAAATCGAAAACGTGTGACAAATACTTTCACATACTCTTGTGAGAAGCATGGGAAATGGCATCAAGAATGAAATCAAATAAAATAGAAATTACTGTCTCAAACACATTTTGCCAAACCTGGACCTGTTAGTTACATCAGTGTGACTTTTTCCTACGGTCTGCCCAGTAGAACTTTAGTTTACAGCTGATGATTAATGTTATTTCCCATTCTCATACAATTAAATACGAACATTGGTGAACGAATTCCTCATTAATTCACAGAATACATAAAGCAGCTTATTCCTGCTATGCCTTCCTGTAGTCAGTGAGAAATTCAGTCAACATACACATCTCCGTAACACTGAAGACATGGTTATACATGCTGTTTAATGATAGCAAGATCTGATTAGCTAAGGTTTTTCAATAGTAGCTGTATATAGTGAAGTATCACAGAATCACAGAATCGCCAGGGTTGGAAGGGACCTCAAGGATCATGAATCTCCAACCCCCCTGCCACACGCAGGGCCACCAACCATTCCACCTAATGCTAGACCAGACTGCTCAGGGCCCCATCCAATCTGGCCTTGAACACCTCCAGGACGGGGCATCCACAACCTCCCTGGGCAGCCTGTTCCAGTACCTCACCACTCTCTCTGTAAAGAATTTCCCCCTGACGTCCAACCTAAATCTCCCTTCCCTCAGCTTAAAACCATTTCCCCTTGTCCTGCAGTTATCTACCCTTTCAAAGAGTTGATTCCCCTCCTGTTTGTAGGCTCCCTTTAGGTACTGAAGGCTGCAATGAGGTCACCCCGCAGCCTTCTCTTCTCCAGGCTGAACAAGCCCAGCTCTTTCAGCCTGTCCTCATAGGGGAGGTGCTCCAGTCCCCTGATCATCTTCATGGCCCTACTCTGGACCCTCTCCAACAGCTCCCTGTCTTTCTTGTACTGTGGGCTCCAGACCTGGACACAGTATTCCAGATGGGGCCTCACAAGAGCAGAGTAGAGGGGGACAATCACCTCCCTGTCCCTGCTGGCCACCCCTCTTTTGATGGAGCCCAGGATCCCATTTGCCTTCCGAGCTGCAAGGGCACACTGCTGGCTCATGTTAAGTTTTTCATCTACCAAGACCCCCAGGTCCTTCTCCACAGGGCTGCTCTCAAGGACCTCTCCTTCCAGTCTGTAGGGATGCCTGGGATTCCTCCGGCCCAAGTGCAAAACTCTGCACTTTGCCGTGTTGAACCTCATCAGGTTCACCCGGGCCCACCTTTCTAGCCTCTCGAGGTCCCTCTGAATGGCATCCCGTCCTTCAACCGTGTCAACCACACCACTCAGCTTGGTGTCGTCAGCAAACTTGCTGAGGGTGCACTCAATTCCGTCATCAATGTCATTGATAAAGATGTTAAAGAGCACCGGTCCCAAGACAGACCCCTGGGGGACGCCGCTCGTTACCAGCCTCCACCTGGACATAGAGCCATTGATGACCACCCTCTGTCTGCGGCCTTTCAACCAGTTTCTTATCCATCGAGTGGTCCACCCATCAAATCCACATCCCTCCATTTTGGAGAGAAGGATGTGGTGGGGGACCATGTCAAAGGCCTTGCTCAAGTCCAGGTAAATGACATCGGTCGCCTTTCCCTTGTCCACTGATGCCGTCACTCCATCATAAAAGGCCACCAGATTGGTCAAGCATGACCTTCCTCTGGTGAAGCTGTGCTGGCTGTCACGGATCACACTCCCTTTCCTCATGTGATTGAGCATGTCATCCAGGATGATCTGTTCCATGATCTTCCCAGGCACAGAGGTGAGACTCACCGGCCTGTAGTTCCCAGGGTCCTCCTTGCTCCCTTTCTTGTAAATGGGAGTGACGTGACCCTTCCTCCAGTCATCCGGGACCACACCAGACAGCCATGACTTCTCAAATATGATGGAGAGCGGCTCGGCAACCAACTCAGCCAGCTCCTTCAGAACCCTGGGATGCACACCATCCGGCCCCATAGACTTGTACGCATTCAGTCTCATGAGGCGGTCTCGGACCTGCTCTGTCCTCACAGCGGGGGGGGATTTACCACCCCGGTCCCCACCCAGAGGTGTAGGGATGCAGGGCTCAGGGATGGAAGGAGTACTGGAGTCCTGGCCGCCAGTGAAGACCGAGGCAAAGAACTCATTCATTACCTCGGCCTTCTCTTCGTCCGTTGAAACCAGTTCTCCTTTTACATTTACCAAAGGAGGTACACTCGCTTTGGCCTGTCTCTTCTGGCTAATGTACCTATAGAAAGTCTTCCTGTTGTTTTTCACGTCCCTCACCAAGTTCAGTTCCACCTGTGCCTTGGCTTTCCTGATCCCACATCTGCAAGTCTGGACGACATCCCCGTATTCTTCCCATGTGGCACGCCCTTGTTTCCAGAGTTTGTACACACCTTTCTTCGCCCTCAGCTCCCTCAGCAGGTCCTTACTGAGCCACGCTGGCATCCTCCCTCCTCTGCCTGCTTTCTTGTTCAGTGGGACAGAGAGTTCTTGCGCTCTTAGGAAGGCGTCCTTGAAGAGTAACCAGCTCTCCTCAGCGTTTTTGTTTTTAAAGAAAGCATCCCAGGGGATCTCGGCCAACAGTCCATTGAACAGCTTAAAGTTTGCTCTCCCCAAGTGCAGGGTATCTTACCTCAAAGTCTTTAAGAAATAATTGAGTTTTGCCTTTATTGTAAGATCGTGACTGCAGAAGGAAGGGCATCAAATGAACATCGTCAGAATAGTATTCCACTGACATGATGCTGTGGACCAGCCAAAGTGCTTGCCTTTTGGGTTTTATAGAAGCAAGTCTTCAGTTTGATCAATGGAGAGTGAAGATCATTGATATCGTTTCAGACCAAATTTTTAACTCTTATTCTGCTGCTTCCACATACATTTACATTCATGCATCATTCATGCAGTCTTTAAATTTGTTATGACTCTCTACAGAAGTCACTTCCATAGCTGATAATTCCACATCCCTACCACCTCTTTCACTTTGAGAGGATTCCAGTGCTATACTGCATAGATCACCGTATAATAGCATTGGTGAAAATGAAACAAAACTTGGTTTTTAAGATCTTACCAATATACTTACTGCTGACTGATACTTTCTCAGCCAGTCTGGGCAATCTGTTTTGAAAAAACTTCCAGCCTGCATTATTTGGGTATGACCAGGAACATAACATCCAATCAATCCGACAGTTTATTGTATTATAAAGTTGCTCAACAGGTAAAACTACGCTTACATCCACACATTGGAGCATCCAGTTTAATACATTTTGCCAAAGTAAGCAACTCCTAGCCAATACCTGCTTACCAAATTAACACTGTCCCATATTCCTTGTACTCCCACACAACCCATGATGGTTTTTCCTCCTTGATAGCTCTCTGAAGGGAAATTTTCTCTGGTTGCTCTAGGTCCTAAGGTTATTATTCAATCTTTAAAGAGTCCCTCATGCACAGCTGGGCAGTAGGACTCCCATATTCCTTTGGAAAAGAAAGCATGTGTTTCTGGAATGCATATTTGTAGTTTGAAAAAAGTTACTAGGAGTAACTCTTATATATTCAGTAGTTATGACAGAAACTGGTCTTAAAAATATCACATGTGCACAAGAAATACAATGGAAGAAGCTTCAATAGCAGGTTAATAGTTAAAATAATCAGGAAATTTACTGAATAAGGAGTTCCACAAAGTTTTTATATATACACAGAACACAAAATCAGAAGCCAGTATCCTCTAGAGCACCCATGAACACTACCAATCCAGCTGAGGCCTTGTATCTCTCTCGTGTCACAAACTTCATCCTACAATGTGGCTTATATGTTGCTTTGCCTTCAACAGATTTTTATTTTTTATTTTTCAGTTGGTTTCTAAATCCAAATGGGAATAAGAATGAATATAAAATAGTAAATTTTTTCACACCATGTAACATCTGTTCCACACAGTGTAATGTATTCACCTGAATTTCAGGTTATTTTACAAGTTTACTTGTACTTCTCTCCATAGGAAGGCCTTTGTTTTCTTGTTTCTAAATCTGAGGCAACGAATATCTAGATTACCATATTAAACAGCAGTATTTTCTCATTCTGGACAACAAAAGCACGGAGGCTACATTTCCCTTCATAGAGGCTACATAGTCCCTTCAAATCATCTTCTACAAGTAAAGCCATTGCAGCTCATTAGCAGCTGCTACTCCTGTTACTAAGAGGAGATATCCAGAAATAAAAACAGCTATCTATCAATTCTCTTTCACTGTCAAGCACTGCTTGCCCACTATTTTCAACTACGGCAGAAATTATATATGTTCAAATTACCAAAATGCCCACAGCTTCAAAAAACAAGGTTGCTTCACGTATGCAGTGTTTATGCTCTGTAATTAATTTGGATGAATTAGTCTCTGAGATTATAAACATTTAGCCTGAGATGCTATTGCATGATGTGTAATTAGTTTTATTAAGTAAAAAGACCATATTAAAAAAATAAAGAATGAAACAAACTGCTATGAAATTTTTCTTGGAAAGGAGACAATGTTTGTACAACAACGTACAACATAGATACACCTTCCCAAAATCTGTCAACTGTGCCTACTGTGGTTGGGGAGATGATGATTTACAATAGTTAGCTACCTATTCATAAAGTGAATAAACTCTCAATTATTGTGATGCAGTCCTTCAAGCCCTATTTATGCTTTTGGAACTTAAGAAAAGCAAATGAAATTACTTTCATTAAGAAAAAAAAGGCTTTAGTAGAAATGTCCAGTCATGCAATGAATCTTCTGGTTTCTGATTTCAATGTTTGTAGCAAGTCATTAATCTCATACAAGGTAAATAATGAGTAACTTAAGAGAAAAAGCATGGAAGTTTGTTAATAAGATCCTTAATCTAGTAACATTCCACAATCAAATTCCTTTCTTCTTCTGTAACGTCAAGACTTAATAACAGAAGATTGCCTACCTTTTAATTTCATTTTATCACTCTGTTGATATGTTAATCTGTCATCAAGATGTGGAAATCATAGACTATAAATGTTAATTAAAATGATACAATTCAGTTTGTTTCCATAGGAAACTACGAAGTTCAGGGCTTGAATGTCTGTGACTGTTCTGCAGAAAGGTCAAGAACAAACATGTACAGACGCAATGCAAAATGATACAATTTTCAAAGAACCATAGAATGGCCTGGGTTTAAAAAGACCACAATGATCATCTAGTTTCAAACCCCTGCTATGTGCAGGGTCACCAACCAGCAGCCCAGGCTGCCCAGAGCCACATCCAGCCTGGCCTTGAACGCCTGCAGGGATGGGACATCCACAGCCTCCTTGGGCAACCTGTTCCAGTGCCTCACCACCCTCTGGGTGAAAAACTTCCTCCTAATATCCAACCTAAATTTCCCTCTCTCTCCCTGCTGGCCACCGCTTTTTTAATGCAGCCCAGAACACAGTTGGCCGTCCAGGCTGCGGGCACAAACTGCTGGCTCATGTCCAGCTTCTCGTCCACCAGGACCCCCAAGTCCTTCTCCACAGGGCTGCTCTCAAGGAGTTCTTCCCCCATTTTGTATAAACACCCAGGATTTTCCCAGCCCAAGTGCAGCAGCCTGCACTTGGCCTTGTTGAAGCTCACTATGTTCACATGGGCTCACTTCTCCAGCCTGTCCAGGTCTTTCTGGATGACTTCCTTTCCTTCCAATGTATCTACTGCACCACTCAGCTTAGTGTCATCCACAAACTTGCTGAGGGTGCACTCAATGCCATCATGTATGTCATTGATGAAGATGTTGAAGAGCACCAGTCCCAAAGCTGAGCCCTGAGGGACATCGCTTGTGAACAGCCTCCACCCAGTGATCACAACTCCTTGGCTGCAACCAGACAGCCAGTTCCTAATCCCTTGAACTGTCCATCTTTCAAACCCACACCTCTTCAATTTAGAGAGAAGGATGTGATGAGGGACCATGTCAAAGGCAGAGAAGGATGTATATAGCAAGACAGAGAATCACTTATGTTAGATGTTTATTTTCATGTGAAACATTTGATATCTTGCTACTGTATAGAATAACTCTTTTCTTACTTATGTGATGTAGTGATGTAATATGTGGACTTCTGCTAGGCCTTTGATGTGGCTCCACATCACATTCTTCTTCTAAACTGGAGAAATATGGATTTGAAAGCTAGACCACTTGGTGGATAAAGAGTTGGTTGGATGGACACAGCCAGAGGGTTGCAGTCAACAGCACTGGCCAGGTGGAGTCCAGTCATGATTGATGCCCCCCCAAGGTTGCCCAGGGAGGTTGTAGATGCCCCATCCCTGGAGGTGTTCAAGGCCAGGTTGGATGAGGCCCTGAGCAGCCTGATCTGGTGGGTGGCAACCCTGTCTACAGCAGGAGATTGAAGCTCGATGTTCATTAATGTTCCCTTTTGACCTAAGCCATTACACAATTCTATATTTCTGTGATTATTTTACAATTCTGTGTTATAGAAACCATATTTAAACAATTCTGGTAGAAATAACAGCAACACATTGATATTCACACGAGCACTCAGGAAAGAATAGACTGCTTTGTAACCCGTGTTTTTAATCTACCTGAAAGGAGGCTTTCTGCATGATTTTCTACACATTCTGAGTTTTCCTTGCCTTTAAACAATCATTTAACACAGTCTCCAAATAGCCAATATCATGGTAACACAGAAGTGAATTTATAACTAATGACTGAATTCTTATAAACAGGAAACACACACATTAGAACTCAAACACCTAAATTTTATGACACTTCTATGTTCTTTAGAAAACATCCAAAGTAAAAGTTGGTATAAACTCAAGCATTTTTGGATATATAATAATGTTAGAAAATCTAGAAAAAAAACCACAAAAACCAAAATAGAATAATGTCAATAAACACAAACAAAGACAAATCATAAGAGAAGCATTCATTTGAGACAAGAAGTTCATATAAAGCAAATTTAAATATTCCCATGCTTACGAACATTTAAATTGTATTGAAAAATCTGATTTTCTTTGTCAGCATGACAGCATGAGTATTGGAGCTTTAAACTTTTCAATCCTGCTCAATTTTAAGTTTAATGTTATAGATCACCTTTAAGGACCGTGTGAAAAACTATAATATTATTGCAACCTGTCTACTCTTTGATGAAGTTAACAGATTATTTTAATGATTTCAGTAGGGCTCTTATGAGATCATCATGATCAGTGGTAATCAGAACAACAATATGCCTATACACAATTCAACAACCTATAGCATAAAAGTGATTTGGTATGAACAATTTTTTGCATCTAAAATCTGTATCAATATTATCATATTTCTGTATGAATAAATAAGCCTAATTACGAATAAAGTTTTGTAAATATCTTAAATTTGCAAGTATGTATAAATTATTAATAATGGAAAATTAAAAATCCTTCTTACTAAATTATTCATGAAGCAAGTCTCAGCATTTTGCAATACTTTCCTGTTAAAAAAGTGCCAAGGACTTGCAATTTGTAGATGAGAACATACTTTGAAAATGTTAATGTCAGTGAAAAGGGGAGGAAGCTGTCAGGAGAAGGAATGACAGTACAGTACTGTTGGTGTGAGCAAGGGTGCCTCAGTATGCCCTGCATCACATTGGCTACTGTGGATCACTGGAGGAATACCTGGTGGTTGTATGGTATGTAAAGAGAAGTCACTGCCAATTCAGCCTGTTGAAAGGACTGAACCTAGTTCTGCTCAAAAGGATGGTTATTTGAATAAAATGTGCCAATAAAATAATCTCCACACCTAAAACTGATAGTTTTTACATGGCTGAAGAATGTAAAATTCATGCCTTGCAACCATTTCAGAGAACTTTTTTGCTAATGTGCATATTATCTTTGTTGTCTTGTGTTTTTGTTTTCTTTTTGGGCTGGGGGCAGATTTGGAAGAATGATTTCTCATGTATTTCAAAGGGTACAAAGAATGAATATTTTTATTATTTAACTCACAGGTTAAATAATTGTTCTCAGATAGTTTTACAATTTATGATCTATTTATTTATTTATTTTTTTAAAGTCAGCTGGAGCAGCTGTGTGTCTGACAAGCTGATTTTATAGATCTCATGGATGATGATTTAGCGTTCTGAACTTTTGGTACTATATTTGGAAAGAAAAGACATTACATATAAGCCTAGTACACTAAAAAGCATTACTAAGAAGTTAAGCACTCAGATGTTCAGAAATGATAAACAGCAAACATCTATGCTTAAGAGAATTCACTGAGATGGTAACAACGTTTGGGAGAAGAAACAATGGGACTGCTAGCAGGTTTCAATTATTAACTATTTACTAATGCCATATGATGGGCAAGAGTGAGGGTCTGAGAGTGTGAAAAGGTCTGTTTGCCCTCAGCTTGATACATCCTGTTTCAGCTTCATCTCTTCCACAACTTTGGCTTCATCAAAAACACTTTCAGACTTCTTTAGTATACAATGCCACTAGAAGTATTTTTTGATATTATTATTATTGAATTATTGATAGCTCACAGCCTTTTTATTTTCTTGTTTCTTTCGCACAAGTATTTCATACTTCAGAATTAATACTGTGAAATAAAGGTGCTACAGTTGCCTTGAAAATGGGATTGCAGTGTACCATTTGAAATTTGAATTTGAAATATTGAGGAGCTATTTTTTCAGTGAATACTTAATGCATTACATATTTAAGGCAGCATTTCTATTGTACTCAGTTGCAGCTGAAAAACATCATCTTTGCTTTAGGGCAAAATTCCTCAATCGTGGAACCACATATAAAAGTAGAAAGAATTGCAGGTTGCAACTTGGCTAGATCTGGATGGATTTCCATAGGTGTGGCAAAAGGCTCATCTCTAGCACAAAGGTTGCCCTGTATCAAATTTCAAACTATGCCCTAAAGAACTGGCAGGATAATGCATACATTATTGGGAACAGTTTTCTTTGAATTTAGGCAAACCAAACACCTAATTTTCTCTCATTCCTCTCTCTAAAAAAAAACAAAAGAAAACAACACCAAAAAAACACAGAAACCTACCTCACATCCTTAACTTCACATAATCCTTCTCAAAACCTTTTAATTGTCTGAAACTTTTGAAGTTTAAGAGACAATGTCACTATAGTTAGCATGTTTTCAGAAGGTAGAAACAATTAAGCGTGCTTCCAATGGAAAAAATTGTATGATGTCATTACAGAATCTGGCATTGTGAATCAGAACGCACACTGTGCTAACATGACTAGATGCTGATGCTCCCATCTTATTCGTGGTTGGATCTCTGCATGGGACTGGCATGGAACCCACAGTCCCATCATTGATACTTTCTGTTGCAACATCCATCTAACCTCAACAAGAGGTGAGATCAGACTGGCTTGATGGAAGAGAATGGTTATGGGCCTGACTCTTTACTACCCCACATCCCACCGAATTCCACAGTTGCCTCTTAAAGTTTTGTGAATATTTGTGATAGCTGAGTCACTCACTTCGACAAGAAGTACAATTATCATAAGTGATGGTACACACAGTAATGACATTTCAAAAGCCTTATAAACTGAAGTGCACTCTAATGTAGAAATTAGTACGTACTTGTGATAGTTTGGCCCACATAAAAAGAACGATGGACAACAATTGTAGTCTTCAGCAAGAACATATTTCAATTTTCATATTTCTGTTTTCAAAAGGATCACATTTTCTGTACAATAAATAAAAAGTATTTTAAAGCAACAAAAATACTTTCAAGATTAAAGGATTTCTAAGGCTTTCAGTCATCTAGGGCCTCCCCTTTCTCTCACTCCTGGTGCTATACAGCCTTTCCACAAAGCCTTAAAAGAATTAAGGAACACACCTGGAGCAAAAAAACAGTAGAAGCAGAATATAATTACAGGAGCAATCACTATACATTTCAGGATTTGTTACTGACATGGATTGCAATGAGAGTCTATCAAGTGCAATATCACAAATATGTTATTTTTATGCTTGCCTTACAGATATTTGTTCTACAGAGTCATGAACTACAGAGCAAACTGTTCTCTAGTACATATTCCAGCACACCATGGCATGCAAGTCCTTCCTAAAACAACTATATTCTGTACCTTTTTTCTCTCTCTCCTTGTCTAATTAAAGCATACTTGAAAAGGAAAGAAACTACAGACTGCTTTTCAAATAAAAAGACTGTTCTTTGAGGTGACAATCTAATTCTAGGAAACAGTGTGAAATGAAGCTAGTGTCTCTAAAAATATATTACTTTTCAAGTTACTTGATACCTGCACTCTCCCAAAGAAAATTTCCTGCTCTGGCTGATGACCAAGAAGATTATATAGTAAGAGACTTTATCCTCTTGCCTTTCATTATCTAGGCTATATTTCATGTTATTACAATGTAATCAAAATACTTCCTTTCTAACCAACATCTGGCCCTAAAACAGGTCAACATTTTCCATTGGTATTTTTAAGTAGCTAGTCTGAAGAAAAACATCATTGAATCTCAGCATTTCTTCATTTTGTCTTCATGCTGTGATAAAAATCAAAAGTATTCTGTCAGATCTGTGATGACTACCCTCAAAGGGTTCTCAGGGTATAAAGTTTCATGAAACAGAAAATTACAAAATTGAAAAGGCAAAAAAATCATTTTATACTTCTTAGCCTGTTACAGTTGGTGCTATAGCTGGAAAGATTATCATGGTGGAAATGGGAAAAGAAACAAACAGGGAAGGAACGCTCACCTGTATCCAAAGATCTAAAGTTGCAGGAAAGACTCCACAAAGGAGGGATCTCCAGAAAGAGATCCTTCCTAATGGCAGTCAGCCCTTAAATGGGGTCTACAGCCTTCACCTGTGCTCCCAGGGCTGACTCAGTCCTGTCCTCAGGTGATCAATCAGTAGTTCAGGCCCTGACTCAACAGTTCCCATACGCAGCCCCGAACAGACATTCATAGGAATAATATCAGCACATATAAGTAATACATAAAAAATCTAAACCCAGCAGTAAGACATATTTACAAAACTTACAAACATCATTTGCTCTTTATTTTTTTCACTTCAATTTCCTCTCCTTATTTCTGTGAAAAAGCACGAAAAACTTTTCAAGACTCCCTTTTCAAAACAAATCTCTATAAGCCTTGCTGGCCCTTCTGAAGTTTCATGGTGCCCCCTGGAAGAAATGTTCTTTTATGATCATCACTTGTGAGACATGTCCAGGGCTGCAATGCAGTGCAGCTACAAAACACAGTAAAACCAAAGTCCAGTGAAAACTGCAAATCTCTCATAAGCTTAGAGCAGGCAAAATCATATTTGTACAGCTCCATCTACTTAACTCTGCCTTGGACTTGCATTTCTGAAAGATACTTGCCTTGGCTGCATCTTGGGTTAACTCTATGCTGTATGAGGAGAGTGAGTTACCAAAGGATTTCCAGAGAACCACTGAACTAAACAATACTTTAGTTCTGTAACCTGGTAACATCAGATAGAAGGCCACTCTTTTCTATCCAGTAGCTTGTTTTGCCTCTAAGTTATTTCACACTGATGCCCATTTCCTAATACGAGGGTTTAAGAACTGAGAAATAAGTAGAAAGTACATTAATCTCTCAGACTCTTGAAATTAGTCGTCCAATTTCCTACCTATTGGCACCTCCTTTTGATAAGGGATGTTTTGAAACGTTCTGTTTGTGGGAAGGCAAGAAATTCAGTGTAGCTATATGGAAGCTGAATACAGCCCCAGCACAAATGTGACTAAACGAACTATCTGAGGTAGGTGTTTTAAATTGTAAAATAAAATAAAGACAACAAAAGGATAGGATATAGAAGAGGTACAAGTAACTAAAATTCATACTTGCATTCTAGTGGAAGAAGAATAAATATCTTGGTGAAATAACCTGGCAACACATTGAAAAACTTCCCTGCTCTAATTGACACTCCTGCAGCTGAGTTTCCATAGCCTGCTCTCATTTGCAAGTTGTATTTGAAAACCAGACTGTGGGGAAAAAAAAATAAGCGAACAAACTAGATTTGCCTTCTGAATGTCATACATGGGTGAGATAATAAATCATTATATCATGACAAAGATGAAGCTTACTGAATAACTAAAAGATAGGAAAGAAGAGATGATAAACTCCTGGTAGACAGATATAAGTGTTATATATTAAAGTTACACGATTTCTCAAAAAGATACTTGCTCTTCTATAAAAAGAAAATTCTATATTTGTACAGGATTTATGAAAAGGGAACAGGCATGGATAGTAGAGCTGAATGTTCTTCCAAAAAACAAGTTATTGCTTGAATTTTTTTTAGGTGAATTATTAATTTTTAAACCAGATTTGCCCATTTGTAAAACAGATAAAGAGATTAAGATAAAACATTGGAAACTTCATGTCTCCTGTTGTGTGTGATGGCCATCACATCTTCCCTATAGTGTTTTACCTCTAGTTTAATTAAGAGAATTAAGTAAAGGATACAAGCATGTGGTTGGCACAAAAGCAGTCAGATTGAGGTATTCCTTCTAAATCTTCTTTTGGGAAGCTCTGCACCTCAGTTCCATCACTTACAAGCAGGAGATAAGAAAATTTGGTCTACAACTGTGGAGGTCCTTAAAGAACTGTCAAAACTGGACTGAACTGGGGGAAAAAAGCACAGTAACTAAGGCATCTTTAACACTCCCAAGTAGTGGCTATTTCTTCAATTCTTTTATTCCACCTATAAATACGATAGTTGCAGGGACTGTAGTTTTCTTGTGCTGTTAATTATGACAGAAAGGGACCCAGGTGTACTGATGGACAGTTGGCTGAATATGAGCCAGCAGTGTGCCCAGGTGGCCAAGAAGGCCAGTGGCATCCTGGCTTGGATCAGGAATGGAGTGGTGAGCAGGACCAGGAAAGTCATCCTGCCCCTGTACTTGGCCCTGGTGAGGCCTCACCTCAAGTGCTGTGTTCAGTTTTGGCACCACAGTACAGAAAGGACATGGAGGTGCTGGAGCAGGGCCAAAGAAGGGCAACAAGGCTGGGGAAGGGCTTGGAGAATACGCCTTACAAGGAGCAACTGAGGACATCACTCCAGAAAGAACTGAACCAGATAACGAGACTCATTTCAAAAATTCCCTTGTAAATACTTGAACTCAAACTCATGTCATTGAGTGGATTTTTCTTATCCCCTATCGTGCACCACTTCTGGTAAAATTGAGTGATACAGTGGTTTGTTAAAAACTACGTTGAAAGGAATGGGTGGTTGAACATTTAAGCACTGGGAGAAGCACCTGGCAAAAGCCGCTTGGTTGGTCAATACTCGAGGATCTATCAACTGAGCTATCAATTTCACCCACACTTTTCTGTAAAAAGGTGAGAACTTGGACACTTTTTCTAAGATCCAGAGAACTACACTGAAGTAATAAATTTGTCAGTCAACAGTTTTATTTGCACCTGAGACTCACAGAACTGCTCTGGATTCTGAATAAAGCATGAAGAATCCCAGGCAATTTTTTTCTAAGTTGAGGGATTATTACAATATGCCCTGGTTGGTTTTCCCAAGGGTCTGAAATTTAATCCTTTGTATAAGGTATCCTAATCTGGTGAAAGGGTGAAAGGCATCCTTGCTTATGGCAGAGGGATCGGAGCTAGATGATCTTTAAGGTCCCTTCCAACCCAAACTATTCTATGGATATGTTACAATGCTCTTTCTGGATAGCACTACATAAATTCAATCTAGAGACACTTGGTTGATATCCAGTTTTGTATCAACATTTAAATTCTTTCCTATTCTGTATTTAGAAGACAGAGTTTAATTTATAGGTTGGAAAGTTAACTTTTGAGGTTGCCAGAACAAGAGAAATTTGAACACAGTGGTCACACTATGGATAAATAGCCATGTAACAAATCAGGATCATCTTTAGAAATCAACATGGCAGTAGACACACATGCTATGTTTTCGTTGCAGTTTGACATTTCTAGATATTGCATAAAAAAGCAGCTTAAAAATATATGGTATCAAGTAAAACACACAAAATAGAAGCTGCACACAAACACTGTAATATCTTTTATTCAGTCAAATGATACTACACTGAAATGAGCAGAGTAGACTGCGGTTAATTGGAGCAATAATTACTGAAGTCAAGTTGTGGTTGAAAGGTCAGTCCAACCTTATGCTGAAGGCTGAGGTACTACAGCCATCTTTCAAATTGGCAGTATGCAAAGTAAGATAGTATGCAAAGTAAGATAGCATGCTTAGAACTATTACTGCATTCTGCTAAAGGTTATTCACACAACACCATCCAGCCATGGAAACTTCAGCACTGCATGTTCCTTTTCAACCCAAAATATGTAATTTCTATCTTCACGTCACTTGAAAAATAGTCCTTCTGAGGACCAAAGCTATGGGGAGCAATACAGTGACCCTGCATAATCATTAAATTAGAGAAGGCCTTAACTCAAAGCCAACTTCTGCATCAGTTTGTACAGGCATTTGCCATGGGTCTTATGCCACTCCTGCGTTTTGGAGCAGCTTCTGCTGTAATGTTACACTACATAAACTCATATGCATCCAGTTTTCATGTTGTCACTTACCCAGATTAGAGCAAGAGTCCACAAGGAAAGAGATTAAGTTAATCTTGCTTAGGCTGCATTGCAGTTATTAAAAAGATTGTTTTAATCACTGATTTAGATATCCTCTGAGAACTGAAGAGAGATGCTAGTCTAAAACTCTGAATCACCATCCACTGAACCTGCAGTCAGTAGCATGTTCCAGAATTGCAGTTCTTGGCAACTATAACAATTCCTCAGTGAACTCCAAATCACTGTTCCCACCTACTTCCTTTGTAGATGAAGTCAACCTAAATTACATCTCAGGGGATCTGTGGAAAATAGGCTTTTATAGATTCCTTCTAGCCATATGGCAAGCCTGAGGAAGCTCAGACAGAATCAAGTCTTCCCTTGTTCCAACCTTCCATAATTGAACTTGAAAGCCACCACTAGTGGCAATACTACTTTGGAAGAGAAGGCAGAGAAAAAGAGGCAGAAAGCAGACAGTAACATCTACCTCTGTATTGCTACAGGCATTTTCCCTTACTTCTCACTACAAAAAAAAAAAGAGTGTAGCAACATCAAGCAATCTTGTCAATATTGATATTAAAAGACTGTGTGCAGTGTATGGGAAAGATGTGAAAAAAATTAAATTCAGCATTCTAGTTTGGATTATACTGCTTCTTAGTTATAGCTTCAAGCTCTCTCTAAATCAGCAGAGTGTGTCCTGACAACAAAAAGGGCCATCAGACCCAGCACTACCACCAGAGAAGATGTCTCAGCTTGGTGCATGAGAGAACTGAAAGAATTTAGGAATGTAAGTCTTACTCACTGATTATGGGAATGAGAACACCCTACAGGGCAACTGCAAGAATTGCTTTTCTGTGGATTGATTATTCCAAATTAGGCCAGATCCTTAAAAACACACTCAGCACTTTTTAGTAGTATCAGTAATTCTGCATAAGGATTTCCCTGGAGGATTTTTTCCCTTTTTTTTTTTTTAAAAACACCAAAATGTAAACTCAGTAACTTTTGTCTGGTTCAGGCCCATAACTGGTCATTGCAAGTTTTAAAAGTTTTCATTTATGTTGCTTGTAAAGTAACTACTTGCTATGTAGACATGTCAGTTACCTGAATGTAAATCTTGATGGTTTAAGAAGTAGGAAAATCTGAATAAGGGAATATAACTGGAATTAAGGATGAATTTTGCCTAGAGAAGTAGCTAAGAGAAAGAAGTTGATTTTATATATTTAAAGAGAGGAAAATAAAACTTACATTGCATTTGCTAATTCAGTTATCTACATAACTTTGTGCCTATTATTTCTAAATTAATTGGTTCCTCTTCTAATTCTGAATGTAAATACAAGCTGAACATGCTTCCAGGAAAAGTGGAGAAGATCAGAAAGAAATTTGACCTTCATGTGCTATTAAATGGGGACAGGATATTTAATCCTAGAAGAATTGTAACGCAGCATCACTTTTAACCTGCCTATCATAGACAATAAGAAAAGTTCACTTCTCTAACACCTTGAAATTTACAAAAAATGTCTTAAATAACTCAAACTATGTGTATTGCATTACTTTTTTCTTCCAGAAGATGCTTACATTGAAAATAAGCAACTTATTACTCACTTAAAAAATAAGCAAATTTATATGTTAATTTCCTTCTTGATCCCTAGGCAAAAAAACAAATAAAAAACCCAATCAAGTTATTTAAGCCAACTCAGTTCAAATTCAAAGCTTTAAATATGGATTATAGTCATTATGAGATCCGTGTTTCCATTTGATCTTTGGGCTTAAGTATGCTATTATAAAGAGTTACCTGTAGGCCAACTCATAATGGCATTTACAATTCAACATAAGGCATGTAGAATATATAATTACAGCAGTTAGTTACTGTAAACCATTCTACCTTTTTTAAAAAAAAAAACACAAAGCAAAACATCCTGAAACCAACTAATAAAAACAGAGCCTCTCTTCTTCCCCACATATAAAATACAGTGTTTTCTTGTCTTTGGCACTGAAAGCATTAATCTGACTGATAACTTAAGCACATATTTTTGCAGTGTTCTCTAACTCAACAATGAACAACAGCATGTGCCTATATGACAGAATAAGAGTTTTCGTTAGTGGTTTTGCAGATAGTTGAGAATGGCATTGCTCTGTGTAACAAAGCTCTCATAACATACAAAGTCACATTTGACCAAGGAGACTGACCTTCACATTCAGACTGTCTGGAAAGCATAGATAAGAGATAAGAGATTCTGACAGCATCTGATACTATAGCTGGCCCCTAATTATCAGTGCATATTTAGTAGAATGGATAAAGCATAATGTCACAGAGGAAAAAAAGATAATGGAAGAACAAACTGCTAAGGATGTTAGATAGTGTCCAAATGTTAAGCAGTCTTCTATGAAGCTTGTTATCAATTTAGACTTGTCAAGACTACTCTACAGAAGCATGAAGCCCTCAGCTTAGGCTTGTACAGTTACAGATATCTAAGCCTCAGCTACTCACAGGGCAAACACTCAAGTGGTCTTCCCATAAGCAATGATTAAGTGTGTTTTTAAGTTGTTGGGCTAAATCTTCTGTAACATTAAAAGACTTCAGTTAGCCATATTACCTGTCAGTTGCAACATAAACAAAAGATTAATTGTATGTCAAATCTTTTCCCCTTGGTCATCTGAAAAGCACATCCTTATGAAATAAGAGGAGATGAGTTAAAGTGGCTCATATTATGTAGGCTTTTTATAAAGCACTGAAATTCCACTTAAATACAAAATGTGATCTTTTCAATGAAATTAATGCATATATGCAGTGCAATATATTATTAGCATGGTGGAATAATAAAATCAATTATTTGAAGATTTACATTACTGTTAGACTAAATGAAACATCTTCATGATGGATTTGTCACACAAAAATGTTAATCCTCTACATGCTTTCACTTGTATGTAGCTGAGGGGAAGAAGAGAGTAGTATTTTGAGTGATTCTACCTGGTAATTACATTAAATTCCCAGGCTCTTTTAACGTACTGCCCTTTCCCATAGGAAGTCTCATGTATTCAAGTTCACACTACTGTTCTTGAGTTTAGTACTCCTCTACACTGAACAGTAACTGTAGCATATTACTTAATGACTATTATATTTGAAAAGCCAGTAGCATTTTCCATCTTCTCCAAGGTCCTGTCGGTTCTAATTGAATGAACTCTAATACCTCCTTTCATCAGTGATGTTTGCAGAAAAGTTTTGTTTGCTTGATGTCATCATCAAGGTCTCTAAACTTAGCTTTCACATTGACAAGAATGCATTTACCAAGCACGTTCCAGATATTATTAAAGTTTTGCATTATGAAAGAATTTTTAAAGCATTACATTTCAAAGTGATAATTGTATTTACTCCATTTATAAATATAAAGAAATATACTGTATCTTATGAAAGTATGTCCTGTTCAAATAGCATTATTAAACTGCTGTAATTAACCCTAAGAATCTTAAACAATTCAAGAAGTGGTATTGCCTCTAGGCAAATGAGCAAACATGTCAAAGTATGTTAAGCATAATGATTTAAATGGGATTTGGAATAGTACTGCGTACCTGTTGAACTTTGATAGGTAATGATACCAAAAGCATTAACTGCAAACACTTCTCTGCATAAAAAGCCTCTCTACTCCATTTCTCTTCTCATTTCAGTACAAAAGAAAATTGTACACTCCTAGAATGTGAGTACATTCCCACCTCTATTCTACTCAGCCTCCAAATTTAGTTTTACTTTTCACAGATCAGTGCTTTCAATCAGTCTGTGACAAGTAAATTATTAAATTTATTTCCTCACTGTCAAGCTTTCTTGGCTGTTGAGGATTTGCCCAACAATAGTAAGATCCAGAGACAATACATAGGATTTATTGAAATAAATGCTGAAATATGAAGAAAAAGCAGCCTTTGGGAATATTGTCTCTAGCACTGCTTTTGTGCCATTCTTTGTGCCACTCTCGTTGGAAGTCTGCATTTTAAAATCACTTTTATTCAGGTTTTTTTTTTTAATCTTAAGAAAAACAACCTCAAAAAACACCACAAACTAAATGCATTTAACATGGACAAAGTTAGTGAAAGAGCTGTCGGAAGACATAAAGTGTTGTCTTATGTCTTATTTTGTCATTCATCCAAGTCTCTTTCAATTCCTATATAAATAAAAGTCAAATGACATGTATATGGATATTTTTCTGCAGATTAGAGCACATTCCTCTATTATTAGAGGAGTAATTTTCAGTAATTTAAGTTTCTTATATTTTCTTCAAGTATAGTATCAATTTAAACTGTGCTTTTTTCTATTCTGAGTTTTTTTTTTAAATAAATATTAGTTAATAATATAATATATAATAATTCTTAAAAAAAACACCAGACAAATGAAGAAATGCCCAAAATATTGCCCTCCCAACACTCCCACCCGTTCACGGTTTGGAGTCCTTAACACTGATTTTGTAGTATCAATGGACTTCTCATCCCCAGCTATGCTTGAATAACTAAAACAAACAGTTTGCTAAAACATCCCCAAATTATCCTGTTACCATTACCTGGACTTGGAATGGTTACTTCACCTAGGATAGAGTCTGCTTCTTGAGATGCTCAGTTGAAATGCTATTCTCTATAGTTTTAGACAATAGACCAAGACAAAAAACCTCAGTGACACAGATTTGGTTATCCAAATGTTCTGAAATTTGTCTAAATCAAAACTAATGTTTCCAACTTGAACAATATAAATATGCACTTCAATTAATTCAGATACCTGAAATTTAAGCATTTCAAATACTTGGAGGTATTTGAAAAATTAGGACCTGAACCACCTGGATAGGTGGTTCTAAACACTAAGCTGTATATACAAGATTTACAAATGGGAAAGTAACAGTTCCAAAGATGAGTATTAAAAAACTTAAAGAAATACATGAGAAACACCCAAGGAACATACTTTTCTGAATTAAGGGTACTTAGTATTGTCAAATGTTAATGCACACTACTCAAGCTTTATTAAAAAAGAAGTATTATTACTATGGCTCCTGGTTGTTTCCTTCCCAGAGAAAGAATTCTAAAAGCATTATTTGTAGTGGCTGTGTTATCAAAACTAGCTTTTCTGGGAGGAATCATAACAACTGAAGCCTGGTTTCTGCAGAATATATAGTGCACGAGCCATAGTCTGCACATTTACACATAGCTATCTGCATCTCCACTTCAACAAGTTTTATATCTGCTATTGTGACTCACAGAACTGTTCAGCTTGTTCAACATCTTTTTGGAAAGAATGTTAGTATCCATGCCTGCCTTCTATCTATCCAGCAGCTTTCATTAAAAGACGTTGTCTTTCATACAGACTTTTTTTCCCCACTGAACTATTTCATACATATTTAAGTCTTCCCAATTCATCTGATTGCATTCCAAATACTTGGAATTTGCTCTGTCCCTACGTGGTCAGTGCAATATCTTGACCACTGGATTAATCTTCCCTTTTTCCCTAAGGTTTGTACAAATGCATTGAATGAAGAGCTCCCCGCTGCTCCCTTGTGCTGCTCTGCAACAAAAGCAATGCAGGCTGTGAGGAGCCTGGCCGTGCTGTGAGAGAGACCTCTTCAGCCAAGTGAGAGTGATTGCAGAATTTTATGGACTGTAATGAATCCTTAGGGCAGCTTTATTTGGTTCCCGCAAGAACCACAACAACATTAAGAGGAAAGGAAAATGTATTTTTAGTGGCAAGTTAGGAGAGCGATTCTTCCTTTTTGATAGTAGACACCATTTTGAAGTCTATTCACAAATTGGTGAGCTAATTATTAGCAATTACTGAACTATTAAAAGTTAAAGTGTATTAAACAAACTCTCGAAGCTTCATAATATATTGAGAAATTAAAATGAATCATTTGTTTCAAGTCAAAGATGCAGGCTATGAACAAAAATTATCATTTTCAAAAATGGAAACAAGCCAAGGCTCAATATGAATACGTGAAAGATTACTTTAAAATCTTACTGATTTAAAAACCATGTATATATATTACCTGAGTATAAATCAGCAGTGTGTGCCTGCAGCTCAAGAATCTGCATCAAAAGCAGCATGACTAGCAAGAAAGGGAGAGGATTCTCCCCCTCTATTTCACTTTAAGCTCTAGTGCCTGCAGCAAAAGCGCATGGACCTGGTGGAACGGTATAGAGGAGGCTAAAAGATAAGAGGACTGAACTACCTCTTTTGTGAAGACAAGCTGAGAGCTGGACTTGCTCAGCCTGAAGAAAAGTCTTCAGAAGACTGAGGGGAGACCACACTGTGGATTTCCAGTACTTAAAGGGTGTACAGGAAAGATGGGGACAGACTCTGTATCAGGGTCTCATAGTGACAGGACAGGGATAATGGCTTTAAACTTAGAAAAAGTAAATCTAGATTAGATATAAGTAGAGCATTCCTCATTGAGAGGGTACTGAGGCACTGGAACATGTTGCCCAGAGAATGTGTGGAATGCCCCATGCCTGGAAGTGTTCAAGGCCACATTGGATGAGGCCCTGGGAAGCCTGATTTGTGGGTGGCAACCCTGCTGTGATGACCAAAGATGATCTGGATCATCTTAGACTCTTCCAACCCAAACCATTCTGTGATTTTAAGAACTTGGTAGTGTTTCCCATGACTTACTCTTCTCAGACATGAATACTTCCCTTCTTATTTAATGGAGGTAAGGTTCAGAAGAGAAGGGTTTCCATTAAAAAACAAAGAATATCAATCCCTTTTTTCTAGATTTCTTGTCACTGTCTTGATATTTAGCCTTTGAAACCCATCTAAAAATATTGGAAAATACTTATGAAGTAAACACCACAGCTTACACACAACTACCTACTTTAGTTCTGTAGTCATATCACAGAAGACTCACAGATAAAGACAATAAGATACTGAAACATTTGCAGTCTTTGCTTTTACAAAGCTGCAGCTTTACTGTTGCTGTCAAATTCACATGAATTCCACCATTTGTATTTCATAAAAGAAATCAGTGGCTCCTAGTCATTTCTCAACAGAACTGCTCTTGTATCAATTGTAGGAAATAGAGTACAAGATTTGAGTGGCACCAGAACTTTTTTTTTTTTGCTGTTATTAAAATAAATGCCTGTTGACACAATGCTCTGTCTAGTAGATTTCCTTTACAGTTTTGTCACTTGTGAAGATACTCCATGCTTATTTATATTCTATTCTAAGATCATTTTCACCTTGCAAAGTACACTTTATAACTCTTTAAGCCTGATGTATCTACTAAAGCATAACAGAACCATGGTGGTAACACTCAAGTAGTTTTTTTTTTAGTAATAACATATTGTCTCAACCCATGGGACTTAAGCAGTCTTATTAATGACTTGATAGCTAATATCTAAAACTTTCTCACATTTTCATAGTGAGAAATGTTATAAGTTCGCTGTTCAAGTTATGAAAGTGTACATGTTTTCCAAATTCAAATACTAGAAAAAAAACTAAGGTCTTTTTATGCAAAGATATATCAAGGTGGAATATCACCAGCAAGTAAAGGTAATTCAGTTATTTTTCTTATAGTTGCTTTACTTTGGGTAAGAGTTGCAAAGAAACTGTGCCGTCTATTAGCATTGAGAAGTGAAGATGTATGGGACTTACCTCATCTTTTTTATAGCCAGCTAATAACAAGATGTTTCCTACAATGGCAATAGAAAGAAGGCAAATGCTTGAGTCTGAACAAGTGAAGTAGGTGACTCTTAATAGATGTGTTTCTCTCCAGTGACTGCAGACAGAATCTAGGATGACTTGGTCAGGTTAAATACCAAATGCATACACAGGTAAATTAGATAGAAAGGTCTTTTACTATTAATTAGTAGTAATTATTTTTCTCCTTAGAGGAGGTAACTCTGTCCATTGCTATTATTCTACCTTACAACTTAAAATTATTAGTAAGAATACATTATCTAATCCAGCAACAAGAAAAGACTCCATGGAAGTTAATGTTTCTTGTTGCCCTAAAGTGTATAGCAGTACCACTGGCAAGCTGCAAAGTCCTTGTGAGGTGGAAAGAAGAATCTAAGAAAGAGACACAAGAGGGAGGATCCACCACCTTTCTTAATTGTGCTGCTTCTACAGTTCCCCTTTCGTGACACCTTGATGGTGAATAAACATCTATCTGGAAGATTCCTGCAGCCTCAGCAGAACTAAAATAGCAAACAACTATTAGAGAGATTAGATAGACATGCCTATGATATTGCTTGATGGAAAATTATATTTTTGAATGAGTGTCCTGATGTTTGCTAGGCTCATTATTTTTGTTTAGTGTACTTAGATGCACCATTTTGCTTTGTTTGGATCAGCTGACTTCAGAGTAGGATGATCCAAGCTTTTAGCTTAAGAACATAACCAAAGTGCTGAGGTACAACTTCTTCCACTTTGTAGACAATAACAATGAAAAACACTTGGTGATATGCAAGCGATATTTTGACCACAAAAAGTTCAGTTTACCAGTATTTACTTTGTTTAGGACACATTTTCACTGAAGACTCAGGTAAAGGAAAGGTTGTTATTTTCAGTTGTCAAGGGAGTCTTTAGAAGTATTTTCTAAAAAAGTAACTCTTCACCTCTATTACCTTGAAATGAAAGCATATATAAACATATATAGATATAACTCAACTTTTCAAATCTTGTTGACAAAAATCAAAATGATAACCATTCATGCCCTCTGTAAAACTGCACCAAAAGGCACAGATTTTAAGAAACTGATTTCAAAGGAGAAGTTCAATTATGGTAAGCATGAAGATACTGTTCAGTGATGGATAAGAATTCCTAAGCTTGCAAAGCTGTGAGGCCTGTATATCTGACTGTATTTGCAGGCAATCTGGGGTAACTTAGTACAAAATGTCTTCAACACTTTGAAATGAATGACAACTCAGCAAATGATACGAAGAAATTCAAAACAGAACAATTGTTACAGGAAAGTGATTGCTAGGTTCCTTTAAGGTGATGTTGGAAATCTTTGAAAAGTTACATTCAGATATAACTAAAGAATCTTTTA
The DNA here is from genome assembly GCF_987193195.1 of Phasianus colchicus. Taxonomy (NCBI): domain Eukaryota; kingdom Metazoa; phylum Chordata; class Aves; order Galliformes; family Phasianidae; genus Phasianus; species Phasianus colchicus. The sequence goes on along the minus strand of NC_143439.1, from coordinate 6,568,173 downwards.
AAAAGTTCCTAATGAGAAGCTACAGATTCTCTCCTGTCCAAACAGGATTTTAAACAATTTTCCCTTTCTATCAAAGAGACAATCAAATGCTCATATGATTTTAAACCAAAATAGGTTGTGCTGGAATATTTGAACTGGGCATATAATCCACCTGTGTGTGTTAAGCATATTTAACATTAAGGCTCAGAACTGTAAAGTGACAAATACATTCCATACAGTTTTAAAGCTGGTTTTAAAGTTATTTCTATCAGCTTTAGAAGGAAAGCAAGACAACAGGAAACATTACTGCTACTGCAAAGCTAGCTTTTCAAACTGTTGTAAACACAAGTTGACAGAGTCTAAAAATAATAATAAAAGGAATGTAGTGACTATTTTTGAGTTTTGTTATCAAACAGATAAGATATTATATGCAGAACCACCTGCATATAACCTTCACTACAAAGTATCAAAAGGAATTTTGAAACAGGGACCATTTTGGCATCTTCTGGAATCACCAAAAAATGAGTTGGTGAGATTTAGCAAATTTCAGGTTCTCATACTAAAAACTTAAAGTTCCATTGATATGAAACTTAGAACCATTCTAATTAATTGATAATAGAAACATATCTAAGACTGATACTTGCTCTTCAGGGGAAAATGGTGAATTCTTTCACTTAAGTAAATCATAAAGTAAGCTGTTAGTCACTTTGGATTCTAACTTTGCCATGTGACTCCTGAATCAAGTAGAGCCTTATTTCCCAAGCAATTAAACACTCTAAAGAAGTCTGAATCTATTATTTCAGGTGCTTATGAACTGAAGGATACACTGCTCTTATGTTACTAATTACTTCCAAGCAAGTCCACTGATACTTTACCTCAGGTATCTTCTGCATTTAGAAGATGATACTCAGAGACTTTGCTAAAGGCATGTACTTACCTGACGTCAGGGACTGGATTGCCAGCAACTCTGCACTCCAGTAATACTTTATTTCCTTCAGCAACTTCCTGACTCCGGAGCTTTTGAATGAACCGAGGTGGTGAAGACTGACCATCTTCTGCATTGCTGAAAGGGTGGCAAAGAACCATTTCACTCTGTGCGATGCTCTCCTTTTCAGAACAGGGCTCTCCATTGAGATCAACCCCAGATAATTTTGGCCCAGGCTCAGTCTCTTGATGTGGCTTGTTCAAGTCTTTGTTCCTTGAGGTACTTAGTGTTGATTGCTTCTTTTTCGGTGACAGGTACCCGCTGTCTGGGGAAGAGTCCCCATCAGGGCTTCGGCCCCTTGTCTTTGCTGCCTCTCTAAATATAGATGACAATTCCTCAATGAACGTGGCAGCTTTGTCACACAGCTTGTTCCTGAAAGGAACTTCTCCCTGGGATGCTGATTCAGATTTTGTGGTGGGCACACCTGAAGCACGTTTTTCTGAATGTTTCAGGCTCCTAATGTAGCTGGGACTAGCAGCTACTGAAGGTGAGGTGCTTTCTTGCTTCCTGGAGACTGTGACAAGACTACTTGCCATTTTAGGTGAGGTAAATTGTTCTTTCTGGTTCACTGGAGGAATGTGACTTGCTGAAGATGAAGTCAGACTGCTTACTTGAGACCTCTGTAAAGCACCTTGCTCATGCAGTTTGGTATCCTGAGAAGAAGCATGCTCTAAAGCACTAGAAATAGAAGTATTGAAATGAGTGAACTCCGGTGCTGTGTTCTGATCCTCCTTCACAGAATTGGCAATTGATTCCCGAGCTATGTCAAGGCTTTTACATATCTCCTCCTGTGTAAGGAAGGCAGAAAGTTCATTTGAAAATTCTCCATTCTGTATGCCGGATAGGGACTCATAGAAAAAGTCATGGCACGATGAAGCTTCTGTCATGTTTTTAGGATATCCATTATTGACGTCCTTCTCTGCACAGTAGGTCTCCTTCTGCATTAAAGAAAGAGGCAATGACTGGCCACAGCTTTTGTCTTGCATGCTGGAAGACACAAACACAGTCCTTTAACAAAACAAAAAAAAACAAACAACAGAAATTGTCAATTAAAAGTGTCAGCTGTACTCTGGAGCTGATAAGCTAGACACAAAAATGGGAAAAGAGCAGAAACTTAGTTATGCATGTAATTCTTGCTGTAAATTTTGATTTGGATTTACAAATTCCAAACAAGGCAGAACTACAAGTTTTCTAAGTAGAAAAGAAAGCTCCTAGGAGTATTTTTGCTCGTTCACCTTCCTTCAGAACTCTGAAGGCATCCTTCCTCTTACATTAGCACAAACTCAGTTCTGCTGGATCAATCTGAGCAATTTATTCTATCAGCACAATGCTATTATACTTATTCAGAGTTTAGTTATGATAATTTGCATTTTATTATTATTTTCTTTTTTCACAGTGCACTGCTATCCATCAAGTTCTGAGAGAAAACTATTCTAGTTGAAACCTGTGTAATCAATGAATATACAGATGTTACAATTAAAAAACATACAGGAAAGTTAGGCTAAACAGGTTATCACACTAAAGAAGAATGGATGGAAAGCTTACCCTTGTCCTAGGCTTACTGAAAAGACTCCAAGAGGAGCAATCTCCAAAAGAGATCCTTCCCCAGTGGTACTCAGCTCTTAAATGGGGTCTAGGAGAGGTGCAGCCAGGCTCCACCCCTTCTAGTAGCACAGAGGAATTGCCTTCACCTGTGCTCCCAGGGCTGACTCATTGCTCGCCTCAGGTGGTCAATCAGAGGTTCAGGTCATGTTTCAGCAGTTCCCATACAAAACCATTATAGGAATGTACACGTGTACAAGTGCTCAGGATGTCTGGATCAGAATTTCCAAGTTACCAATTTTTGTTAATACTGACAATGTGTTTAATACTACTGTACTGCTTGTTCTATTGTTTTTAAATGTGCTAGATTTTATTGAAATGTATATCCTTTTTCTAAACACTTAAGTGGGATGTCAAACTACCACATGCTAAGAGCACAACACTGAGGAAACAGGTTTCACAACCCATATATCATCTTGCCACACGTGAGCGTATGAGATGTATTCTGCACTAGTTTCATGAAGTATGGGAGTATTTTCAGTTTTTCATGTAATTTCAGGATGAAAATGAGTGTTGCCTGCTTCTGTAAGGCCAGCAGAAATGAGACAGCAGAGAAAACTCTGTTCTCCCAAGGCAAAGGTCAGCATGAAATCCCACTTATTGAAATTTGTGTGTCCTATTGGTCACTAGATTGTGGATGATCTGATCTTAAAAGTAACTGTTTCTTCTGCAAGCTATTTAATTAAATCGAGCATCGACATTTTTAATTATCCTTGACAATTCTCTTCTGATGATGATTTAGGTAAGATTAATTCTACACAAGATTTTCACAAAAACATTTTTTCCTTCTAATGCTCCAAAGCATTGTTTCAGCAAAATACAGGTGGCTTGGCAGTCATGAGATGCACTCAGATATATTTTACATCAGCTTGTGCATGCTCCAATAACCTTTAGTCACTTCCCTGGGGCTTATCCGGCATGTATTCATTAACTGACTGATAGATTATTGGAATTCTTGGCCTGGCATATGCATCTCTTGATATCTCTACTTGTCTTGCCAACAGATTACAACTTAATGCATAAAAGAGAAGTACAAGCAAAGCAAAGTATTTTAGGATTTGAAATGTGTTTTTGTAGAATATGTTGACAGGTGTCTTCTTTGATGGCATCTTCTTTGATGGGATTACATCTTTCTTCCTTTTTATCTGTGCTCACAGGGCAAGAAATTTAGCAACCATGCCAATCCATTGTTAACATAATCTAAAAAAAGGATGTACAGTACACTTGATTGCCATACAGCAGCTTGAAAGAATGAATCTCAGAAGCCAAGAGCACAGTTGGTCTAGAGTCTCAGCTGTTCGGGCATAAGCTTAATGGATGCCTGCAAACAAAGGGTTAAATCTGGAGACCTTAGTTAGATTTCAAAACACTGTGTTGAAATGAACAAATATACTAGTTTTCTATTTGGGTAATTTGTTATTGTAAATATCTGCGCTTAAATGATATCTTTATTTAAATCTAATTCATAGTGCTTCCTGGCATGCTTCCAACTCCAAGTGATATATTATGCATTCAGATAAAATTCTCAGGCTTCCAGATCCAATTTGCTCTGTTGTTTCCATGGGTTACAGGCCAATGGAAAATTTCACCCGTTACTACTAGCTACTGTGACACAATGATTGAAATGAATATATAATATTTCCTAATTCTCCTTTTTATGCTGTATTTTCATTCATTAGAAAAACCTACTGGCTGCGTGTGTCATAATTTCCATCACTCAGTGTTCAAATTCAGGTAAATCAATTGATAGCTGAGTAGTTAGATACACTTGATAAATTTAAATGTGCTCATTAAAGGCAATTTCCAGTGCTGATTAGTGTTTTCAGTGAGGAAATTCTGGTGCCAAAAATAGGTTTAAATGTATCACATCAGATAAGTGAATGAACGCTTCCAGGATAAAGATTTTTTGTCATTCAAATTATAATATATGAGCCTGCTATTCTTTTACAGTGACTTGTAATTGCAGCAAACTGGAGGTGATATCATGAACCCTATCAAGTTGCATATAAGATGATGATTAGAAATACCTAATGCTATTTCTATCTTCTCCAAGTTACACTACAGAATATTTATAACAGTTTTCATCATCATTACTCATTAGGTAATGTGTGAAGCCATATACTGTATCATTTAAAGACATAAACAAACATAAAATACAATGTTGCATGCAGATCAGATTGTTTAACTATAGCTCCAGCATTATTAAATATGAACTATTTATGTACACCTATCTGTTCTATATTTTAAAATTGCTCACAAGTAAACATGCATTTTAATATCATGCCATTCAAGTATTTCTTCACAAAGCAATGTAGATGCTGTAAGAAGCAATATTGTAAATTGCTGATTCAGAGCATATTAGATTATATCCATCTCAGAAAACATTTGAGGGATTTATCAAATTAAGATATTCAGGAGCTAAATAACAAAATATGGGAAAACAGAAAAGCAAAGGTCTCATTCAGGACAAATACAAGCATCCTGAATTTAGGGATACTGTGCGATGAAAAATAATTACCTAAAAAAAATTGGGACAACCCAAAGCCAATCTGTTCAACAGAGTAATATTAAAAAAGAAATGTATCTAATAAGATTATTAAAAAAAAATAATAATAAAAGTACATATTTAACTTCTAGATGTTGAAACCCTGCACATTCACTTTACTAAATTAGATTTGGCATAAAACATAAAACAGACCTTATAATGAACGGGCCAATGTGAGGAGTCTCAAGTATAATTAGTAGCAGGTAACGTTGTTTTTCTCCTTCTTTATCTAAGCAGGCTCCAGCTATTCTCTGAAGATTGCTTGGTCCCCAGTAAGCATTGAGAAGACTGTGGCTTGTGTGTTCCATCTGTCCTATGTGACTATGTAATTCTTACCCCACTCATCTATATTTGGTAGCTGAACTCATGTTTCAGCAGACTGCCACTATCAGGAATTCCAGCAGAAGCAATGTTATGCCTGGAAGTGACACAAAGTTCTGTGCACTTACTACTCAGAAATTCAGAGAACTTAATCATTTAAATGAATATTTAAATGAACACAGTAAAGGCTGCTTCAAACTATCATTCTGAAATGCAGGATGTGATTTTTGCTCAATATTAGAATGTCTGCCTCTACAGGGAATAGAAAACAGCGTGCGAAAAGTAATTGTGGAAAAATAATTTTTCCACATTATTTTGTCTTAACAATTTTTTTAATAAGAAAATTAATTTTTTTTACAGTCATTGAAGAATTTACTTTGAAATGTATAGAAAAAGAGTATTTTAAAACTAATACTTTCTTGTACACCTTTAAAGCTTCCATGAAAAGAAAAAGAAACAGCTTTTATTAGTGGAATCGGTGATATCTTTTTGTAACAATAGATAATTATTAATCTGTAATCACAATTACACCCACTAAATATTCACTTCCTACATGAGGTAATCCTATCATGAGAAAATAAGTACCATCTTCCATCTGAAAAGACTCACAAAACCCCTTGTATAACTTAAGATGCCACAACTCCGACCCAGACAATAGCACAGAAACAACCAAAGTGCACTGCTTGTTTCTCTAGCCATGTAAAGTGTATTGAATAATCAGTCCACTTTTCTTTGTTGTCCTTGCCAAAGTGCTTTCACCTCACTAAGAACCCCTTTGAGCCATGGCACAGGGAAGAAACATTTTCTGCCCTAAACTACACTTGTGCCTTTTCAGGTACATCATTTCCATTGATGCTCAGTGAAATAAAGAAGTAAAAATGAAGACTGCTGGTTTAATCTGTGGATTTTATCACATAATTTCAAAAAATAATTGGGGTAGGATTGTTTCTGCCTGATTGCAGCCTATCAGGAGAAGTCATTTAGAGCAAAAATACCCAAAACATTTTGTACATCTCTGTCCCTTCTGCCAAAATCCTTTTTGCCTATTCTCTTATCTAAATTCTTTCTGGAACACATTTTTAGCTCAATATTATCCTGTACAGAATTGATCCATTGTTGTGACAGAAGGGCACAACCTTCCTGTTTATCCCAGACCATATTTACATGTTACCAAGTTATCTCACATTGTATTTCTTTTGCATCATCATATTGGCAATTACTTTCCCCTAATCAGAACTTTAACAGATTCACTGTTGGATCAGGGATAGTTTCTTCACAGTGTATAAGGACCCTATTCTTATACAATGAGATCCTTACCGTGTTAACATGGAATTAATAAAAAAGGATTTTATTACAGGTCATTTTACAGTATCTTCAGTGTGTGAAATAAGAAAAGAATCACCATTCTAAAAAATTCCAAGGAAGAATAAAAACAAAACCAACAACAAAAAAAGGAGCTAGTCATCTAGCAGTTAACCATTGTAAGCCTATTTTTTAAGCAGTCATCCTGCAGAGTGGAATCTAGGCTCTGTGTCTGGCAGCTATCCTCACCACTTAATGCTTGAGAGTTAGGCACCTTGGCATGGGAGTCAAAAATAGCCAGCATATAAACAGCAACAAAATGCCTTGGGCTATCTTCAGCATTTTCTACAGGGAAGGGGTAGATGAAATCCTGGTTCTTGGAATTATATGTTTAAACTGTCATTTCTCGGAAGAAAATATATATCTGCCTGGAGATACTTGCCAAAATAGTTCTCAAAGTAACGGAGTCTAAATGAATACAATTGCACTAGTGATGTGTGCCAATCAGGTCTGTCTATTCCTTTTTGTACAGTCAGATAATAACACTTGCCCAGAAAGAGAAAGACCTGTTCATTTCATTTCTACTGCCTCCAAGTGTTAATGAGCTTCTAGTCATAACTTGCAAACTGATTAGGAAAAGGCTTTATACATCTGTATTAAGCCACGAATATATTTTCCCGATATCATTTTACTAAGATTTTGAAAAGGCTCATAATCTTTGACCTGAATTTTTTGAAAACTCAATTTTTGATTAAGACTTCCTGATTTTATTGCAAATGTTATTTGTACTCCCTTACAAAAGTGATTGAGGGTGGTAAAAAACTAGCAAATGCCACAAAGAACACTGAAAAATTATTCATTTTGAAAGATAAACATGTGCAACAAGATGTAACCATATCACATTTGCATGCAAAAAGTAAAAATTAATAATAACAAGCAAATAGAATAAAGGATGTTATCTGTCAGATGCTCACTCCATTCCTATTGCAGTTCTGTGGCACATTCAACTGATGAAAAGAGATCGATAAAGCCAGTATTTTTCACTGATAATTTAGTGGAGCATTCCTAGACAAGTCTCCTTAAGCTTAATTAATAAGTTCTAATACTAATCAGACAAAATCATACAACACTATGAAGTTATTCTGGGTATACAAATCTTCTGTTCCATCTGATGCAGTTAGATGCAAAAGATATTCATTTGGAATTGGGCTAGTATTCGTGTGCTTATTTGCAAGAGCAGAAAACTTCTGTTACTCCAAGATTATTCTGTATCTTACACTAAATAGTGACAGGGTAAAATAGCAGCAAGTAGGTGTTCTATTCCCTGGCACAAAGAATATGCAAAGATAATCTGTTGTGCAGGTACTGATATTTTTATAATACTCCTTATAGGCTCACATCTGTACAGAAGGTATAGATAAGGGCCTTTTACTGCCTAACTCCATTAAAATATTCAAGGCATAATACAGAACAGTATTAACAGTCAGGAAATGAGGTGTCAAGAAACTGAAATTTTGCATAATCACAGAGTCATTAAGGTTGGAAAAGACCTCTAAGACTATCTAGTTCAACCATGCACCTATCACCAATATTTCCCCACTAAGCCATGCTCCTTAGCACAACATCAGAACATTTCTTGAACACCTCCAGGGATGGTGACTCCATCACCTTCTTGTGCAACCTGTTCCAGTACCTCACCACTCCTTCTGAGAAGAAATTCTTCCTACTATCCAACCTGAATGTCCTCTGGTGCAACTTGAGGCCATTCCTTCTCTTCCTATCAAATTCCCTCTTGCCCTATCATCATTTGGTGAACCTGGCTCAGAGAAATGTACCAAACCTGACAGGTATTGATTAATTTACTGTACTAGGTCATGATGGTTTTCAGTGTTTAAGTAGAAAGGCCTTTCCACGCTTTAGCTTTGTCACAGTTTTATCTGTAAATCTCTGTCCATGACAGGGGGACGGCAGGCCCAAAGGCCCCCCAGGCCAAAAAGGTGGAAAAGGGGAAAGGGAATGCAAGGGAAAAAATAAAACCAACAGTGGCAGCGGTCTGAAGAGGAAAACAAACTTAGTTTACAAATTATAATAGCAAAGATACAAGTTAATTGGGATTGAAGCAAGAGGAATTAAGAAACAAATGAGAAAGGAGGCATCATTGAAGGCTCCATCTCTGGAGGTTTTCAAGACCAGGCTGGATAGGAACTTGGGCAGCCCAATCTAGAGGTTGTCAACAGTGCCCATTGCAGGGGAGTTGGAACTAGATGGTCTTTAAATCCCCTCCAACCTAAGCCATGCTATGATTCTATGAAAGCATCAGTAGATGAGGCTGATGCACTCTCACAGGGTTAGAGGAAACAAGGATAACTTCTGGGGGTGTAGCATATGGTAGTATAACCAAGAATGTAAAATCTACCATGTAAAGATTTCAGATTATACGGTAAGCAAAACATATAAGCTGTATTTTTTATGTTTTAGCTCGTGGCCCTATATAATTTTCTAAGGAAAAAGGCTGAAATAAATTATTGCAAAAACAGGCTAGTGGAAAATCTGTTATAAATGTAAGTTTCTAACTTAAACAGATGAATACTTTATATATTGTTTGAAAGAAGCAAAACAAGCTGTAAATGCTAGGTGGTTACTTAAATAGAACTCATCTGTTTATTCTTAAAATTAAGAATTTTCTTCTGCAAGATTATGCATTCAAGACTTAAGCAGTAATTTTGCTTGGCTTCATTTCATTTAACTTCACTAGTTCAACTGTTTCTCTTCTTTCTCTAAGTTGATTTTGTCCTGCATTCTATAAATGTTGGTCATATTCACATGTTTTTTCCATTTATTTCCTGCATTAATTGTACATTATCACCTTCTGTACCATATCTGATCTGTTATCCACCCCTCTGTTGTTTATAGTCTTGAACTCCTGCTTAAATTCATGTGCTTCAGTCACATTCATGCTAGCTGTTACCTCTGTGAAAAATATTTCAAAAATATTAGATATTTTTAATATAAGATTTTTGCACTTAATGTGATAAAGTTCTCAATGCTGCACATCGAGAAAAATGAATGCTTTATAGAATCACCTGACATCTTTTTCTGTGTTATATACTAAGTTTTCGTTTATGCAGCTCAGTTAGACTTTCCTCTTCATTAGGAAAATGATCCCCATTAGATTAATTTTAGCCTATAGTGCATATTTTACGTGTTTATATTCATAGCCAGTCATGTGCTCAAATTCCTTCTTAGCATGTGAAATGTGTTTGATCTGTGCAAGCACAGACACTGCTGAGGATAATCGTGAGGATTAGCTTTGAAACAGGAATGTGCCTCTTTCAACAAACTGTGAAATGCTGGTCTCTAGGAAAATAAATATTTACCTTTTTTCTTTTATCGTAATACAGCTTTATGTTCCCTTACCTTACATTACCTTTTTCACAGCTACTGTGAGCTGTCTTTTGACTGTGCCAAATGTATTCCTATGGTGTGTAGGAAAGCTCAGCCTGCCACCTAAAAAAGTCTGATGCAAGATAAGGGTAGACAGCTGTATACTGCTGCCAGAAGTCAATAGTGCTAAACAAAGACAAATGTGCAAGTGTGTGGCAGACATACTTTTGGCAAGAGGAATGAATGCTGAAGGAGGAACACTGAACAGCTGATTACTTCCGTTGTTAACCTCCATAGGACTAAATGTATTTTTAAAAAAATTACACTACAGCTGGCTATTTAGAAAGAACTGCTGAGAGATTTGTCAATCACTAGCTTCTGTTAGGGAGACGCTTCGCTTGGGAGTATTTTTGGAAAGAGTTTCCATGGAGTTGCAGAGACTTCAGGCCCTTTGCTTTTTTCTGATTGGCCAACAGGCAGGTGCTGAAAAAGGTGGTGTCAGAAATATTCCAGACGTGGTGAGCAGCACATACAAAAGCAATGGCAACTTACTTTTTGTATTACGATAGGCTGCATCATATGAAATTATAACAGAACTTTTCCTTTCTCTCTATCTGATGTGAAATGAAAAAGATTCAGGCAAAGCACAAAGCAGCATCAGTTGGAAAGACAACAACCCATGTTTTATCATTTGTGTGTGGTCTGCTGTTCCGTAGCAAACTTTTAATGGCTTAAAACTAATTTATTTTTTTATATATATATATTTTTTTTCCAGAGCAGCAGAATGGTTTAGGTTGGAAGGGACTTCAAAGATCATGTAGTTCCACTCCCCTGCTGTAGGGGTTGAGGGAAAGTAAGAACTTTTCAGTGGCAATGAACACTTGTGTGGTGGTACTATAAATCCTTGTATTTCCTCAGTTTGGAGTCATTTCTGGGAGGTTGGGGCCCCAGACTGGACCCACAAGTTCCATCAAAAGCAAGAGGTTGAATTTTTACCAGGTATGGATCTTGTATGTACAGTAAGTAACTCTTTAGGCACTATAGCTTTAGTGCCAATAACCAAATATTATCGGGTACAGTTCACTGCTGTGGCTTTTATGGGCTGGGAAAAAGGAGGTCCAAGATTTTTAAGTAATACAAGCTGTTGAAATTTTCTCCATTTAAATGCTAAATTTGGATATGTGTGAAGGAATTAGGAAAGAGTACCAGTATCACAGCAGTGGATATAAGATGTAGCAAAAGATATAGCAACACTGGAAGGGAAATCTGAAGTGGGAGGATCATTTTCTCTGCAGACAACTTGAACATTTTCTTGAAAAATCACACTAGCAACTGATACAGTAACAATTCTTTAAGTTTTCTAAGAATTACTCTGAGCATTTTTGAGCTAATACCATGGGCTAATATCACTGATATACAACCAACCTTTTGACTTGCCTTGGCTGCACTGAGTGAGGAGGAATTGTCTTAGGCTGCATAAGAAATATATATTACTGTTAATGTATATATGTAATAAAACTAGTGGGATATTTGACCTTGCTTTTGTGAAAATAATGCATCAGTTTGATTTGATGGAAGTGGTTGCCTTTCTTAGCGTTTGTCAGAGATTTCTGATGAAATTTTATTCTTTCTGGACTTCATCCTTGGAAGTGTTTGTTCACAAGCACTGCCACAAAGTGATGACATGAATAAGGTGTGACTGAAGCGAAGGATATTCTTCTCTGGTGAGATAGGCCTTATAGAAGTCTAATAAAGAGACAAGATAAATTTTTTCTTTGAGTTGAATATCTGATTGCAACTCTACATTCCATGTGATTCACAGGTGATGTATTTATGTCAACTGAAAATGAAGTCGCAAATATACCAAACAATTTCTGATTTTTTCAGCAATCTTGACACATACTCTCAAATTCCTGTATCAAAATGGAAAGCATGGCTGCATATTTTCTGCTGTTCACAGGACTGTGTTTACCCAGTGTATCAAAATGCATTAAATTATTTGCCATAGCTTGAGCTCACCGTAATTTAAGTTTCATTTCAAATGCTGTTATGATTTGAAACAGAACACAGGTGAGTACATTTTCACCTCAAAGATGCATGTTTAAGTCATTTAATTGAGCAATCAATTCCACAAAAAAAAATGCTAAATCTTAGGGCCATTTTTAATCTTCATGTCCTGATGCAAATTTTCCTTTTGATTCCACAGATGACTTGATTTTATTTACGAATCATAAATCTTTTAAACAATTTTTTAAACATTTTACTTATCCATTTACTTCAGAAAAGTAAACGATGTTCCAATAATCAGCATCCAGGAACTCCTGGAATCAGTGATGATTCAATCCACTGGTCTTCATGAATTTCACAGCATTGCTGACAATTTGCAGTACATTGTTCAGTTTTAAAACTTTTGTGCATGTGTTTTATTGATATAAAATGCAGTGATAATTTGTCAAACGTGAATTGCTGGTGGCAATTGTCTTCTATTAATTTTAAAAGTCATATAAGTATGAGCCTTTATAGAAAGGACTGTTAAGCACTGGAATAGGTGGTTGAGTCACCATCCCTGGATGTGTTTAAAAACTGTTTGGATGTGGTGCTCAGGGACATGACTTAGCAGAGGGTTGTTAGAGTTAGGGTAGGATGGTTAGGTTGTGGTTGGACTCAATGATCTTTAAGGTCTTTTCCAACCTGAGCAATTCTATGATTCTATGATTTTTTGTTACCTTAGTTTGTTTGATCTCAGCATGCTATGTGAATGTATTTCTACCACCTTGATAATTTTATATAATATTAATAGTTTCCAATCTTTACACAAGGAACTCTTTGTCAGAATTTGTATATCGTCACAAACCCTGGGGGAAAAATGTATAAAAGAAAACAAAACAAGGCTGTATTGTGATTGTATTTGAAAAGATGAGAGATTGCATCTATGGTCTTTTTCTAAAAGCAGTGTTCAAACACTGCTGTGCAAACTGTGCCTCTTAAAAGCAGCTGATGAACATATTTAATCTCCTACTGGTCAGGCATAAATGGCATAAATTAGAAACATTCTTAGGCCTCAGCAGCCATTTACATAGTTTTCATGGTCTGCCACCCAATGGTTGTTAGACAAATTGATTAAAAAAATGTGCTGTTTGAATTCAATGTGATTTCAGTGTTTCTGAAAACAAAGGAGAAAGTTCCAGTTTTTTGACATCTTCCAAGAAGATAAGGAAGAAATAGAAAACTACAAAGACAGTAAAGAAAAGATACTTTTTTTTTTTTTTAAATACAGACATATGAATTTAGGCACTTAACTTTGTATTTAGAATCAGATGGCATGTTTATTTTCATCTGTAGTACCCAAGGTGAAATAAATGGGAATGTGACCGTTTTTGCAAATACAGAGATTTCTGAAGGGTGCCATCAGAGGCCCTGAGCCAAGCATTGTAAAAGTTTGCTAGGGCAAATAAACCCCAACGACCTTAATTTTGCTTCAGCCTTCTCCTCCTTCTTTTCTCTCTCCTGTCCCAGCCACATAGCCCTACCCTTTCTGACACTGACTCTGATACTTATCTGGCACCACAGCAACTGAATTTCTGAAGACACTGTGGGAGAGAACTAAACCAAGAAATAAGTGCATAGTTTTCTGGCAACTTACTGAACCAGCTCAAAAAGGAGTAAAAAAAAGGAGTAAAAAAAAAGGAGTAAAAAAAAGGAGTAAAAAAAAAGGAGTAAAAAAAAAGGAGTAAAAAAAAAAGGAGTAAAAAAAAAGGAGTAAAAAAAAAGGAGTAAAAAAAAAGGAGTAAAAAAAAAGGAGTAAAAAAAAAGGAGTAAAAAAAAAGGAGTAAAAAAAAGGAGTAAAAAAAAGGAGTAAAAAAAAGGAGTAAAAAAAAGGAGTAAAAAAAAGGAGTAAAAAAAAGGAGTAAAAAAAAGGAGTAAAAAAAAGGAGTAAAAAAAAGGAGTAAAAAAAAGGAGTAAAAAGCTGGCAGCTTGTGGGCAGGTTCCTGACTCACCAGGGGTGGAGCTGACACTGCCTGCTCTTTATCTCTGGAGATTGACCTTGACCCATTTGCTGTGTGGATAAAAAGGGACCAGGGACACACAACACAACACAGAAGGTGTGGAAAGCTGTTTTGATCATTTAGGGTGGAGGTAGTCAGTGTGTGAGGGCTGCCTGCACTGCCCATTCAATAAGGCAGCAGTGGGAGTGGAAGCTGTGTCTTGTGTCAGCACAGGTGAGTGCTCTAGTCTTTTTCTCAGGTGACTTGCTCTCCTGTTGGCCGGCCCTGATGCCACCACTTCAAACATGGTCCTCACCAGGAAATGTGCTTCCTATGCAAAGACTGTGGCAACCCAGACAGAGGGTCTGCTCAATAATGTGGCAGTTCAGGTCTCCAGCTGCTGGGGAGGATAGGAAGGATGCCACTTGTGTGCGATGTGAGCAGCTGGATGAGCTGCTCAACCTGGTGGTGGAGCTCAGGGAGGAGGTAGATGGACTGCAGACCATCTGAGAGTGCGAGCGGGAGATTGACTGGTGGAGTGACTCTCTGTGAGAAAGGCGCAGAGATTGCACTTCCCAGACTGAGGGAGTAATGGACCTTCTCTCTCACCATTGTTAAACAGGGACAGACAGCTTGAGAGGAGGAATGGCAGCAGGTCTCAGCCTGGCGTTGCAGGTAGCCCCCATCCTGACCTACCTTGGTTCCCCTGGTCCCTCTCTGTAACAGGTATGAAGGACTGAAACCAGAGGGAGTGGTGAGTGATGATGATGTGGGAGCACTGCTGCCAAGCTTGCCCAAGGTGAGGTGGTCAGCTCCACGTTTGAAGACTGCCTCCTTCAAGAAAGAAAGGGGGGTGATAGTTATAGGCAACTCTCTTTTGAGAGGAACAGAGGGTCTGATATGTCAGCCTGATCCTACCCATAGGGAGGTGTGCTGCCTTCCTGTGGCCCGGGTCAGGGATATTTCTAGAAAACTCCCCTGCCTTATCTGCCCCTCTGATTATTACCCAGCTGGTGGCCGGTCATGAGTGGTGTTCCCCAGGGGTCAGTGCTGGGGCCTGTCCTCTTCAATATCTTTACTGATGACCTGGATGAGGGCATCGAGTGCACCCTCAGTAAATTCGCAGATGGCACCAAATTGGCTGGAAGTGTGGATCTGCCTGGGGGTAGCGAGGCCATACAGAGGGATCTGGACAGGCTGGAGAGCTGGGCTAAAGCCAATGGGATGAGGTTCAACAAGACCAAATGCCGGGTTCCTGCACTTTGGCTACAACAACCCCAGGTGACGCTCCAGGCTTCGGGCAGAGTGGCTGGAGGACTGCGTAGAGGAAATGGACCTGGGGGTATTGATTGATGCTCAGCTGAACGTGAGCCAACAGTGTGGCCAAGAAGGCCAATGGCATCCTGGCTTGCATCAGAAACAGTGTTGCCAGCAGGAGCAGAGGTGATTGTTTCCCTGTACTCAGCACTAGTGAGGCTGCACCTTGAGTAATGTGTCCAGTTTTGGCCCTCTCACTGCAAAAAAGACATTGAGGCCCTGGAACGTGTTCAGAGGAGGGCAACAAAGCTGGTGAGAGGTCTGGAGCACAAGTCTTATGAGGAGCGGCTGAGGGAGCTGTTTAGTCTGGAGAAGAGGAGGTTCAGGGGAGACCTCATTGCACTCTGCAATTTCCTGAAGGGAGGTTGTGATGAGGAGGACTTTGGCCTCTTCTCCCAGGCAACAAATGACCTGCAAGAATGTCTAGTTCAACTGCCCTCCCATTACCACTGCAATCATAAGCCTCTAAACCAAATCTCGTAGCTCTTCATCCAGATGCCTCTTGAACACTGCCAGGGATAGTGACTCCACCTCCCTGGGCAGCCATTCCAGTGCCTGACCACTCTTTGAGAGAAAAAGTTCTTCCTTATTTCTAACCTAAACCTCCACTGGTACAACTTGCGGCCATTTCCTCAGGTCCTGTTTGTTGCAATGAGGTCTCCCTGCTTATCCAGATCCCTCTGCAGGGCCTCCCTACCCTCAGGCAGATCAACACCACCTTTCAACTTGGTGTCATCTGCAAACTCACTGAGAGTACACTCAATCCCCTCATCTAGGTCATCAGTAAAGATATTAAACAAGATGGGCCCCAGTACCAACCCCTGGGGGACATCACTTGTAACGGGTCACCAGTTGGAATTAACTCCATTAACCACTACCCGTTGGGCGCGGCCCTCTAGCCAGTTCCCTACCCAAAGAAAAGTATACCTGTTCAGGTCACAGGCAGCCAGTTTCCCCAGAAGAATACTGTGAGAGACCGTGTCAAAGGCTTTGCTGAAGTCTGGGTGGATTACATCAACAGCCTTTCCCTCATCTACCAGTCTGGTCACCCAGCCATAGAAGGAGATGAGGTTGATCAGCATGGCCTGCCTTTCATGAACCCGTGCTGGCTGGACCTGATCCCCTAGACTCCACATACATGCCGTGTGATCTCATCCAAGATGATCTGCTCCATAACTTTTCCTGGTAATGAGGTCAGGCTGACAGGCTTTTAGTTCCCCGGATCCTCCTTATGGCCCATATGGTTTATTAGCTGCAAAAAGAGATTATTATTAATGGGGGGGAAGTCTTATGGTAGCCTTTACTAATATGAAACAAACACACCTCAGCTTTTTAAAAATCTTCAACTAATGCTGGAAAAATGCCATTGTCAACTCCATCACTCAAAGCTAGAGTGCTTGCTCTGTTGCCCTCAAACCAAATTTATGTAAATGTTTATCCTGCCACGTTAGCTGATAAAGATAATTGCAATATTGGGAAAGTAGTACAAAGAGCAGATGTAGATTAGAATGGTTATTTATACACTATTTCATGGTCTGCTTATTTTCCAGTGTGATGTTAGTCTCTCAATTAATTCACATGTTCTCTCCACTGTTATCTCAGAACTGGCTAGTTCTTTGACCTTAGAGCACAGTTCCTTATAAAAATAACATTAAATACATTAAATGTGCAAATGAAATGTACAGAAGTACGTTGATATAAATCCATATGTTAAGTGATGTAACTGCACAATTTGACAAATTGATGTTTCATAATGGCTAAATATTCCATTATATATTAATCTCTAGTCAATTTCCATAGTCCCTTTCCCACCTGACAGGCATTTGCATATAAAATTAATTTTCATACTTGATTATCCTGTGACTTTTTTGCTGTATTACTCTTTACACTAAATAGGAATGTTTATTTGAGGAAGTGTAGCAAACCCCTTCAGCTACTATTCTTGATGTATTCACATTACTAACTAATAGCATTTAGGAAATGCATTTTTTTTTTTTCACAGAATGTTAAGCAAATTCAGGTATCATTGAATGTAATAGAAATCTTAACATTAAAGCACATTTACTCAGTTTGAGTATTTTCACCTGAATCATGTTTTTTGTAGATTAAGATATAGTGGATAGAGATTGTGTGGCATTTATTGGAAAGATGGCTTTGTTGGGAATAGCAAAAAATAATTACTTTGAACTAAAAGTCAATAAATAACTTCAAGGATATAATTTTACTAAATACTTAATCTGATTTTGATACTGTAGTTCAAGCTTAAATTTATTCATATAATAAGTATGTTCCCGGCCAAGGACTGTGATTGTTTTATAAAACTGTGACTGACTAAATGTCTAAGTGTGGACAGTGACTCTCAGTCTTAAACCCTACAGTAGAAGGTGGCTCACAGGAGATGGGCAAGGGCAATGTGCCCACGAAGCTCACCAACTAGTGCAGGTGTGACTGACCACAGCTGTTGAAAAGCATCACACTCCCTCAACACAAACAGAACAGGAGGGTAGACTTTGTTCTAGGCAAACAGAGATCAACAGTTGAGTGGTTTAAATGTTTCTTCTCAAGTTCATGGGGGAAAAAAAAGTTTCCCCAAGTTAGCCAGATGAGAAATTGGGTAAGGGAGAAGGAGTAAATACGTGGCTCAGTCCAGCATAGAGTACAAAAACTAAACAAGAATAATAATTTTGAAAAGAAAAATGGCCTTGAGCTGGTTTCAACACAGATTACTTCTAACTAATGGAGGATACCTAACGTCATGACTATTCTACAGAGACTGGTAATGGGAATCATATTGGTATTATTGTTGCACTGTGTACTGCAATCACTACATTTTGCTAAACATACTTGTCCTGTCTTTTCGTAATAATTTTTGGATCAAAAATTTCTCCATTGAGGTATGCACTCATCTTTCCACTGTATGCAGTGAATTTAGAGCTAGATTGCCATTCGAGACAAAAACTATGCAGTAATTGAATATGTGCATTTATTATAAAGAGAGAGCTTAGCTTAGGTAGGTGGTTTGTGACAGCTTCAAGGAAATGTTGGAAAACATATTTGTATTCCTTGAGACAAAGTAACCACGTTTCTATTTATGAAGAGATTTAATGGACAATATATTGGATGGAATCCTATTGTTATAAGAAGTTTCACAGGGATTCTGCAAAGATGCAGCATATGCTGATTCTTTATATGCTTGCACCAGCAACAGGCATATTGTGACAAGTCAGTACTGTGGCATTTCTTATCAGCAAGAAGATTTGTGCTTCCTCACATGGAGTTAGATCTCTGGCATTCCTGCTTAACCTTGTTCTGGAGTTAGGTCTACCTGCTGCCAGCTCAAGTCATTTCTCTGTCTTGAATTGCTGAGCAGTGACATTTTGTAAGTTGTATCTAGGTTTTAATTTATTTTTTCTTTTAAGTGTAGCTGTAGCATGGCTTATGCTTGAATGAATTGCTGCTTCAGCTCATCTCATGCTTTATGTGGGAAATCTGTGAGACACTGGTAGGATAGCCTTGGCCATCTGTGAGTTGCTCACTCTGCTGCTTCGCATTCCCCCTTCTCAACAGGATATGAGAGAAAATTGGATGAAAAAGACAGAGACTACTTACCAGTTAGCGTTACAGACAAAACAGACTTGACTTTAAGAAAAAATGACTTAACTTATTGGCAATTAAGAGATGTCAAACGAAAAAACACGAAAGAAGATCCTTAATATAATAGAAATCTTTCTCAAAGATTAGAGATTGTCTGCACACTTTTATCAGTTGACCCACAATTTCAACAATTGCTATTTGGTTTTTCAAATTCTCCATCCTGCTTTTTTGAGCATGTTTCCTCACCTGTTATTTTATTTAATACATCTTTCCTTACAAAAGAATATACCCTCCCCCCAACCTCCTTTTACCCAGGTCAACTTCACTCCTTTACCACTGACTCCTTAAGTGGTATACAGGAGATGGCAAGTGGTTACAGTCAGGACATAACAGAAAATGACATTTCCTTTGTCATTTCTTCCTCCTCACACTTTTTCCCCTTCTTCAGTGTGGGCCCTTTCCATAGGCTGCAGTCTTTTAGGATAAACTTTTGTAGCCTGACCACAGTTCTTTTAGGGCGCATCCACTTCCTCCAGCATAGCATCTGCTTTTTTTATTCTTGTTGTTGTTGGTTTTGTGTAGAGTTTTTAACCCTTTCTTAAATGTATTTTTGCAGAGATGGCAGCAGCTTCCTAGAAAAGTAATGTTCAGTCTGCCTTTTCGTAGGTTGATCTTTTGGCAGATCTAAAATGCACTTTTTTCAGCCAAAACACATAATCCAGAGGAATCACAGAATGGCCAGGGTTGGAAGGGACCTCAAGGATCATGAATCTCCAATCCTCTTGCCACATGCAGGGCCACCAACCTCCTCATTTAATGCTAGACCAGTCTGCCCAGGGAGTTCAAACCTGTTGAAAAATAATTTCCCATTTAATCTGGGAAAAGGAAATAGTTTTCATTATTTACTAAATCCTTACCTGTAAAAGCAAGAAACAAACAAACAAAAAACACAACCCAAAAAAGAACCAACATGCTGAGGAAGGGGAGCAAGAGGTCATCTTTGTCAGCTAAGCAGCACAACTATGGAGCACAACTGGAACACTGTGCTACAGTATTCTAAAAGATATCTTTCTGTTGAGCTGCTGCAATCTTTGGACTAGTGTCAAAGGAAAAGAGGGGTGTGGGAAAGGCGTCTATCCTGCTTATGAGGTAAGTGCTATTTGTCCTCCAGGTAGATTGCTCCAATGTTCCCTGGATCCATAAGGAGACAAACTATGCGTGTGTAACCCTAGAGGATTTTCTTTGCTCTATCTTGTACAAGTATCTGATCTGAAGACAGTCTAGGCTTTTTGCCTCTCACCTGGACATTCTGATAAACTCTAATTTCCTAAATAATATATCTTGAACGATGTTTAGGTACCCAAGTTCCCTCATGAATTGAGGCTTCACCATTTTAAGCATGGGGTTATGGATCCACTGCTGTTCCTGCTAAAGGAGTTGTTGGAAATGCAAAAACATGTAAAAGAGATCTGTTCGTTTATTTTATATGGAATTTCTTATAGGCTGGTAGAAGTAGATTGCAGTAACTAAAGAGGCAGAAATAGGAATTACCATGTTCTGCACTGTGTATTGCAATGTACCATAGCAATATTCTTAAGTAAGGCAGTAATGGATTTTCACAGAATCACAGAATGGCCAGGGTTGAAAGAGACCTCAAGGATCATGAATCTCCAACCCCCTGCCACATGCAGGGCCACCAGCCTCCTCATTTAATACCAGCCCAGGCTGCCCAGAGCCCCATCCAACCTGGCCTTGAACACCTCCAGGGATGGGGCATCCACAGCCTCTCTGGGCAGCTGTTCCCGCACCTCACCACTCGCTCTGTAAAGAACTTTCCCCTGACATCCAACCAAAACCTTCCCTCCCTCAACTTAAAACCATTTCCACTTGTCCTGCTGTTATTTACTCTTTCAAAGAGTTGATTCCCCTCCTGTTTGTAGGCTCCCTTTAGGTACTGAAAGGCTGCAATGCCCGCAGCCTTCTTTTCTCCAGGCTGAACAAGCCCAGCTCCCTCAGCCTGTCCTCATAGGGGAGGTGTCCAGCCCCCTGATCATCTTCTTTTGGACCTGTATCTGAAGCAACCAAGATCTGAAAAGTGCAAACTAACTTAAAGAAATTCTAATGATACTTCACAGTGCTGTATTCAGTGACCCAGCCTTCAAGCACCTAAGAAATGAAACATGAAACTGACACTGGGAATAGAAACCAAAAGCAGATGGAGTAGGCGATAACAACTCTTTAAAAGCAGCTGGTGGCTGGCGGTGCAGTGAGCGCTGAGTGGCAGCAGGTACAGTCCTGGCTGGGGCTTTGTTGTTGGAGGCTGTGGATGGGGTTGCATTTAGGGTTGGGGATAAGGTTACAGGGTTGAGGTTTGGCTTATAGTTAGTTTGGGGGCTTAGAATGGTGCTGGGGCTAGGATTGGAGTTTAATTTTGGGGCAGGGAGTGAGAGCTTGAGCTGGTGCTGAGTTTGCTTTGGAGTGTGGTTGGAATTGGATTTAGGTCTGGATGGAATTTTTCAACAGCATGCTCAGGAGCACCATGGAGGTGGTAGAGGCAGGGTCTGAGCCAGCTGGTTTTGTCTGCCCACACCATGGCACTTCAGATGTAATCATGTGCACTATAGAAAAATGCTAGCGTAGTGAAATGTTGTCATCTTTTTCTTTTCTCTCTCTCTTGTTTTTTGTTTTTTTTTGAAAGGAAATATGACAGTCCATACATGTTTTCAAAGAAAGCAGAACCATATCTATATATAAACATTGGACTTTACATTTTCAGATATAGAAAGGAAACTCATGAAGTAATGACTGACAATTTCTAGGTAAGTAACTATTTCAGCTATCAAAAATATGATTATTCTGAGAACAGTGTTGTCAGGCCTTTGATATGGCCTTTTCATTTTAAATAAGAAAACGATGAAAAGTATCAGGCTTACAGCTACCTTGACAAAGAGTATGTATGCAGATGCACAAAAGGGGGCTGTGTAGCTGTATGTATATGAACGGCTTACATTTAATGAAAATTGGTGTTGAAGTTCAAAATTAAGTTGCATTAAGCACATCACTATAATTTAGCACAGTGCTAATGTTAGTTTAGAAGTAGATACCACTAAAATGGAGAAAAAATGTATTTGATTGTTTCTTACATTTATATACATGTATATACATGTATATACACATATATACTAACAGATAGCATATGTTAGTATATATATATACGCTAATATATAACATATACATATGTTAGTATACATGTGTGTTCATATTTACATGTGTATGTATACTTGTATACACACACATTCATGTATATGCATATGTATGCACATATATACATACACATACACATGAATATATTTGTTTTCTAGGAATTTAAACTAAAACAAGGTAGAAATCAAGAAGAGAATTTCAGCTTAATTTTGCTCTGAGTTCATGAGAAAAATGGAGTTGTGATTTAATTTTTCACGAATCATTTACAAAAAAACTCAGAGACTAGAAATGAAATCAAAGGATGAAATAGTTTTTTAATGGTTTCAGGAAAGTGAATGACAAATATACTTAATGCCTATAAATAATGCATTGTTGAGTATCACAACAAAAATTACTGCATGAGGCTATTAACTGGATGGAAACTAGAGAAAGAAAAGTTTGAAAGAACAAAACTGATGTGGCAGGGTGTATGCAAAGTTATCTCAAGCTGCTCTTTGTTCTGTTGTTCTTTAGCTCAGAGGAACAGAATACCATGACCTTGTAATGGAGAGTTATCCTAACTTGTATAGTTGTATGCTTATGTGAGATTTGATAATCTTATCACTGGAAAAAAGAAGAAAAAAAGTTAAAAGAAATGGGTTTGATAACAAACCATGATCGATACATCATGCAATGGAAATGTTGTTGGTCTACTTGAGAGTGGAGTAGCAAGTGCCATAGCTGTACATGGCATCCTTAAAGTCAATATAGCAATTTAGGATTCACCTCCACCAAGGATCCTCATATGGAAAGCTAAAAACAAATACGTAATCATCTTGCTCTTCTTTGGCAGACTTCAGCAGTGACAAAAGCTGATATTTTCCATATCCATTATAAAAATATTTATTAATTTTAAAACAAAAACACGTCTCATAGGGATGATCATAAAATGCTTTCTGATTTTTCTTCAGATGTTCTTCCAATCTGATTGTGAAGTAGATAACTTAGTAGTACAAGCCACAGAGTTTACCATATTTCCTGAACGTTCTCTCTTGATTCTTTAGAATTTTCTTTTGTGGATACTAGAATCAAGATCTGTGATGGATTCTGCAGAAGATAATTTCAAGAAGGCTGCTCATGATTATTCAAATGAGAGTGCTGATAGTGATGATAATGATAGCGAGTGTGTGTATAGTGAGAAAATAAACTTCACTGCAACTGAGGAAGACAAAGAGAGTGAGAGTACGAGTGACGAGGATGCAACCGATCACAATGAAGAAGCAGCTATTGTTCAGATGCTTAAAGAAAAGGAAGACAGAGAAAAAGAAACTGAAGACCCGGATCATGGTGAAATTTATTGTATCTTGACCACTGATGAAGTGCTACAGCATGAATCACAAAATGAAGGCAAGGATTTCAGAGTTCTCCAGAATAAATTGGATTCCCAAAACCCTGGTAAGGAGCTGCTGCCATTTTAAACTCGGATCTGATTTTTTTCTTGCTATGTCCTACCTTTTGTCTCTTTTGCAATTAATTGGTGGGTTATGGTTCTATCAATAACCATATCTGTTTCTTTTAGAAATAAAACATCATGAAATTCTGATGAAACTGAAGCAAAACATTTGGCCATCTTTATCAAAATCATTGTAAGTACAGTGGAGTTCACTGAAAGAAATAGAGTTAAATGTAATAGAAAAAGTTTCTTTGAACTTTTTAGACATCATGGTGTATTATTCCCTAGTGTTATTGTCACCTAAGTTTGTGAAAAACCTGGAGATCTAGGGCATGTTTAGGAATTAATACTTCTCCCAGCAACATGAAGGAAGATCCTTAATATAACAGAAATCTTTCTCAAAGATTAGAGATTGTCTGCATGCTTTGTGAGCTGACCCATAATTTCAACTATTGGTATTTTTTCAAATTCTCCATCCTGCTTTTTTGAGCATGTTTCATCATCTGTTGTTTTATTTAATACATTTTTCTTTACAAATTCTTCTGTATCATATATATCTGCTGTGCCTCTTATGCATTTATACTCATGCATGATCTCTTGCATCTCCAGATTCCTTTCCCTGTTCAATGCTGAAAAGAATTAAGTGTAGCACAGTCCATATAAACAGTGAAATGCCTTCTCTGCTTCTGGAGCTGACATGTCAACGAGATTTGTATTAATTAAAGGCAGACCATTTAAATGCATGAGACATTTACATAGTTTTGTTCTTGCTCATTCTATCTGGTATCAGTCAGGGTCTACATCCATAGCCTTTTGATCCTGGTCAAAAAGACAAGCTGTATCTTAGGTGTGGATAAGAGGCAGTATGTATCAGGCAATTTAAACAACCTTGAAGAAAATAAGCACAATCTTACCATTAGAGTATGGCTGCTCCCATAATATGTAGTAGCATTTAATCTTACATATTACACTGTATATTACAGTAATACATAATAGACAAATATAGAAAAGGAGAACCTTTACTGGAAGGATTTGCTTGTTCATCTGGACCTGTGAAAGTTCTTTTGCCTATTTGGTCTGTCCCAGGGTAAAACAAAACAAAACAACAAAAAATGTAATATCCCTGGCATTTCACACGTACAGAGAGAACAGGAGAATGCAGTCAATTCTAGGGTGTATTCAAAACTACTGAGATAGTGCCTATTTGCACTACCATTGTCACAGTGAAGAGGATTTGTCCGGCTTGAGACTTATTAAGACAAATGTTATCAAATGTTAGCAATACGATGACCATCTTTATCCCACATCTCCCCCTTTTCTATTAATAGAAAAAGAAGTGTGGTTCAGAAACAATTCTAGAAGTAGCAAACCGAAATTAACGCACTGAACAAACGATGGGCTCTTTAGAATACAAACAATAGTCTATTGTTAATAGACTAATTGTTAACCAATTCCAGACGATTCCAGTTCTTATGATTTCTTGGTGAGGCAGCTTGACAAAGTGTGACTTGATGGTGAGTGTCCAAACCGCTGCTGGAAGTGCAGTGATCACGTTACAGCCGGTGCTGAGATTTTGACCAAAGTGCTTGTAAATTGGGGGGCCCTCTGCTGTCCACTGATTTAGAAAATTAAGAACGTAACATGCTTTAGCTATTCTTTCCTCATGGGTCATACCCGCACTCCCCCTTTTTTGTTTATTAGCAAACTGTTGCCACACTATAAAATAAAAGCACTAATTATATTAATAAAATAATCATTATAACTCAATCAAAGCCCCAACTAATGTTGCACTAAACATAAGAGTTATATAGAAGGTCAGGACTTTTTGAGTTGATATCTACACACTCACACAGGCATTTCTTTTAGACAATTCCGTAAGTGGGAAATGAAAACTTTCCAAGCTAATGTATTATTACTTACTGACCCCTGAGAGACGGCAAACCACTGAAAGGAGAGAGAAGAAACAGAATTACAGAATCGCCAGGGTTGGAAGGGACCTCAAGGATCATGAATCTCCAACCCCCCTGCCACATGCAGGGCCACAAACGCCGATGTGGATGCGATAGGCAGTGCCAGCAGGGCGTCCCCTACTTCAAAGTGATTTTTTCCTTTCTTACCCATCGCAGATTCTCTCCTGCTTTTATTCTTCTCAGGGTCTGCAGGGTTTTTTTCCCACTTGTGCTCCACATCTGCATGGCCAGTGCATGGTACAGAGCCCAGGTGGAACACCTGCTCGCAAAACAGAACAAACCACTAAATTAGATCTCTCTACAAAACAGAATACAGAATTTTTTTACAGCTATAGTCTTATCCTGGGTCCTTCCAGGTCCTGAATTATTCTTGATGTAGCATAGAGTAAGAGGCACCCGTATCAGAAAATAAACCTCTTTACCCTGCTTCCAGGTAAAGAGCTGCTTTCAGTTCAGTGGGAGTGAAACTCTCCCTGAGCCCTTCCAGGCTCTCCTTTACGTCTTCCCTGAGGGAATCTCTGGGTCCTCAGGCCCTGTTCTAGTGCAGAAACAGTAAGAGCTGCTATTGTTCTTCCCAATTTCCTTACTTCTCTGCTATCTCTGTTTCCCAATAATTTTTTTCCAGATCCCTCACCTCTCTGCTCAGTAAAGACATCCCTGTTACACCTTGCTCAACTTTGCCTTCCTCAGCCTGTGTTTTTTCCAAACCCATTTCACAAAGGGCTTTTACTGTAGGTACTCAGACTTTTATACCCACGCATCACAACAGTTTTCCTGCTGAACCAAGTCTGGTATCATGGAAGGGCTAGGTGCCTTGTGGATGCTTACTTCTGCCTCAATTTGTTAGTGAGCTTTACCACTCACTAGCAATACAACGACCATCTTTATCCCGCACTGGGTGATATTTCTTTACAGAAGCAAACTTCTGTAGAAGCAAATGTGGGCAAGAGGTGCTGCATAAGTTGCAGAAGCTTCAGATACTACAAAAGAATTTAGAGTTGTAGAGGAGAGAGTTGCTTACACGATCAATAACTGAAAGGAACTCAAGCTCCTTGGAACTAGGCTTTGATCCAAGAAAAAATGGTTTTCCATGCATTTATTTCATGCATTTAATTAAATAATTAATAATTAATGAAAATCTTTATTTTAAAAGTTATTATTAAGACAGTTTCTTCCATCCTGTAACCACAACTTGGGGTAACATCATATGCATTCATATACATACTATTTCCTTTTCTTTCAGGTTTGTCAGTCTGTTAAAAGACTTTGTTGAGTCTGAATTCTTTGTGATAGACGGGGATTCCTTACTTCTTGTGTTCTTAAATGAGGAAGTACAACATCTAACACTATTTTACCTAATTGAATGCTTTCTGCATGACTTCACTCAAAAAGGAGCAAAATACATTATTGTTTTCTTCAAGGTAATTTATGAGTCACATTATTTGTTTGTTGTTTATACCACTACAGTCTTTCAAAAGCAACTGTGATTATAATCAGTTTCAGGAAACATGAGTGTGTCAACAAATAAAAAGATAAGTGACATTCACCAGGAATAACATCAAGTTTTTTTTTTTCCATCTCTTGCTTTTATATGGAATTTGTTTTGATTTTTTCAGCAATATTTTAGAAATTAGTATTATAACTCATACCATTTTTCGCTATGCAACCTACCATTAAATCCTCCAAGAATGGCTGGTATGCCTATACTCATTGCCTTGTAGATGATTTTCACCATGATTTTCTTGCATCTTGCAGAATTGGAAATCCATAAAGATTCATATGTCTGAAAATTGATTTTGATAGAATTTCCTAGACAAGACTAGAGCAAAATGACTAGCAATGTACAGAAGAACCTTAATGATGTGTCATACAAAAGAACATTATAACACTACAGAAACTGTAAATAAAATTCAAATATATGCTTGCATAGTATTTATATGATCAGAATTTGAATGTGATTTACTGGAATGTACTGAATAATTTCATTGTTTTTGTTTTCCACAGGATGTAGAACAGATGTACTTCCAGAATCCTCAGTTTCTTTTCTTACGTACTGCATTAATAGAACATCTGAAGCACAACACATGCATCACCATTCACACAGAATTTTCCAATTGTTTTTCACCACAATGGGAGATTTTTCTGAAGAAATCCTATCCTTATTTCATCATCATATCTGACATAGGACTGACCTCTCTCCAAACCAACTATCTGACTATTTTTATTGCTCATTCATTGTCAAAGAAAATCAATGTTGTACATGCTTTTGGACAAGAATATGACACTCTTAGAGTTTATGGATATCATCTTCAGAATATGTGGAAACACAGAATCTTTTTTCAAAAGGTAAATTACAAACAACTTCGTTGTTGGTTTGCAAATAAGGATGCTAGGTCTACCTAACAGATTTAATAAAATATCTCATTATACATATTATATTTTATATATTAAAATCATAATGCGCTGATACATGGCTCATCTAATTATCCTGAAAGTCTTAATAGGAATATATTGTGATTGGCACAAATTCTTAAGTCTTAATTAACTTTTAATATATCAGAGAAGACTAGTGTTTACTTGAGAATTGTAATGTTTAAAGGTTTTATTTAGAGCAAGTATTTCTTGGATGATGAGGTTTTATGTACCTATGAATGTCTTCTGTCAATGTGGCTGAAATCCCTGATGCATTGTATCAGCTGACTTTTGCACATGATTTGCCTTCTGCACTTCTTAGTATGAAAAAGATCTGCAGTGTGCCTGTGAAGACATAGTCAGGTACAAAGAACCGTCCTTGTACCTGTATGGACCTTTCAGGCTCAGCTTGAGAAGCATACAAAATGAGGTAATTTGACCTATTTCACCCTCTTTCTGGTGGTGGTGTTTTTGTTTTTTTTTCTTCCCCCCTCAGGTTGACTGCCTTGCTCCATTCCTTTAACTAAAATTCTCTCCTGTCTGAATGGGGAGCTCTCTTACTTATTCTGAAGTGATACCCTGAGGATGGGAAGGCTCTCTGTGCCCACTCTTCTTCACAGTGGCTTGATGTTGTCTCTTCTTTTATGGTTCACTAAAGTAGGATACTTCAGCTGGAGTTTGACTGGGAGGATCCTGCTTGTGGGGTGTTTCTGCTGTGGCAACTACTTTTGTCTTGTAGAAGATGGGAACTATCTCATTCTTTAAACTAATCTTAGAATATTTTAACTTAAAAAAAAAAAAAAAAAAACACATTTTTCTAGAATGATTATTGCTTTTAGTGCATAATATACCTTTGCTTTTCTCCTGACCATTTTATGACTCTGCTTCTGCTCCTGTTGAGAGCAACAGCAAGGCTTCCTTGAGCTTGAATGGGAATGGAATTGAGTTAAGCAAGCTGAATTTTCAGTTTAGAAAATAAGTGTTGTTGCTTGCAGGCATCTTAAAGTCAGTAAGAGGAACGCAGCTGCCTGCCTGCTGAGGCTATTTCATTTTATTGTAACTATTTTTTCCTGAGGCCAGATCCTGATACTCCAGGAGAAAGAAAGCACCAGGGCACAGGGAGGACAGGCAGCTGCTTTCTATATGCAGGAGGCTGCAGGAGATGCCCTAGAGGCCACAAGGTAGGGCCCTATAGCCAGGGCTTGTCCTCTGATCCCAGCTAGGAGCTGGGGCAGCTGCAGCCCTGTCTCTGCCTCTGGGGTCTGAAATGGCCATAGGTAAGGTTGGGGGAGACCTAGGGGCAGCAGGGAGTCCAGAGCCATTGATGTCCTCATGGAGATGACAAGAGGCTATTTTTACCAACAATTCTGCACACTTTTCCTCTGTAGTTTCCATATAGTTTTTCATGTAGTTTTTCATCTGTGATGGAACTCCGTAAAAGATGTCCACTTTGTTTTGGTAATTTGTGACTGCAGGTTTACCAGACCATCCTTCTGTTGAAAAAGCTGTGGCCTGAAGGATCTGACATTCGGCGTGTGATCTGTGTTCTTACTTGTGCAGTGGGATTAAAACTGTACAGTGACGTGCTGGAAAGTGCACATGCTTCCTTGGGAGCAAAACCAGAGCAATCAGAAAAAGTAAGAAGTTTCGAAATATCTTATCAGTGCTGTGACTGTAAACATGTTGCTAACAGGAGAGATGCCTTTTCCAGATGCCAGGAAGACACAGCCATCTGCTTCCTTCTGCTTGCAATGAGGAGGAGTATGGTTCAGACAACTAGTAGGGCCACAGCTTCTCCAAAGGAGCTTCATCTGTCTGTGGGTATTACTGTGCCCCATGCAACACTGGCTATTCCAGGGGAAAGTTATACCTTTAAGAGTGATTACTTCCATGGGATGTTTTACTGTAGAATGTTGTTGAGCTCATTGTTTACGTTATATCCGGTAGGCTTCACAGGAGAATATGCTTTTCCTCATATAAGCAAGGCATTTCAGGAGGAAGGTTTCCTTCTAGATCCAAAGAGTCATGTCATCACTTTTGTGACCATACTAGAAGCCTTGTTTATTAACAAAGAAGCAGTATATCTGTAGTATTGTGTGAGAGACATTTTCAGTGGACTAAAGGATACCTACATCAATATGGCTGAACTACTAGTGATAAGCACAGATGGATTATTGTGTTCAACTTTATTTTCCATCATCTCTTGACAGGAAAGAAGTAAACCACTATCTCCGGAAGAAGCCACTGACCTCTGTAGAATGCAGTGTCTTACAACAGTTTTTCTTCTTCATATGCCTCTTTCTCAGAGAGCTCAGATTAGGATCATGCAATCCCGCTGGACTAAACAAGTTTTACCCTTAATAAAAATGGTATGTACACAACTGTCTTACTTCTCCTGTCATCTGATGCATTTATAATTTTGGTTTTCAGTTTTCTTGGTAAGTTGTTTTAGTAGTCTGATAAAATCAGATTAATGTAACCACTAGAAAGAAATTTCATCTGGTTCAGGAGTCTTGTAAGCTACAAATCAGTGGGGCTAAGAGAGTGTTTGGGGTAATATCTCAGTTTAGTGACCAATGAATAGGCATCTGCAGTTGGCTAGTGCTAGTGTTAGAATACTGGACTAGATGGACCCTTAGCCTGTATGGGAAGTTTTATGGCCAACCTTTGCATTATTGTGAAAGAGAGTGTGAAGGCAGTTGTCTAGAACTGTGCTACTGAATTGCTCCCTGATTACAGAGAAGTAACATTAACAACATGTTGATTTGCGTGCCAGTAAAACCTGTAGTAATTAACTTTATTTCAGAGATGCTTAGATTCCTCCACATGAAATGGCATTCCACAATAGTTAACCGATGGCTCTATCTTAACAGCAACAGCTGTGTGCACATTTTGTTCTGAAACAGCTAAGTGATACGGATGATTGGAAACTGGATTTAACTTATCTGCCTGACTTAAATGATGATTCGCTGCTCAGAAATCTTGCACATTACTATGAGATTGAATACTCTGAAGGTATTTATCTTTGTTAAGCAGTTTTCTTTTGTCCATTTCTAACTTTATTAAGCCGCAGAATGTAAATGAAAATGCTTTTACAAGCATAGATCATAATTTTCTAATTATCTCTATGATAATGGATACATTTTATGGAACAATAGGGAAACATTTTTCATAGCCAAGTCTAAAAAATCACACGCAACTGTCTCAGTACAAGTCATTCAGAATGCCTTCCCCTGTTGTATCTTCAATGTACTTATTGAAAGGAAGCATAAGGGTTCTGGGTCACTGTTACTGGGTATTCTCCACTATTGTTCTAAAGCCAGTTTTGTATTCTGAAATTGTAGTGCACCATAGTCAGAATGGAGACTAGATTATATCCATACTGTCACAGTGATATCTGAAATATTTTTTATCTCGTGATGAGATTGGTTTGGACAAAATCTGATATTATCTTGTACATGGATGTATTTGGGAGCTGAAACTTTAAGAACATTATCATATGTTTTAAAAATAAAAAAAAAAGTTCAAAAAAACTGACAGAGCAAGAGGCTATGAAAAATGTTTTGTATCAAAGTTTCTGTCACAGTAATTCTGTTTACCTGACATCTTCTGTATCGTGTGCTGGCAGTCAGTTTGTCTGACAGTAAAAGAGAACTTTGTGTATCAAGTCATAAGATGTCCTGCATGAACCTCAATAAAGCAAAAGTAGAGGATTTTTTAAAGGAAACGTGAATTAGAAATATACGATTTCTACTAATTATTGAGCACTAAAAATAAAATTCTGAATTAAAGATCCTGCCCTGTATGAGGTGAAAAAAAGGTGTTTGGGAACTGTTGAGTCACGGCCTGAACCACTGATTGATCACCTGGGAGAGGACTGAGTCAGCCCTGGGAGCACAGGTGAAGGCAATTCAGCTGTGTGACCAGAAGGGGTGAAGCCGGGCTGCACCGCTCCCAGACCCCATTTAAGGGCTGACTGCCACTAGGAAGGATCTCTTTCTGGAGATCTCTCCTCTGTGGAGTCTTTCCTGTGAACCCAGATCTTTGGATACAGGTTGAGTGTTCCTTCCCTGTTTGTTTCTTTTCCTATTTTCACCACGTTCATCTTTCCAGCTGTAGCACCAACTGTAACAGAAGTTTAACTCTTCTTTAACTGTGGGATTCCATGAACAGCCTAAACCTGGATTTCTGTACAAAATACGTTTTCTTATACCCTGTCCTAATAAATAATGATGATATATGATATCCTGTTCTCATTTATTCCAATTTCCAAAGACTTGGATGGAATTGAACTCTGTGCCTGATGCTGCACAAGTAAATCAGGAAGATGAGTAGGTTCTGTTTAAGGAAACTACAGTTGTGAGTAATTTCTAATTTCTTTCCTCTTCCCTTCTTTCTTGTCTATTCATTTTTATTTTTTTCCCCTCCTGTTCAGGTTTAGAGTTCCAAAAGGAATTGGGGAAAGAAATGGATAAAGAATACAGGTTTTTATGGGACACCGTAACCAAACTGACTGTAAAGTATGATTTTGGAGATGCTTTCCCAATACGAAATACTTCTCAAGTATTTATTGATCATCAGCGGACACTGTTTAGAGGTACTGAAAAGTCCACAAATTAAACAGTTATAAACACAACCTTCATTATTATCACTGCAAGTTTTGGAAATAGTGGTCTTATTTTATTAAGATCATTCTTGATGGATCTTCTTTCCTTTCATCTCACTAGCAAAACTGGCAGACTTTACCCTTATGGCTGAAATTCTGACTGCACAATAGACAAAACAAGTACTGTTACTGACTTCACAACTACTTAGTTTTAGTTCCAGTGTTTGCTAGCCTGAATCTGTTGCATGCATTGTAAAATGATATGACCCATGTAAGACATACAATAGTTAAAGGCATAATGATTGATCATAATTAAAAGAGCACAACTTATTATTCTGCATTAAAACTGACTTCCTTGTACATGTTAGTGTATGGTTATGCAGGTATTTGGCAAATGTGAGAGAAGAAAACTCAGTGAAATGAAGATTTGTCTTCCTAAGGCAGGGGAATGTCTAGTATCAGTAGTCACATTGCTGTCCTTGAAAGGTCTAGAAATATGACTTACCATTGTCTTAAGTGATACTACGACACTTTTTAGTAGCCTGTAGTTGGGAAGGTGTGTACTTGGTTCACAGGTAACTTGTATTTATGGAACTATGTATCTATTCAGAATATCTGGAAGAAGTAGGTAGATATTCTTGTCTGTTTTCTCACATTTCTGAAGAAACGCTTTTGTTACCCTTGGAAACTTTTGTGTACAACATGAAACTGTATAGATCTTAAAAAGGGACATTTTGCAAGAAATTCATTAGATGGGAGCGTAAATCCACATAGGTTTATGGATGTTTTTCCACTATGTTAAGTGGCTGTCACGTGGGCAAAGTGGTCTTTAGTGACCCACAACAACAATTTTCATCGTTACCTTTACACGTTAAGGCATCTTCTTGGACAGCATTTCTACTGCCTACTTCTGTAGTGATGCAGGAAAGTAGATGCCTGTGACGTGGGGTGGGTTGCAGCATTCAGGAAAGTAGTGTAGGAGTATAAAATAGATTATGAGCTACCAAATCAGAGGTAGTCATGTCTGCTTATTCCCCCTTCTTACTGTACTTGAGAAAGAAAAGAAACAGGAACTGGTGAACTGCTGCTTACTTCTATGTTTTGCTTCTTTGAATTTCATCATTTTTAATGCATCTGATGCAAATGATTTTCATCATTTTTAATGCATCTTGACAGAAATTTGAAGAGATGGTATGAAATTGTACATATTTTTAATCACTCTTCATTCTCTTTTTATTTTATAAAGTCTATGATGAAAAAATTCCTGATATAGGACTAATCCCATTGAAATCTGATCTCGTTGAAGAATATGCTGGTGATGTTTTGAAAGACCTACCTGTTTTAGAAAGGTACATATATGAATCTTCATTGTAATGTAGTAAGATTGTATGGGTTTGTTTCACACTCCCCTGCACTGTATATCCATACTATGCTTAATTTGTGCAAGTTCAGAAGTGCTTTTGCTGTGACTAGGGAAGATTTATGCGTTAGTGTAAATATTAACAGGAGGTTCAGAACAAGAATGAGTAAGAATCCGTTGTCTTATTTTCTCATCAGTTATTTTTTGTGTTAGTCTTTCAAGATTCTTATTCTACATTCTTAAACACTTTCTTTCTAAACATGCAAATAGTATTTGAAAGGTCGAATCCTAAATTGCAAAGCTCAGATTGTTTTCAGGAACAGAAAAATGTGGAATAACAGTACTGCATAGAAGTAAAGGATAATCTCTCAACATTTGCCCTGTTGTGCTATTGATGAAGGTGGGTTGTGTACTGCACAATGATTATTTTTGGTCAGTTTGGGAAAACAGATGTATTTCTGTGAGTTATGTAGTTATGTTGCATTGTGATTTAACTGTATGAAAGTAAGTGGGGGGAAAAATGCAGTTTCAATTTGTTACCAAATCTTTCTGAAAACCTGAGACTATCTTGACAAACTGGAGTAGGATTAAGCCCTATTCTGGTTATCTGTCACTGTAAAATTCTTTAGATAAATATCTGGGGTTTTTTGTTTTGAACATTTCATTAGAGATGCCAGAAAACTATTTTATTTTCTGCACCATTTAATGTTTTAGTAATGATCCTGCAGTTACTTCACTTGCTAAATACAAAGAATTTGATGAGCTTCATCACTGGCATTCTGACAGACCACTGACTGACGAATATGAACGAGTACGATGCAGTGCAGATGGTAAGAAATGCTAATAAAACCCATTTGGTTGTCTGAGCTAGATAAGTACTTTGAGGAGTGTCATTGTTTTAAAGGAGGACTTTAAAAATAAGCTTAAAAACTCACTTCATAAAATATTTGCAGCCACGTAAGCATGTGCCAAAGTAGAACTACTGCAATAGCCGAATTATACTTAAACTGATGAATTTGTGCAGTATTTACATGCACTGTATGTTATGTATATTTTTTTATAGCTCTAAAGAGTATAATGGAGCATTCTTCAGGTGTTCATGATACGTTCCCTTGTGCTTGCAGACTGCTTCTCAGAGAGAGAGATAAAACAAACTCTATATACATCTGCAATTTAATGTTTAAATCTCTAGTTTGCATAATGCTTATTAAACAAATTCATATATGGGCGAAATGAACTTAAATGATTGGCTATGCGTGTGCATTGCAAACACATCTTTTGAGAACATACATGAAAGAAGAAGAAAGCAAAAGTTATTTGTATCTTTAATAATTAATTTTACATACTATAGTTTCTTTTAAGTTTTTGCACTTTCTTATAGGACAGTTTTTTTTCATTCTTATTTACACTGTGGTTCTAACAAGAAATTTGGAGAGCAGTCACTTTGAGCATAACCTGCAGAAGAGTAGCTAGAGCATCCTCCATGATGTTGGAGCTGAAAGTTTGTCTGCTACTGCTGAAGTCCTTTCTCTTCCACGTTTTGTATGAGTTCTCTGAACACAGGCTTGTATCATCTCAGTCTTGTGTAAAAACAGATCTTCTGAGATGGATTGTCACACTCAGAACCTAACTTTTTTTTTTTTTAAGGCACAGAGAAATATCTTGTGCAGTACTACAGGCTTGGGAGTGGCTGGAAAGCTGTGCAAAGGAAAACTATGTAAGGATATTAGTTAACTGCTGGTTGAACACAAACCAGCAGTGTGCCCAGGTGGCCAAGAAGGACAATAGCATCCTGGCTTGTATCAGAAATGGCGTAGTTAACAGGAGCAGGGAGGTGATCATGAAATACTTGAAGGGGGCCTACAAGAAAGCTGGAGAGGGGCTTTTCATGAGGGCAGGTAGCAACAGGATGAGGGGAATTGTCTTCAAATGGGAATAGGGAGATTGAGACTGGATATTAGGAAGAAATTCTTTACTGTGAGGGTGGTGAGACACTGGAACAGATTGCCCACAGAGGCTGTGGATGCCCCCTCCCAGGAAGCATTCAAGGCCAGGCTGCATGGGGCTTTGGGCAACCTGGTCTAGTGGGAGATATATATATAACAACCCCCATAGCAGGGGTTGGAACTAGAAGATCTTAAAGGTCCCTTCTGACCCAAACCATCCTATGATTCTATGACTTGAGTGCAGAAATATCTATGTGCACAATAGAGTAGCAAAAGTTTTCTTCCAGCAGCATTATTTATGTTCTGATGAGAGTCTTGCTTTCACAGAGGTCTTTGATTATTTAACTGCCTTTTGAGAAGGTGTCTTCATTTTCCTTGACTGTGTTGCTCTAACAGTCAATTTGTTTCCTGCTCATTGAGTTTTCCAATAATTCTTGATGTCTGCCTGAAGTCTCAATTTGAGTCTATGACTTACCTCTCAGGTAATTGAAAGTACCATTCTGTGAGTCTTAGTAGCAAGCCTCTTTTGATACATGATTTGGTCTTTTAGTCGATGAAGAATTTTTGCTACCTGTACATGTGCAAACTCATTACTCGGTTATCTTTTCTTGGAAGTAGTTTAGACTAAAATTCTGTTTGTGTATTTTTGATTCAATTATACTTATTTGCAGCAAAGTCCAAAGATGCAGATGAAAGAAGACAAATTCAAAAGCTTCAGACTTTTCATCGTTTATATGGAGGCACTTTGGAAGGTGGTACTTCAAAGTTTATTGTATGCCAAAAGGATGCTCCAGGAAATGCTGATGGTGCTGTGAAAACGTCTAAAATACGTGTGAGTATAGGCAAATTGTTCTTTCCAAATCTAGTTTATATTATCCCCCCCCCCACCAAAAAAAAAAAAGCATTTCTACTATTTGAATCTCAGAAATGAAATATACCTGAAGTGCATAACAGTTCTCAGTTGGGGAAAATTAATTATTTTGTATTATAAATTGAATTGTCTAATTAGAAAAAATATTTTTGTTTCTGCTTGGGAATATTGGCAATTATATTTTAAAAATAAAGAACAGTAATAAATATCAAGTTTGTAAAGGCTGGTGGGTTTTGCTTCGTGGCTGGTAATAGAATATGGAATGAAAGAAACTGGAGTTCATCAATTTTATTTTACTTTAAGAAAGTACTGAGCAATACTGTAAAATCCATTGTTTGCTTATTTGTTTTCCCACATTGTTTGGAAATACTCACCATGAAAGGTTCTGTAAATTTTGCTATTAATTCTACTTAAGAATATTTTTTAGACATCACGGGGTGGTACTTTCACACTGATGAACAGGAGTAATAGGAATTTAAATAATATTTCATAATAGGCTGTAAGGATTAGATTAGATCACCTGTTGAATCACCTGTAAACCAGTATAGAATGATTTTGTTTGAGTAAGATGGAACTCTTAATTTTATGTAATGCATTTAAAAAAATCTTGTTACTAGAATTACTATTACCTATGAGTAAAAAACAAACAAACAAACAAAAAAAACCCTCAGGTATCTGCTATTTATTTTTTTCCATGTTTGTGTGCTTTTATACTATTTGTGATGAAACTTTTTATTGATTTCTAAAGTAAAGATTAGGTAAGCTTTTGAGCAGCATGCTGTGATTCAGAAATAGTCTCCTTCAGAATTGAGTAATTTAAAGAAATCTCAAATGATGATGTACCACAAAGGTGAATTGCAAACTGTAATATATCTTGATTTTGTGGATTAGTTTTTTCAGATGATGCTTGCACATAATTGTGATTAATTTTGAAATTTTATTGGATAGAAAAGCAAAGCAGAAATAATTATGGAAGAAAACAACAGGCGACTAAAAGCTAAAGAAGAAAAGAAAGAACAGGAGCAATGGAAAACCTTGCAGATATCAATGGAAAAAGAAATAAAAGCAAATCCAACAGTTGGAATAAATAAATTGGAAAAGTTTCTCAAGACAGCTAGAAGTAAATCTGTGAAATTCAGCGTAGAAATGTCAGGATTGTCGGCCTGTGTAGAAGCATGGAAAAAACACTGCAGAAAACAAGGTACAATAACCAAATGAATGTTCAATTTTCAGTTTGCACTCACATCAACTAAAAGTGAGTACATCTGGACCTTCTCAGAAGGAATAAAGGCATGTAAATACAAACTTGTCCTGGGAGCAGTAGTGGTGCTTTTAAGTATTAGCAGGCATTAATCCCCATCTGCAATTTCAAAATCCCTCAAAGGAGACGCAAGGAATCTATTGAAATTATATTTCAGCTATTTTTCTGTTTTTCCTTGTAAACATTGTATACATAATTTATTGTATGTATCTTTAATGAGCATGAGTTATGCACATTCAGTATGACTATATTGAGATAAATTATTAAGAAGCTGAGTAAACTCACAATCTGAATAATGCTGATTATCACTGAAATCTATGCTACTGTCATTTGCTGTTCTCAGTTTCACTAGAATCAACTTATCTGGCCTATCCTTCTGGTTGAGAAGATTCAGTCACACTGCTTGAAATATGGGCAACCTGTAAACATTAGAGTGAAATATGTAGTTAATAGTACTGAGTAACAAACCTGAGTCAATGAAGTAAAATGGGGAGCTTCTGTTATCAAATACATACAAGAAGTACAACTTCCTTTAATAGCTGAGTTGTTTGGATGCTTGGTGTTCAGTGACAGAGGTTGCCACATGTGAGTTATGTTCTGGTTGTCTCTAATTTAAATGCATTTTTAAGCTGCCATAAACATGGCTGGATGGATAAGGTCTGTTCTAGAAATACCTAATATAAGAAGGCTCCCAATGATACAATTGGCTGTCAAGTAACTGAAGCTTTTTTTTTTTTTTTTTTTGAAAGGAAACAAACCTGAAGATTTAAGCAGTGCTGTCCAAGTTATGAGGAGAATTCATATACTCCTTGACAAATATCAAGATCTTTTGGAGAAATCACATTTACAGAAGCTGAGTCAGTATCTACAACTTCTTGGATTTGAAAATTTGGCATGTACTCTGTCTGGCCAGGTAACTTTCTAGTCTTCGTAGAGCTTCATGTGATTTTTCTAACCTGCTGATGCAGGTCTGAAGATGGGTAACAAGGCTGGTGGAGGGCTTGGAGAATATGTCCTGTGAGGAGCAGCTGAAGGAACTGGGTCTGTTTAAGGAAGAGGAGGCTGAGGGGGTGACCTTATTTATGTTTTAATGTATGGTATACACATTTTATTTAAAAATATAAAGCTTTACAAAATTTAGAATAAGTCAGTCTTTATATTAGGTTTCTTTTTCCAGCTTGGATTCTTTGTACAGAGTCACAGCAGGCTCAAGAAATGACAAAGAAGTATAGGATGAGAAGTATATACCTCGTAGTAGCTCAAGGAAGCCAAGCTCTGCCTGCTACATGGTTTTGTTAGCTCATCTCACAACAATGGCTGCTGAAGACATTAATTTCAAAAATGTAGCTTCCAGATATAACTCTGACACCAGGCTACAACAGACAAAGCTGTTTAAAAATTGCCTACAATTTCATATAATTTTTCAAAGCTTTCAGAGTTCCCCAGAGGGGAAAAAACATAACATTTTCTGAATCTTTTGCTAGTTTTCAAACCAACTTGAAATTTAATATGACCTTATAGATGAGAAAAGGAAGAGATGATCAGAATAGAAGCAACTATGATGTTGAGGTGGGACCAGCTCGCTTCCAGCTGCAATACATGGACTATTACTTGCTCAGAGAAGAGAGGAATGATCCAGATCCCCGAGTGCAACACTTCATACCAGACACATGGCAGGTACTGAGGCAAATCCACCTGTACATAGAGTTATGGAAGTGACCTTTTTTCATTTAAAAATATACATTATTATACTACTTGTTAAAAGTAGTGTTTCACCAAGCTTAACAAAGACAGTAAATTACTTCAGAAATGTTCTTTTTGCACTGATGGCTTTGCAATTAAGAGCTTAGCTAAAGGCGTTCGACGTAAGAAATGCCAGGTCCATGAGATTCTGCTTGAATATCTGATGATTAGTTCAAGCTATTGTTCTCCTTATTTGTCTGTAAGGAGCTGCTAATAGTATGAGATGAGAAATAACTTTTTCCTTAAAGAACAGCAAATCTAACTGAAGTCTTTTTATTATTAGGCTGGGGATGCCAGCTAAATTTGCCACTTTTTTGTGACACTGTCTACAAACAAGTCACTTGCTTGAGGAGCAGCTTGAAAGATGGCATATATATTGATAGAGAAAGATAATGTTAGTACTAATTTTTTTTTAGTACTCTTCCTTCCATCCTTTCTTACCTGTTGAGAAAGCATGGAGGAAGACAGTAGTAGAGAAGAAAACAAATTACTAAACAATGTATGTTAAGAGCATAGAGATTTTAATAGTACTGAGTAACATTTCAATGCAATAACAAATAGTGCTTTGTAAAAGAACAATGAAGTTTTTGAATCTAAATTATACACTGAGATAACCAGTTATATTTTGTTTTAAAATTTCCAGTTT
Organism: Phasianus colchicus; assembly: GCF_987193195.1. Taxonomy (NCBI): domain Eukaryota; kingdom Metazoa; phylum Chordata; class Aves; order Galliformes; family Phasianidae; genus Phasianus; species Phasianus colchicus. The sequence continues at coordinate 6,527,707 of NC_143439.1, read as the reverse complement.
TGGACTGCAAGTGTTGTGGTATCAGTATCTTAGAGCAAATAATTGAAACAAGGAAGTCAGAACTGCTAGTTCTGCTTTTTCTGCTAACAATCTGATGGGGGAAGAAAATAGTCGTACTACTAGATTGACTTTGACCTCCAGTAGTCCAAGATTGCTATTAGAAGAGCTGGTTTATTCAATGAGAACAAACAAGACATTTTGACATAAATTGCTACTCTTCTCTTAGCGAGAACTTCTTGATGCTGTAGATAATAACGAGTCTGCAGTGATTGTTGCTCCCACATCATCAGGAAAAACATATGCTTCATATTATTGCATGGAGAAAGTTCTGAAAACGAGTGATGAAGGAGTAGTTGTGTATGTTGCTCCCACAAAGGTAAGCCTACATCCTACTACATATTCTATATGTTGACTACATTTTTCAGTATGATTCTAAAACCACGGGGAGTAACTTATTACACTAATTTAGTTGATGTATGTCTTTTTTAATCAGATGTAATTAAGCATGTTAACAAAGAATCTTCAAAACATTTATGTTCGTGTATGATTTTGTATTTGTCAGTTGCTGTGTGTATATATATATCTATTTTAAGGTTATAAACACCAGTGTATATAAAAGGGCTTAGATGTAGAGTGTTAGGAAAATGGTGAGTTGTCAAAGCATACAAAAACTCTATGTGAAATGGAATAGAACAATGATCAAGCAAGTTATTTCATTCCAAATGAGATGACTTTTAGAGAACCTCAAGAAAAAGCTTGTGAAACTCTTGCCTGTTGTGGTACTTTTGTTTTAATGCAAATTCTATGCTGGTAGTTAGAAATTGACTTAGAAGCTGAGACAGTGTCTTGACTTCTTCCGAAACTTACTGTTGTTGTGTTGACTTAGTGCCTGTAGATGCAGCAGAATGTCATCTTTTCTTTAGCAGCTCTAAAAATCATTATGATACAGAATTAATACCATATAACTCACTTCATGGAACACTAAAGTTCTTTGCAAGCATGAGTATAACTGAACATAAAGAACTATATCTGTTTGAAGTTAATAATACACTACATAGTACATTATAATTTAGCACGTTAACATCAGTGCCCAAGCTAGATACTTTAATATCATGTGCCTCTTTAGTTTCATTAATGACTTGCTTTACTTAAGGCACTTGTAAACCAAGTGGTGGGATCTGTATACAGTCGATTCACCAAGAAACTTCCAGATGGACTGGTGGTGTGTGGAGTCTTCACACGAGATTATCGCCACGATGTCACGAATTCTCAGGTATATCTTTATGGGTGTTTTAACACAGAATAGTAATGACTTCTGCACTTCATCTGGCTCCCAAAAATATTAATTTTGATTGTAACAGTTGCACCATCACTAAATACAAAGCTCAGGAAAAATCTAAAGATGCTTGTACTGCTCACCAGAAACTTTCACTTTGGTGCACACAAATGTACCTATTCATCCATAGGGGCTATGCCATTGAAAAACCTCTGAATCCCTTGGTCACAAGCATACATCTGATGTAAATGCAGACAAATGAAGGAGGTGTTCTTTTTTTCATTATTTTCATGATGGTGTGACTTTTCCTATTACTCATAAAATTGATGACAGGCTGATTTTTAAGTGGGAGCGTGTCTTTTTTTTTTTTTTCTCACAGTGGAAAGTTCAAACAGATCCTTCAATATTTTACTTTGTGCCCATTGCATTTTGTCCTGTTGATAGACACCATTGAAAAGAGCCCACTTCTCTTCTTTACATACTCTTTTTACATTTATATACATTGAGAAGGATAAGAGAAGATCTCGCCATTAAACAATATCCTCTCTCCTCACCTTCCAGCCCAGTTATTTCATCATAGAATTTTATCAGATTGGTCAAGCATGACTTCCTCTTGAAGGACAGTGAATGCATGCTGACTACTCCTAATGACTCCTTTGTCCTTCATGTGCCTGGAAATGGTTTCAAGGGTTAATAGCTCCATCATTTTCCCAGTGATCAAGGTGAAATTGACAGGCCTGGAGTCCTCTGCATCCTCCTCCTTGCCCTTCTAGAAGGCAGGAATGAAAGATTATTTGTTTTTTTGCTTACCTTTAAATCAATACCTAAATATTTTTAATTTTTTTTCCAATATGCAATCTATCCTGTTATATTTGATTAGCCAATTTACTTGAAAATAATACTTTACAAACCTTTGTTCCTAGATACTAGTGACCGTGCCTCAATGTTTAGAAATTTTGATGCTGTCTCCTCATCGCCAGAGTTGGACCAAACGAATACAATACGTTATATTTGATGAGGTATGTGTATTTCAATAGTCATCAATTATGAGAAGAAAAGAAAAAGCAGAGGAAAAAAGTCAACAATTGAATTTTTCATTACATACATGAAGCTGGCAAAAACCTTAGACTTATTACTTTAGACTTGCTTGCTTTTATTGTTAGACTTAATGTATTCCAGTGCAAGAACTAAATCCTGATAGTCTTCAAGAGGACACTTGGTTCAGTGAAAGTTAACAGGAGTTCCCCTTATTTCTCTCACTCCAGTCATTTGAAAAACTAAAGGTCATCACTGTAGCTTTAGAGTTGAAATTGGAATCTGGATGTACTGGAGGCTGGGGTCATTCATTGTTCTTGTCAGATATTTGCCAATTTTCTGAGGACAAAAATGATGATTAATCTTGCTAAAATTAAAATTTGTACTGGATTCTTTCTTGTATATCAGATTAATTGCTAAAGATGTGAGTAAACACCTAGACTACATACTGTGAAAATAGTACTGAAATTTAGACTGTTTAACTATCCAGTGAGGTCTGGAGAGAGATTTATCCATTTCATTTGTATCTCACTGTCATTAGCTACAGTATAAGAAGTGTTCACTACTGTTCTTTCCAAAGTTCTTCTTTTTAGGAAAACTGTAGTGAAGCAACTCTTCTTAGGTTTACTTTGAGAAGGAACATTTTTTTTTAATCCTTTTTCTTTTCCCAAAAATATAGATCCATTGTCTTGGTGATGAAATTGGAGCAGAGGTTTGGGAGCATCTTCTGGTAACAATTCGGTGTCCATTTTTGGCTCTCTCTGCTACCATCAGTAATCCAGAACACCTGACTGAGTATGCTTGGAAATTTTTAATTCTCAAGAGCTTATTTAAATTGGACTTGAGCTGTCTTAAACAGATGTCAGTTACTATTGAGAGGCAACAGATTTGGAATTGTTGTTATTTATTGTATATAGTTGTATATAATTGACACCAAATTTTGTAACTCTTCATTCTCTGTAGTGAGAATAGGCATTCCTATTACTTAAGATCCTTTAAATGAGCTGGGAAGAAGAATTTAAGATACTTTTGAATCTATTTGATTTGCCAAAACCTAATAAGTATACTTATCTATCATCAGTCAAGGAAGACACCGTCACTATATACATATGTGTGTGTACGTATATGATGGTGCTATTCCACATTTATGAACAGCACCCTGGGATAAGCTGGAGAAAATTCCTCTGAAATGGTGAAAGATTAGAAACTTTATAGGAGAAACAGAAGAATGTTGTAATTCCTCTATTATAGTTGTAAAATTTTTCTTCAAGATATTTTTAACAACTTTTTTTTATTCTTGAAGGTGGTTACAATCTGTGAAAAGGTATTGGCAGTATGCTGATAATAAAATAAAAGAAAGCTCTACTGACCCTGAGAAGAATTTTGCAGGAAAATATAAAGGAAGATCTACAGTAAAAGAACAAAAAAAATCATACCGCGTTAGATTAGGTGTGTATTGGAATGTTATGTAACTAATAAATGAATGTAGTGTCCTTTCTGCAAACACTTTAATCTCGCTGCATGAACATAATAATGTACATATGTGCTTATTTCAAATAAATGAGTATTGCAGTAGTAAGTACTTATTTTTAAAAACAAACAATTGTAACACTACATTTTTGTCTCTTCACAGTCCTGTATGAAGAAAGATACAATGATTTGGAGAAGTATGTGTGTTCTCTAACGGGCAGTGATTTTGACATTGAACATTTTCACCCTTGCGCTGCATTAACAGTCAATCATGTAAGTATTGCGCTGATGACAAAATTGTTTCTCAAATGTTGCACTGAATCCAAGATTGCAAGCTGATTCTTCTTGCTTTTTTTTTTTTTAATTAACACCTTGCAGATTGAGAACTGTGGTATTCCTTCAGATCTTTCCCTGTCTCCAAGGGAGAGTGTTCAGCTATATGACACAATGGTAAAAGTCTGGCAGAAGTGGCCAAGGGCACAGGTGGGTCTAAAGAACTGCAGACACTACATAAAAGTAAGTAACTAGATAACAAAGTACTGCAGTGTCTTATAATGATGTTGTTTTCAAGGAAATGGATCCTGAAGAGTTTGTCTCTTTCAAGAATAAGGTAGTGATAAAAAAGATGGATGTGAGGAAATATGAACAGGAACTGAAGAAAGAGCTAAGCAACTGGATTGTAGTTGGACAAAGACAGAAGGTAACTGTTAGAGGAGTGCATTTTTAAGCTTATGTATAGATGTAATGTAATTATAATTATTTTTCTTATAATAATAATAATTATGGGAGCTTTTACTTCCATAATTATTTTTTATTAGTGCTAACTACTGTTGTGCTGAAAGAGAAGCACTAATATTAGTGGCATTTGATAAGCTTTTTCAAGGTTACGTTTTCACAAGTTTGTCAGGGAATCAGATGTCTGGTACTTACATGAAATTTGAAGTTCTGATTACTTAATGTACCTACTACAATTAGTGATAGTATTGTACCAGTATTCTGCTACTTTAGTCTGCCTCTTTTTCTTTTTTGCTACTCATTTGAAACCTTTTGTGAAAACTTTCCATGTAAGAGACAAGGCAATGGGCAAAACTTTGGTAGTCATATGTTGTTATATCATAAAAAGAAGTGTAAGGAGGCTTTGTATCAAAAATGAGTATAAAAGAAAGAACATCTGGAAAAAAAACCAAACTTCTTGAGATTTGACACTTAAATGTGAAAATATAATTGTTGTGTTAGAAATACTTCATTCATCCACAGTGATGGTAGCCAAGGATTTGCGTTTTGAGTTCTTGCTGAAGTCAGTTAATGTTCTACAGGGCTTTTAAGTCCATGAACTATGAGGCAGTACTGCATGGTTTAAAATATCTGAGCTGATAGAAACTGCCTTCCAGGCAGAAGTTTCTGATATTAAAATATCATTAATAATAATGCTTTGGTCAGGTGAATGAGGTACTGGAGAACTTGAAGCCCAAACCTGTGGATTGCTCAGAATATCAAAAGTGGAAGATGTTTGCACACTTCGTTGACAAATTGCATGAAATGGGTAAATTGCCTGCCATATTTTTTATGTAAGTATTTACGTTCCATACATTGTGTTCATTGACTAGAGAAAAATGAGAAAAATTGGAAGATATCATGTATTTGGTTTTTGTTTTCTTTGGTTTAAAGCGCATGAAATAAAGACTTGCAAGCTCTATCAGTCCATTTATCTTTATATGGGACTTTCTATTTTTCTCTTTATGGGACTAAAGACTTAGATGAATTAAAACTGTGGACTAATTACTATCTGGAAAGGTTAGAATCCGTGAGTGATATGAGGGGAAACTATAAGAAGCTGAATCACACTAAAATAAGAGTTGAATTCTCCATTGCTTTGCTCCAGTGTAGTAAGTAAAACTTGTGCTCCTAATTTAGAGTCGTGAGCGGTGTATGTAGGTGCAGACTTGATAGGGAAAAGGATGAAATGAGCTTCTATGAATGTATCTTTTGTTATGATCTCAGTGCAAAACCTCTATCAACATAGTCTTTATCTAGTGAAATGGATCAATTAACCCATCTTGAACACATCTGAGATGTAATTTCACAAAACATCAAATGTGCACAACCTACTGACACCGTTATCAGTGCTACTGAAAATATCAGTGAAATAGACATGTACCCTGATTAACATTAACACCGATCTTAATATTGAAAAGAAGCTACTTATCATTAAACAGTTATCCAGTGCAAATAAACAGTCACATGTTTTCTTATCCCAGTATGAAGCCTTGCTCATCCTTATACTGGACACTTGAGTAGTTAGGGGGAGAATGCTAGCTGCCATTTCATTTCTTAAAAGTTTGTGCTGATTTAAAAAAAAAAAAAGCCTTTCTGAAAGAACACTAGAAAGGAAGAAGGAAGAAGTGAGCATACAGGTTGACAGAATTTCTAAACACTGGTAACTGCTTCTTTTTGTATTTTGAGTGACAGTCTAGTTGCAAATTAGTGTTATGTCTGATTTCAAGTTAAACCAGTAGATTTCAAAATTACTCTCAGATATTTGTAAATTCTTCGTATAAGGAGTGATTTCAGAGCTGCTTTATGAACTGCAGCATCATTTTGGGGCACTAGGAAGTTCCAAAGTGTTTCTTTTCAGCAGAGAAAGATAAGTGGCTTATTTTCATCTGCTTTGGAATGATGGGTCCTTTGAAATTTTTGGTGACTTATGGCTCTTATGAGGGACTGTGTGTAGAGTGTGAATCCTCTCTTTAATTAATAACTAATTATAACTAAATAATCACTGTGGGATGAAAACACCCTGCAGGCCAGTGAATGTGGAGGCATAACCTAGTGACATGAATTGGGATATGAAGTAGAGAAATCTATTATCTGATGCTGTTTTAAAGAGTCAGTGTAGTGTAACAGCACTTTGTGGACCTCCTTGTGTTGTGTTCTGACAAGGGACAAACATCAAACAGATTTTTAAAAAATTTACGTGTCCAAGTCCTGAGAATTCGGGAGGCAGATGAAGGGAATTTAGAGCCCTCAGAAATAGATGCTGCTTTGGAATAGTAGATTGGTATTTGTGCTTTATTGATTGTGATAAACTTTTTCTTGAGCTGTTGATGAATTAGGTTGGAAAGTGATCACCCATTATGGTACTAAGTCAGCATGGAATTAATAGAGACTCCTGAAAGAGCAGGTATCAGAGCTGTAGAAGCCCAATTGCTATTGTGGCTTTTGATGGTAGGGAGAACAGTACTCGGAATTTTCTTCTATTAAAAACACCAGGGAAAGGAATATACTGGCACCACACTTTTACTTATGTGGCTGAATAAACTGAATTCAGTTCAGAGGAATCAAAACTAAATGGGAAATGATTGTTACTGAGCTCTGTCATCCATGAAAAAAGCTTATGCTAAGGAGTTAAGATTAAAATGTGTTTGGCCTTCACAAGTATAAAGTCCTTCAGTTTTTGCACTTGTGCTTGGTGACTGCTGAATTTGAATGACTTGTAAGTATTCTAATGGACTAGGATGCAACATCATGCCAGGTGTTTGTGAGCACTTCTTAGTGATAGTCAGCAGAATCTGCAGCAAGGATTTGATAAGTGCTTACTGAGGGTGAAGCTGATACAGTCTTTATCCTAGTTAAGCTTCAAACAGCCCAGTGTTGAAAAGGCTATGAGGAAGAACAGCTAAGTAGAAGACCAGAAGAAGCAGACATTGATTTTTTTTTTCAACTGGTTAGTTGAGAAGGATTAAAATGATGTAAAGTACAGTCTGATTTATATGTATGTCTACATGTCCAACTTAAGAAAAGGGAGGATTGAGCATGCTTTCTACAAATAATTTAATGGCAGAATTATTTTATATATGACCACTCACATTTGAAATAAATGCAGTTTGAAAGTAAATGTGAGCTATGATGTGGCTCTGGGCAGCCTGGTCCAGGGATGGGTGATCCTGCCCATGACAGGGGTGTTGAAACCAGATGATCTTTGAGGTCCTTTTCAACCCCGGCCACTCTCATTCTATGATTTGAAGATCAAATAGTAATGTGCTTCTAATTATTAGAATTAACTGCAGTTGTGTAAAAAGTCTTGCTGAGCATTATTGTAATAGCATTCATTACAAACACTTACAAATAAAGAGCTCTATTAGAGTTGTCTTAACTGATGTGTATTGCTTTAAGGTTTGGCTTAGATGTAGTGGAAAAGGCAGCCAGGAATGTCTTCCTGAATTTGCTGGAAAAACAAGACAATGAACGTGACCCTAAAATGGAGAGGGAAAAAGAAGATATAAAGAACAAATTAAGAAAAGTGAATAAAACAATAATGAAATGTGAGAATATGTAAGTATTAGAACTTAGTATACTATTATAAAGCTTACGCGTTACAACAGAGTAAAAGTTTGCAGTAAGTTATTCCTGGGGAATGTACCTTACAGCTGCCAGTTGCAGTTGCTTTAGCAACCCACATGGTGGGTATTAAATAGCAGTACCTAGTGCATAGATGGGGAAAGGAAATACTAGTGTGGCTGACACTGGGTAAAGTGCTGGTGCTACTGCATGAGGATGAGAGAGAAACTTGAATATATGAGGTCAGCCACTATGAAATAATATATTCATAGCTTAATTTCACCATGTCTGGTTATAGTGGTGGATCTTTGAAGTGTGGGTACACCTGGCTGAAATGTTCTTGAAAAATGTGACAGCATTTTGCTTTGATTATACCTTGTCTTTGCTTTAGCCCCCAACTTCCTTGTTTTCTGATCATAGGGTGTAAAGTCTGACCTTTGTAGTAATGAATTAAAACTTGAAAATCCAGTATCAGTTTAGACTCAATGGCTTGAAAGTCTGATTCTGGTTTCCTTCCCTTCAAATCCTTCCCCAGATCTCTACAGTCCATGTAATTATTTGCAGTAAATGGATCACATTTATTTTAAATGGTTTTTTTTTTTTTTTTTTTACTGTGCAATAGTGATAGCTTACTAATTTGCTGAGCAAGGTATTTGTAGTTGCTGTCTTCATATTTATTTTTTTTATATCACCATAATTCCTCCTTTCTCCTTCACCTAGAATTACTTGCTGTTTTGCATACCAGCCAGGTTAAAATGGAGATGTTAGCATTATAAGTAAATTTACATTGAGATCTACCTACATGTGTTCTCTTTTGAACTGTAGGCTCAAACATCTGAATCTTTAAGAACTCAAAGTATATATTCAAATATAAATGTTAAATAAATAATCTTTTAAATTGTATATTTTATACAGTGATATCAAAAAGGCGAAACCAAGTAAAATAGAAAACATGGTGATGCTTTTGTCTATGAAAAAACAGCTAGAGGAAAGACTTAAAAAGCTAACTGCGATCCCTTCTATGTGTACTTATGCTGATCCTAAAGCAGTGGATGAAGATGTAAGTAATTAATAATTTGGGTTTTCTATGTTTAAAATGCTTGGATTTGTGCAAAAATCATAAAAAGAATATACTAAGTGATGCAATTGTTAGTGAGCATTGTTGTGAACAACTTCATGAAATATTCTGAATTTGATTCCAGGTCTCAACCTTAGGTAACTTTATTTTTAAGATGGCAGAATGAAAATTTCTCCATATAACTGTCTACTAATCACCACTGTGCCCACTGTACAATTTCCCTATGAGCTACCTGTACACTTTTCTTGAAAACCCTCAAGGATGGTGACTCTACTGCTTCCCCAGGAAGCTTCTTCCAATGCCTTATCAAATGCTTGGACTTCAATAGCTAAGAGATTTATTTTATTTCCATTGTCAACACTTGGTTATGATTAATGCTTAACACTTCTTTTTATTTGTAGACTTTGAGGAAGATTTTTTATCGACTTAGGTTTCAGAGAAAAGGTTATCTGCATGAAATGCTGGCACGGAGGGGCATTGGGTATCATCATGGATCTATGGCCATGAGGGAAAGACAAACAGTGGAGATGCTTTTCAGGCTGGGATATATCAAGGTTGGAAAATCAAGTTTAATATTTTTGTTGTTGTTGTTAAAGCTTCATTTCTCCATATATGTAAGTAAAAAGTATAGTGTATCATACATCAGTGGTAAAATATACTGCACTGACTAATGTTACAGATTTTTTTTTTTTAAATTTGATATTGCCATTTCTCATATGTAGTTGTATTTAATTTTTTACAGGTAGTCACTGCTACTTCAACTCTTGCTCTAGGGATCAACATGCCATGTAGGTCTGTGGTCTTTGCTGATGATTCTGTCTTTCTAGATGCACTAAATTACAGGCAGGTATGTGTATAGAACATGTGCTATTTATATTACAAGAATAGTAGATGTATAGCTGTCAGCACAGAAATTCAGAAAACGTCTTTTCTTTTACATGTACTTCTGGATATGTACTGAATTTTAGCTGTTTACCTTGGTGACAAAAATAATTTTAGCTACTGTGATTTTACTAATGTATCAGAACTGATGGCCCACAAATAACATGCATAGTAAAAAGACCTATTTCACTAATGAAAGCATTGCAATTGCTCTGTAAATTAGAGGCATAGATTTGTTTTTCATTTACAGGAGTCAGCACAAAAAGTATTTTACTCTAGCCATTTCTTACAAATCTGAAATAAATAAAAAAAACAAACAAAAAAAACCAAAAACCAAAAACATGCTGTAAGAACACTCATTGGGGATATAAAGATGAAGATAAAGAGTACTGACTGAATTAATCGGGACCTTTGAGTTAATTCCATCTTGGAATGCACTCTGCAAAAGCAGTAATGTATTTTCCTTCAGCTATTTGACAGTTTAGTTGATGGGCTTCAGACTCTTCATTAGGCCATTCCCTGCACTTCTGCTACTTTTAAAGCCTGTATTTTCATGAAGTACTTCTAGTTTGCCTCTGGCTCAGGATCAAAGCACCAAATGCAGCTGAATGCATCAGCTGGCAGGTAACTCTCAAAGAGAGAGTGTATTGGACTCACAAGCATCTTCCTTCTGCTGTCCATAAATGATATGACTCTGACTTTGTTACATCATCAGGTACAAGGGACAACTACTGGTATAGTGCTGGTACAATAGACTTGAGCAAGAAGGGATGAATGAAGCAAAAGAATTCACCCTTAGGTAGACTCCTTTTACTCCTTATTCATATTGTCTGCTCTACATTCATACTGAAGCTGCTTCTTTTTAATAATGTTATTTTAGTAACAGTACAAATATTATATTCTTAGATGTCAGGACGTGCTGGAAGACGGGGACAAGATATGATTGGAAATGTGTTCTTCTATGATATTCCATTGCCCAAGGTTGAAAGACTTATCAAATCCAACGTACCTCAATTGAAAGGCCAGTTTCCTCTGACTATTTCCTTAATACTGAGACTCATGCTGTTGGCTGCAAAGGCTGATGACAAAATGGATGCCAGAGCAAAGGTTTCACATTTTTCTTAACGTGAATTTAATCATATCTAAGTTAATTTAAGTTATATCTCCTTAACATGAGCAGAAAGTTATGCATTTCAAAAGTAAGCAGTCTCTCTTGAAAATAGATGTCATATTCTGCTATACTGCTTCTACTATCTGTGTCATCTTCTCTATAGCATTGCATTATTCATTTTCATTCATTTTCCTTGACAATTAACTTTATCATCAGAAGGAATACTATTAATGGGCATGCATTTTTACTGATTCTTGTTCTATACAATACTTGTACTTCACTGGAGAAGCAGAAAATCTTCCAATATTTTCAGATATGTTTGAGGAAAAGAGGTGAACATATTCTCTCCTAGGAAAGAGAGAGCTGTGAAATGGGACCTCAGTTGAAACAATGAGAAAATTGTGTGCATTACTCACTTGTTGAAACCAGCATAGTAGCATTCTGGAATCAAAAAGCTGGATCTTAAATTTGTTTGCTTAATACAATAAAGATGTTTCCTTGCATTTCTAATTTTTTGTTTTGTTTGTTTTCATTCAGGCATTGTCAGTGTTGAAGCACTCACTGATGTCATTCAAAAAAGAAAGATATGCTGGAATATTAAAAATTTATTTTATGTTTTCTGTGCAATTTCTTATCAAAGAGGTAGGTTTTAACTCATTCAGGATAATGCCTATGTGTAAGTACAGGCTTGTTTTTCTTAAATCTATGGGTTCTCATAATATTTTAAGAACTTCTGTTAGTACTCTTTCATTTAGGAGCCATGTATTTTAATTTCTGGGCTCTCTAGTTCAAGAATGACAGGAAACTACTGGAGAAAGTTCAGTGGAGGGCCACAAAGATGAATAGGGGCCAGGCGCATCTCCTTTATCAGGAGAGGCTGAGAGACTGGGGATTGTAGTCTGGAAATTAGAGGACTAAGAGGGATCATGCTTATCAATGCTTATAAATATCTCAAGTGTGGGAATCAAGAAGATGGGCACTCCCCTGATACTCCTACTGAATAGAAAAATCTGAAGTCAGTATACAGGAGACATAAACAACACTTCCAAAAAGTTAGAGTTAGCATAAAATCTGGTCAAAACCAGGACCAGGTACATAGGAAAAGTATTGCAGACAGTATACTAAGAGTGGAAAAAACAAACCAACCAACCCCAACTGTAAAAGTATGGCTCTCTACCTATTCCTTGCTTCCTTACAGGGTGTGATGCCAGGAGGGGTGTCCCAGAACTTATAGCCTTTAATGGAGTTTTATTCCATGAGTTTGCCCAACTTTTTTAAAATTGTATATACTTCTAGCACCTAAACATCCTGTGACAATACTCTTGACAGATCACTGCTTGTTCTGCTTTCATCTCATCAGACATCTGGATTAATGTTTTTTGAATGACAGTTGCATCAAATATCACTTTTGTGACAGTATGCACTTCTCATTTGTAACATGATCTACACTGGTACTAAAATGATGAAGTCAGTGTTTATGCTTTACATAGGTGATAATGTAATGCTTCCATAGAAATGCTCAAATGTTTGATACCTTGTTTGCCAGTAATGACAGAGTTTTGGCTTTAGATACAAACTGAATGTGTTGTTCAACATATGCATTGGGTTGAATGACTATATATATAATGCTACCATTTTGTATTTTTGTCAAATGGAAGTTCACATCTAAACTTATTTTGCTCTTAAACAGGGCTACTTGGATCAAGAAGGTAACCCCATAGGTTTTGCTGGACTTGTGACACACTTACACTATCATGAGCCTTCAAATTTTGTGTTAGTGAGTTTTCTTGTGAAAGGTTTATTCCACAAACTGTGCCAGCCAATTAAGGAAGGTAAATAATACTTCACGCATCTTACAGAGTCTGTGGAAGGCACTGTAACCCCAAAGGTCCTGAGACTTTATGTGCCTCCTTGCTGCTCCTACCTTTTGCTTAGTTAGCCTTCATCCCCACATTGGCTTCTGCCTATGCATGCTCTGCATGTGCTTTATTTCTGAGAAAAAAGAATGCTATACATTAGAAATGTTCACTTATTCTAGGAAAAAAATAATTCTGTCTCCAAAGCAAGTTTTTAATGTTACATAGAAAAGAACATGAATGATTTCTGGATATAAGCAAATCTTAAAAGGTAGTTAGTATCACTGTCTTGTTACATGAGTAAAATCTGTTTTGTGCACTAAGATGCAGTGTGTGTACACACTCTATCAATTTGTGGATATGATTGTTTAATTACCTAATGGAGTTTTTTTTGTTTATCAAGTGTAGTTTTGCTATAAACTCTTGACTACTGCAACTGAGAGGGAAACTCCTGAATGGAAGTTATATTAAACAAATTTGGGGGGGGTAAGTTTTCATAATTATGAAACTGTGTGCTTTCTGTTTTGATATAGGCTCAACTGATTTCTCAGAAGAAGTCCTAGAGAAGCTAGTGCTTGTTCTAGCAAATCTGTTTGGGAGAAAATATCTTCCAGCCTGCTCAAAGGCATTTAAACACACGTTTTACCAGTCCAAGGTAAAGAAAGCATTGCTCTAACTTATGTTGTGTACTGCCTCTATGAATTTGTTTACATTTGTCAGACTAGTGTCAGTATGGATGTTCAGTAGCTTGAGCAGCTGTCTGCCTCCCTTGCACCCCCAACTGCTCCCTCATTACTCCTCTATGACAGGACAATAAGAAAATAGGATTGAGAAGTTCATGAGCGAAGACCAGTTTACCCAGTTACAATTATGGGCAGAACAGCCTTAGCTTGTGGAAAATGAAATAATTTTATTGCCACTCAATACCCAAACCTGTTTTAAGAAAACAACAAAAAACCCACCAAAAACACCAACCTCCCTTTTTCTTACTTTGCTTTCCCAAATTCAACTTCACCCCTTTGTTCTTAACTACTCTACTTCCCCTGATCCAAGATGGACATGAGATGAAGGTTGAGGTCAGTTCCTAAGCATTCTCTCACTCCTTCCTCCTCGCTTTTCATCTCAGCTCCATGGGTTATTTCTGTGAGCTGTGTTCCTCCTGGATAAATGTGCTCCACTGTGGGTACTCTGCAGGCCACAGTTCTTCCAAGAAATAAACAGCTCTGCTGTGGGCTCCTATGCAGGCTGCAGTGTGGGTATCAGCTCTGGCATGAACTTCTCCACAAGCTGGAGGGAAATACTTGCTCATCAATGTATCCATGGCCTGCACTGAAATACCTGCTTCACTGCTGTTTCTTCTACAGAGTGTAGAGAATCACCTGTTCTGGCATCTGGAGCCCCAGCTCCTCTCTATTTCCTCTCTGACCTTGGTCTTCAAACTGCTGTTTCTCATCTTTTACTTCGCTCCTCTGCCTGTGTGACACTTTTGCTTTTTGTGAATACCTTTAACAGTAGTTGCTGGGCTCATCTTTGTGAATGTGTCTGCTGCAGAGCTGGCTGGAACCACCTGAATCACAAGGTAATCCTGGCCTTTTCACAAAGTAGCCACCTCTGCTGGCACCTACTGCCAAAACTTTGACACCTATACCCAGTGCAAATCGCTAAAATAATGAAGAAAGTACTTACCAGACAGCATTACCAGGATGAGCATTATCTATGCACTAAGTAAACCCAACATAAGGGTTTCACAAAGTGAAACATCCTATTGCTGTCTCTTCCGTGCAAACTCAATTTTTAGAGGATACAGCTACAGCCTGAGAACAAAGAAAGCTTCTTCACAATTAAAGATACTCGTGTGTCCAGTTTCTAAAAAATATCAATTTCTGAAAAGTAGCTACTCATATAAAAGGGCTTACTGAATGGCAGCAAAGCACCAGCATTTGTCATGTTGGTAGGGAATCTGCTGAGCACAGATGTATGCAAAACTAGATCTGGGTAGGTAGCCCTGCAGAAGTACCCTATTAGCTATCTAAGCATCATCATTTAATAAAGCTGAGTACTCTTTAGTAAAAATTCTAGGAATTGTATGCTTTTTATTTTCCATGTCTTTTTCTGCAGAAAATTGATGTTCATCTTAGGGAAAAACTCATGAATTTTAGATGGATAGTTTGTCTGACAGATCAGGTGGAGTTTGGAGTGCCAGTCTCTTTTCCATTAACACATACTGTCTGTACTAGTAATTGTGCCAAAGTAGAGGTGACAAATCTGGAGAAATTTCCTGAATTAAGGCATTAAGTGCATGCTATTTCAGGTCTTTCTAGAAGATCTGCCAGAAGACTTTGCAGATGCTGTAAATGAGTACAACACCAAAGTTGAGGAAAACTTTGCACATTTTCTTCTGACAACAGCCAAGCTGGCAGATATGGAAGAAGAATATAGACTTCCACTGTCAAAGACAGGTAGGAAATGAAAAATAAATGCATAATCATCATTTGTGAAACTATTAGGAAAGATAAATTATCATTTTGTAAAGAAAAAATGGTGAATTTAGATATGTTAATAAAGAGATGCACTTTCTGTTTTGCTTCTGTTGTACCCATTACAAAGTATATAGCAGAAATTTTGCACAGGAAAAAAATAACTTCAATTGCTATTGTTCTAGTAACTTATAGAAGAAATAAATATTTAAGGGAATTATTTTTAAAATGAGAACAACCACAACTTTATTTAAAGCCTTTTTATCCAATAATGAATGCTTTTGCAGATCCTGAAATGCTTGCAATATCTGAATGGCTTTCAGAGTTTAGTGTTAGACTGTCCATATCTGAACAGCCTTAAGATTGAAGGAACAATTAAAGAACACTGTATTGCGTGTTAAATAAGTTAATTAAGCCACTAAATGCTGTCCAGTGATCAAAAGATATGAAAAGCCATTATAAAAATTAGTTTATAAAATTAGCGTCCCCAGTTATTTTTGTAAGTACTACTTTTATCTAGGATGTGAGCCATAGAAACTGAATTTACTCCTCTAGCAACAAATTCTGTCTGATAATAATAATTAATTATTAAGAAACTTTTTATTTCTTTTATTTAAGAAAAATATAATTAATTAATAAGAAACTGATAAAGTTTCTTATTAAAATGAAAGATCTAACATTCAGGCATGGTTGCACTCTTCCTATTTTGCTGAAGCTGTTTCATTTTAAGAGAAAATAATAAAAACTGCATTAGATTTATTGAAAAACAAATGCAAGATTGAACTGTGTCCTGAAGTTCAAGAAGCAGAAGAAGCTTTTCTACTTAGTCAACTTTGGGGCAATGCTGCAAAGAAAATACAATGTGAAACTGCTGCAATTATTTTGAATGGCAGAGAGTGTAACAAAAGCATACTCAGCATCACAAACAGCAGAAAAGGTTGCAGTTCAAGAATTAAAATTATTGTTAGCCATTTGGAAAGAATAAGTTTCTATTTAAGCTGTTTTTCTTCAACACTTGATGCAATAAAACCCGTAACTAGAAGAAGCATTCTCTTAGGTTTTGCTGTTATTTCACGAGTCAAGGAGAAAGGTTAAGTCATCTGGAGGGGAGGAGAATTTTGATGTAGTTACCCTCATCATTAGAAAGCCTTTTCTTATGCACTGTGATCAATTGCTTAGAACCTCTTAAGAACAAAATAAACCAACACGATGGAGGATTTAAGCTTAGAAGATTAACCACAATTACTATCATTAGCGGATAAAACTGAAACTTTCTTATTTTAAAATTCATTGCTGGAATTGCCTGCATCTCTATTGTTGTGTTTGAAACTTCCCATCTAGATTTTACATCTGAAAAATGGCACGACTCTGAACTAGCATCTTACTTGATGGACAACACCAAACGCGTATCTGCTGTCTCACCTTTTGCATGTTTATCTGGAGTGGTTGATGATGATCTATTTCACGGGGAGAACATTAATAAAGTAAGTTATTGTTTCATAAAGGGCAGAATTTGATTACCTTTTAATAACAATGTTTTATTACCATCTTCTTCCCTCTGTCCAGCATGGAGGCCTCAAGGATTTTTCTTTAGGAAAAACAAATTACAGACTCAAAGAAGAACCAGCACTGATTAGCACCAAATTATAACAATGCAAGAAACACAGAACACATGGGTCTAGGGGAAAAAAAAAAAAAGCAAACTGCTTTCTTAGAAGACCTCTGTTCTTTTGGCTGTTAAGTGAATTACTCAAAGATTATGGAAAGTTCAGCTTCAAACCATATTTCCAGGCTTTTTCTGCATTTTTTTAAATCAACTCAATCATGCAGTGGTTTCAAGAAGCTTAGTAAGGCATGCATTATTGCATTGACCATTTCCTTCTTTGTTTAGAGACTGTTAGATAACATAAAGTAGGTAAATTGTAATACAAATCAGTAGTTTGCTGTCAGCTTGCATTTTGCTGTGCCCTTCAACATGTCTTGTAGCATGAGGGAGTTATCACAGAATTCATGATTCTGATTAGAATAAGAAAAATCAAATTACTACAATTTGGATTTTGTAATTCACTTTCACTCTTAAAATGTGCCATGCATAAGCCTGATATGCTTAAAATATCAGCAAGAGAGTCTGAATACATAGCATATACATATGGAAAAACCCCCAGCTAAAACTCAAGAGAACTTGCAGCCTAGATGAATTATTCATGGATCATCGCAAAGCACTGTAAGTGAATTTAGCAAAATATCTTCCATCTACAGCCTTTGTGTAATTGTGCAGGTATTTTGATTTGCACAGGAATAGAAATATGGAACATGTCAGCTGCAGGTCTGTAGTTGCCTCTACCTCTGTGGCATAGAACATACAAAAAACCTAAGTTATTGAACAGGCTTTTTTTTTTTCAGGCTGTACTACGCTCCCTTGGAATTAATATCAAAAACTGCCCTCTGCTTTATTTGAGGAAGTATGATAATAAAGGAAGAAGCTTGCCACTCAACGCATATGCACTAGACTTCTATAGGCATGGCTCCTTGACTACTGTGGCAACTGATAACTGGTATGCATTGCCATCTTTAATATAGTAAAACAGTATCATTGTTTTCAATGTGGTATCAGTACATCTTTTTGTTTTTAAAGCCTTCTCTTTCTGGAATTTAGGAATGGAATATATGTTAAGTACTGTTAGAGTTGAACGTTACAATGAATACAAAACACAGATAACAGTAAATTCTAATGACAATGTCTGTAAAGCACCAATTGGGTTTTCAAAACAGTACCATAAATGCAAAGTCTTTACTTGAGTGATAGGTTATTGAGGTTATGCCAGTTTAATCAAACTATTTGATCAAAACCACAAACTCTGGTGTAGAGGAAGATCATCATTACAGAAGCCTGTCTTACTTTAGAAAAGCAAAACTTGCTAATAATTCAAAGTTAGTATTAATATTGCTTCAACACTTCCTCCTTTCTTAATCTTCTTTGAGCATTTGGCAACTTGCCCTTACAATTCATTGTTCTCTCATTTTGCCTTCATTCTCAAAGCCTATCAAGTTTTGTGAATACCTCCTCTTTTTGCTTCCTGAGACAACGGGGCAATATAAATTCCATGAACTGCTCTCTGTACAAGTTTGGCATGACTGTCACGTTATCAGAAAACAAGAAAATACATTATTTTTCAATACAATACTAATATGGTATTCGTAATGACTAGGTACTGAGATTTTTTAAGCTGCATTCCACCGAGTAGTGATCCCCTTTGTAAAGTACAGTATCTTAGATACCAGTGGAAAGCTGCTCTTCTGTCTCCTACTCAACTTAGTCAGCAGTTTTATCTGAAGCAAATAGCCTTCCTATTTAGCTTTGGACAACGTAGTTGTTCCGGAAACTGAAACCATGTTCCCAATATTAATAAATTTATTTTCCAGCCAAGAGTGATGAGTCATGACAGCTTAGTATGACTACAGAAGCACACATCTCCGTAGCACTATTATATGCTAAGCTTACAGTTACTCTACAGTAATCCCACTGAACTAGCACATCTGAATTCGAGGCCACACAATACATTCTTAGCATCTCAACTTACTTGGCAGGCTTTAACAAGGCAGTAGGATGATAACCATTTGAAATTTTTTCTTTTTCAGGTTAAATGAAGGAGATGCGTACTACCTCCTCAAGGATTTTATGCTCCTCATTCAGTCCATACGGTATGATGATCAACTTATGCTTTCAATATTTACTATCTTAAGAAAACACCAAAAAACTGAAAAGTGAAATAATGCTTTCTCTTTTTCTTTTTGTAAAAAAATAGAACATCTCTGAGTGAACTGTGCGATGATCCGAATGATAATGTTCTACTGGCATTTCAAAAACTGGGAGAAGTCTACCAAAGTAAACTTAATGCAGTCTGAGTCTTTTGGTTACAATGGATGATTAAGAGTGTGTTAACTATGTGTGTGGGCTGGGGTGTAATGCACAAAAAACCTCCACAAAAAACCAACCAACAAAAATCAAAGAACCCAAACCTAGAAACCAGTACTGCCATAATATTTTTACCATGTATACATTATCAACTATTTTTTAAATTAGAAAGTGACTGAATGTTCAGATGTATTTCATAAAGTTTTAGTAAAACCACAGAAAATTGAACTTACCATATTAATTTTTTAGTAATTTTAATGTCAATTAAATTATCGCTTTTAATATATTTCAAAAGTAGGTAATTGCACATTGTGGAAGCAGATTTTCTTTTCAAGCAGTGATTTATATTAAGATGGTTCTCAAATATATTGAACAAATGTAAGAATTCTGGGGAGCTAACCTCACTAGGTACAAGTAGGAAAGCACTGGCACCTTTCAGCTTATTTCTTTGGCAACGAAAATGAAATTAATTGTTCTAATTCATTTTACAAGGTTTTAATATGTAGTACCTTCACGAGCCTTTGCAGAAGCTCTTAACTCTGACTGCAGTTGTAGTCTACAAAACCTGAATTATAAAGAAGTTTGTATCAAAATGAAATTTAATAAAATGCTCAAACATTTGTTGCCTCATTTTCACCTGTTGTACCCTTAAGAGTAAGAAAGATCAAAGGCACCATTAATATAGTACTTGACAAAGTTCTTTAGTCAACTTTTGTTGCGAAGTGTTTTTTATTTCTTTGCCTACTGGCGGTTTTTACAGGGGGGAGAAAACCCAAACTTTTTCATGTGTTAACAGTTCTTCAGTTTAACCACATATTTTTGTCTACCTGTAGTCCAAATATATAGCTGTGCATGTATATACATATACTCACTGTTTAGAGGGATAATTAGGCTTTGACAGCATCTCTGAAGGATAGAATGGTTTGGGTTGGAAGGGCCCTTTAATATCACCTAGTTCCAACCTCCTGCTTATAGGCACGGACACCTCCCTCTAGATCAGGTTGTTCATAGCCCCATCCAGCCTGGCCTTGAATACTTCCTGGATGGGGGCATCTAAAACCTCTACAACGACCAAGAAACTGATGGAAGTTATTCTCTATCAATAGTAAGTAAAACATATATGCTAAGAACAATGCAGAATCCTTTTTTGAATTAACTAGCTCTGGTGTTCGTAAGCTTAACACTGATGAAGTTTTTGACTTGAAATCTCTCTAAACAACATTAAATTCTCAAGTACAATGTGTTGTGTGGGGGATATTGAGAGGAAGAAATTAGGTAGGCAGTCACTGCTGCTGAGCTACTGTTAACTGACTGAAGTTTTCCTTCATTTTTTACAATCTGTGAAATAAAATTAGAATTAGAACAGGTCATAGAATTGAAGAGATATCTGTCACTATGTGGGGGAAAAAAAAAAAATTCACTCAAAATTTATTCTCTACCATCTGGCACGTCATGCTCTACGTAGGTAAGTCTTGCACTGCCAGAGTAAAACTGACCTTATTTATATATTGCCATGTGCATGTTTCTTGATGGAGTAAACCTTTACAGCTAGCATACAATTCACTGACTAAATAATAAAGTCAGAATAAACCGTATTTGAGAAGGTAGCATGAATTATGGATGATAAAACAGATTTATGTATATCAAAGAATACTAATTTTATGCCGTAGACTGACTCATAAAGCGTTAGGCACAGCAGTCTATTTTTTACTTTCAATAGCATGTCAGAGACACCTCACTTCTTTAATGACTTTCACAAAGAGAAATAGACTTTTTACAACAGTGAAAGACAAGTCTAAGTCTAGAAGTGATTAAAAGTGATAAAGTAACTAAGGAATCAACTTTTGAAAATATTAAAAAATGGGCTGTCTATTAATTTAATGCCCATCTGGGCTGTAATGACCTATTTTAGAAGGTCATTACAGAAGTACTGCCCTGTTTCATGTGAAAAAGCTACATGCTGACCTACAAACTGTCACTTAAGCAGACTACAATTTGCCATGCCTAAAAGGTTAGTTTCCAGACTGTACTGAAACTGTGCACCAACAATTTCTCTGATTGAAAACAGTGCATCGCAGTCTGTTTATGTGCTTTACCATTTTACAACTACGTCCTTCCACTAAAAGGGAAAGCATCTAACTTAATTTTAATCAAACTCATGAAACACTGTAAATAGAAATTAACAGAAGATACAATGGAAGTATATAATTTTAAGACACTCAACAGGGTTTCTGAATATTCCTGTCATAGAGGATTTTTTTTGGTTGATGTAAAAAAAAAACAAAACAAAACAACAACCCCACGTTTTCTGAAATATAATGTTCTAGCAACAAGTTTTCTAAGTGATTATATGTCTCTATTGTTCCTGTTTTCATTATAGAGAGATCCATCATGACTGCCATTATCAGCATATAATGGCCTTACCTTACAGGAATTTAACAATATCTTTTTAAACACTTCTCTCCTCTGCATTCTGAAAAAAACATACAAATGTTTTGAGATAAAAGTAGACCAACTCTCAGGAAAAAACAGCAAAAACAGAAAAAAACACTTAAGGGATGAATATGAAGAATGAGAACACTAACAATTAAGAATTTTTGCCATCTTCCTTACTATAACACATACATCACAGGAAGATAAGGAAGTTCTAGAAACTATTTTTCAGCACATTTAATAGAGGAATTCACTAGCACCAAGATACTAGGACCAAAAATGTAGAAATAATAAAATTAGTTTAGAAAACATTAATTTAACTCTAAGTATTTCCCAGTTTCTGTCACAATAAGTAAATGGATATGCCTCACAGATTTAAATTTAAATGAAGTTAAAACATGAACTTGGAAACCTCTGGAAGAAAACAAACAAAAAACCCAACACAACAATTTAGATGCCACTGAAAAATTTCAAAAGGATATTCAATGTTTTGCTTCAGAATTTATGATACAATACTTGCCAGCTGACATATCCACATAATGTGGGATTTATGTCAGATCTGGCACCAGTTCTTGCTGGAAAGAAATGACCCAATTTTTACTCTATGTATCATGTTTCACAAAATTAAAAAAAATCAATGTGTTCTGGATAATTAATACTTACAGTTAGAAGTGCAATTTCCTTTTTTCCTGATGTTGCACAAAGTTTGAAGATTTTGTTTTAAAAGCTATATCCTCATAATAATCTCATCAAAACAGCAAGTTAGTATACTAGTTTTCAAACTGCTGCCAAAGGGAACTGGAAATTAAGTTACTTTTTGTAAATGTAGCATTTCAGAAGTGTAGCTCATCTACTTCCATGACTACCAAGAAAAGTGTTGTAGAATTTCAATTTCAAATGGATAAAATTATTGAAATTAAACTAGGAGTTGTACCTTCATATCCATTAAACACTGCATAGAAAAAGAATACAGTCAAAGGGAGATCAAAGAAGATTTTCAATAATGTCTTCTACAACCTTTATTTCCCCATGGCTCTTCCATGCTCAACAGAAGATATTGTCCATACTCTCCCATCCCATAAGCCTACTGCAAGTGCTACTATACTGAAATACCATTATATTTTTTCCTGCTACTGAGTCTTCAGTGAGCCTGCTCTTGGAGACATCTCAGTTTCCCTACTACTTACAATACCTAAATAGCACTTCCTGGAAATTCTGTTTCTGAAAGATACAGCACATGTGGTCATTTCTTAAGTCTTTAGGAAGACATGACATTTTTCATTGTTTTTCAGTTTCGATTTTTAGAAAAAAATTACTTTAGTATATTGTACTTGTTGATAAGCAGCTATGTTTCTAACGCATACCTTAATAGGTAAGATTATCATAAAGAACAGCTATAAAATGACAGGTATTCCCACTGTTTAATATGTTATGCAGCGTTTATTTTATTCTATAATAAGTGTAGCTGTGTTCCATTTCACTCTCTTCATGTCTCCGATTTTCTTCTAGCAGACACTTCGTCTTCTGTAACAGTCAAATATTCTGATGCACTGCTGGTATCACTAGATACTGATGTTTGACTTAGCTTTTCAGTGTCAGAATCGCTGTCACTTGACATTTCTCTGGCCTCGTTTACTGCAAGTACAGAACCTGCTGAAGGCAAATCACTGCATGCTTCAGGAGCAGAACAAGCTGTATTCTGAAACGGCACAGACTCAAATTCTTCTTCCTTCCTGGGACAGGAATAGTTGCTTTCAGCAGTAGTTTTATTTTCCTGATGTTTTACCTTTATTTCTTGTTTTGTTGAAGTAATAGTAAGCTGAGTGGAAGATGCATTCCCATTGCTAACAGGAAGGACTGCTGAACATAAAGGCTGAGTACAAGAATAATTAATATTAGCAAGTATGTCTGTACTTCCAATGTTCTTAGATGAGTTCATACAAAGAGAAGAGCCTTCACATTTTCGATGACTGAGTCTAGAAGCAGGCTCTGCACACACTGGATACGCAGAATTTCCTAGATTTAGAGGTGTTTTGCCAAGAGACTTCATTTTTTCTTTTTCGGTTTTGTCAGTACCATTTCTAGACAAAAGCACAGAGGAGGAAGTCAGTGAATCAGAGGTATTTTTGACAATATCTTCACCAGCAATTTCATTTGGAAGTAACTGAAAACTGTTATTATTTTTGAAGGAAAATACACAACTGCTGGGGAGAAGGGAGGACTCAGAGATAACATTCACTCCAGCTGCAGTGATGGTTTCTGAAGTACCACAAGGTACAGTTGTGATGGACTTTGAGGCATTAGTGTTTTGTTCCCATGAGACAGATGGTTTCAGTGTACCATCTACAGTTTTCTTTAGAGATGTGTTTTTTCCCATGTGAGATAGTACATTTAGGTCAGATATCTTCTCAGACTGGTTAAAAAATGAACGTAATGACAAAGTCTTAAATGAATCGCTGACTTCCGATGCTGCTAAACATTCTCTTTCTGAATTGCCACTGGAAAAAGAATAAACTGGTTTCTGACTTCCTGCTGATTCTAAATTACAAGAGGTTGAAGCATCAGAAACTCTGGTTTTGGCTACAGAGCTACATTTTCTAAACTTGCTTTCGCACTGGTCTGCTTTCACACTATCTGCTTTATCTTCACGATCACATTTTCCTAGATAAAATTTAGGGAAAGAATATTTACTGTCTTTCAAGGAACATGTAGCTGCATCTTTATTAAATCTACGTATTGAGTTGCTACATGCACCATAAGCAGAAAAATCTAAATTTGAATTTGAAACAGTAACAGCTACTGATGCTGCTGGCTTTAAGCCCAATGAAACACTAGAATTTGTGTCCATTTCGTTGAATATTGTAACTGCTGATGACTGCATTGGCAAATTTTCTTTAATTTCTTGGTCTTTAGAGTTTTCAGGTAAGGCTGGAGTGGTTGCTTCCTCTGAACTTCTCTCATGAGCTAAGCTTAAGTCACCATTTGTTTCAGACAATTTAGTACTGGTAGATGGGATGCAATGATTACTAGTTCCAGGAAAGCTTGTCTTATCAATACCACCTTCTCTTGACAGGGTTTCCACTTTTATTCTATCCATGTTATTTGCTTTGATAGTTGAAGATACAACAGGAATTCCTGAGGACTTACTCTTCAAAGCCTCAGCAGCCACAAACTCATACTTTTTACTTGCAGGTAAAGTTTGTATCTTGACCTTATTAAGATTCTGATGTTCCATGT
This sequence comes from Phasianus colchicus, assembly GCF_987193195.1. Lineage (NCBI taxonomy): Eukaryota > Metazoa > Chordata > Aves > Galliformes > Phasianidae > Phasianus > Phasianus colchicus. The sequence goes on along the minus strand of NC_143439.1, from coordinate 6,502,598 downwards.
AGTATCTGTAACGCAGCTCCTAAAAGCACAGAAAAATATTCTGTTAATAAGCAAAGTGGAGTACTTGTGAGTGCAAAGGTTATAAAACTCTCTTGATCTAGAGGATTTTTAAAATATATTCTAAAGTATTTATGATTTATTTTTCCATAGCTGCTAATAGAACAAGTTTTTTATGGAAAAAAAATCCTTAAAAACAGTTGAACAAGATACACATGAAACCCTGATGACAAAGTAAGCATTAAAATAAAAAACCATGGGAAAAGTTATTTCAGGTGACTGCCAAATCCAGAAAGAGCTAAATACATTAGCTTAGATGTTGACAATTTCTTAAGAACTCATGAAAAACAACCTTCTAAAACCAATTTAGTATTTTACTGGATATAATTAACTATGCTAAATTATGTTTGCAAAAGAGACTAGAAAGTAGATGTTCTCCAAAATAATACAACAAAAGAAAAAAATTCATTTGCCATTATTATTATTCTCAGAACATCATGTGATTCACTACCAGCAACACTTCATTAACTGTAACGAGTTTCTTCCTGTACAGAACAATAGACACTGAGCCACCCACGTGTCACTGCTATTAAATGGGAAGAAATACAAAAATCTTTCTGAATAACTAGATCACTGGAAATTATGCTAAAGAGCGACTGGACTCAGCTTGATGTCCAAATATAAGGAATTTCTATTATCTTCAGAAAACAGAACACATGCAGATTATTTCCTCTTCAAACAAGGAACAGAAAAGATAACTTGTATCAAAAAGATAAAGGTGCACAGGAAAAGAGTTAGATAAAAAATACACAGATATAAATTAAAAACAACAAAACCAAAAGCAAAACACGTAAGACAGATAGTATACAAGTACAGGAAGAAAGTTGTGTCATAACAAACAGTAACTTATCCACACTTAAAACAGATGCTCAATCATACCTCGTGACTCAAGTTTTGAAACACTGGCATTTCTGATATTGACATCAGGCGAGTACAGATCCTACCACTGTCTGTCAGCACTTCCTCATGTCCTGCTACTGGCTGAAAAACATTTTGCAGCAGACATTATATTTCTTTTTCAGTAAGAGAAAACAAATTACAGAGTTGTTGCCTCATAGTCAACAACTTACAAGAAATGAGTTGGGTATATTCTTCTGGTCCTGCCACTGTTTCATGATATTTTCTGTTGAGTTCTCATTTCCTCCAGCAGGTAGGTCTATCAGAAACAAACAAAAAAGAGATGGAGTGCATACAAAGCATGAGAAATAATGCTATCATTTTCAGTACAAAAAAACCCAAAAAAACAGTTACAACTGAAAACTATCTATTTTTATAAAGCAGCAAGAATACTGGTTTAATATGAAGTTTATGCCTTCAAAATAAATCAGTAGATATTTAAATCGAAAAGGAACAGACAGTGAAATATAGGCTGCAGGTAAAATCTGAAAGGCATTGGCACTTAATACTGGAATTGCATTAGAAAGGATATAGGCAAACAGAAAAACCTGAAGTTCAAGAATGCTGTGATAAGAGTCATACATAAATAAATATTTGATTCCTATTTTTATATACTGAAGGGTTCCTTTGTACCTAAACAGATTCAAATTAAGAACAGAATTATACTGTCATAATCAGAATCCTAGTATCTGGCTAAACTGTAGACACCTGTCCTGATAGGATAAGAGCACTTAGGTAACTTCTAAGTCAGCAACAATGGCTGCAATGGCTGCACAGTAAATTATAGTAATTATTCCTCCAGCTTCCAGAAATACAGAGTAGGAACTTTCTAGAGAAAGCACATCTGCAAAGTGTATTTAGAAGCAAGTCCTTGTTGAATTTATCTTTCATTAATTTGCTTATATGCTTTCTTAACTCTTGGATACTCCAGCCATACCAACTCTTTTTGAACAATCAATAAAACAAGTTGTGGATTACAAGAAGTAGTTCTGAATCTTGTTCTTTTAAGAAGTCCCTCTATCCTACCTTTATTTATGTCTACATCAAGTGGCACTAACTTCAAAGCCAAGATTTCATTAACCACAGGTTTGATATCCATTTTCTTCTGAGTGCTCTCTGGTGGCTTTTTATAGCTAGATGCTATATTCATCAGGTCAAGCTGAGTTTTCATTCTGGAAAAGTAAACAACAAACACACATCTGTTTCTTAAGGCTTATATGCCAACAAGAAGATTACAGCTGCTTAATAAAAATTAAAAAGTATTAAAAAAATCAGTAAAAAGAAATTAGAAAATGTTAAATCTTCAGTAAAATGTAGTTTCCCACACTTTTTTAAACTTATAACTTACTACTTGACAGATCATAGGAAATATGTTTAATACACAATGAAAATTGCAAAAAGTTGTACCTCCAGTTCAGCAAAAAGATTGGAAACTACTATTAAAACATTATGCCTGAATCTAATTTATACTCATTCTTCAGAGGGAACTGCTAGCATGTGCTATAAGACATTCTAGAGAACTCCACTTCTAACACTCCTGCTTAAACTCTGATTAGAAAGCCATCGCATAATCAGTAGATGTAATTAAGAAGTTTTAGAAAGAAATATTCCAGGTATGTGCATAGCAAACAGAAAATGAAGCCATTGTGGAATCTCCAGACATTCTTAAAGAGCTATATAGGGTATCTAAGAACTCCAGACACACTTCAGTGTTCTCAAGTTTAATTTAACACAAAAAATTCCTATACTTGGTTTTGGTCAGAGAGCCAATTCTCTGTAATCACAGACAATCCTTCACTGAACTTGACAGATTTCCTAAAATTCTGAACACTGAGCATCTAAAAGTCTAAAAAAACATTAATGTCTTATTTAATAAACATCTTCATTGTACAATGATGTATCTGACTGTATGCTAAGTAACTACCTTCTTACTTTTCAATCTTAAAATTATAGGAGAACTAACAAAACATGAAAAGAAATACATATACCTTGTATTCAAGCCACAGGCCACCTATAAATAAAACAAAAATTCATAAGACATAGATGTATTTGGAGAATTTTCCTCCAATTCACAAAAGAAGATTACTGCGTTATTAAAATAGCTCAGAGATTAAACTTCCTGCCTTCATTTCACAAGACCATAGGAAATAAAGCTGCTGACATAATTATTAGCATGAAATAAATAAATAAAAGAGCAGCCAAACATACAAAAAAGATATTTCTTGGACTGTGATTTATCCTTTAATATTATATTAAGGAAAAAAAAAATATTTCAGAGACAAATAAAAGCATTCAAGTAAAAAAAAAATACTGATTAAAGAATGACAGTTCTCCAATCATTTCAGACACTTGTAAATATTCTAATGAAAGACTATTTTGTAGTTCTTGGTGAGATGAACCTCTTAGAATACTATTATACCAAGATTTAAATACTCTGTATTTTGATTTTTCAGCAGTCAAGCTGTATTGCATGTCTGATGGCAGAACTATCAAAATAACTCCCTATTGGCATGAAGGAGGATGACTTTCATAATATGCAAGGGTTAAACCAAAAGCTATAAAGTCAGTATTAGTTTAATCACTTTTAAACGTAAAGAAAACAGCATCTACTGAATTCACTAAATATTCCTGATAATCTTTAAAGAAAGCTTTTCAAATGTTTCTAAAATGAAAAGTACTGTTATAAAGAAGCGAAGTGTCAAATAATTTTTGTCATTTGTTAAATTTACTTTTCCTGATCCAATCTTTATCACACTATGTAACGTATCAAGCACTACACAGTATTTGAACTCAGCTATACGACTGATACCAAGTGAGAAGAAAAAAAGAAAAAAAAAGACCATCACCTCCAGGAATTGCTGAGGATCACATTCATGAACTAGCTTCTCACAATCGTTCAAAAGATTCTCAATGGTTTTCTTGTGAGTTTCTTTCATTTTCTTCCAAATCTGAAACTCTTTCTCTTTTTTACGTCTTTGATTTTCAAGATCTTCCGTCAATTGCTGTTTCTTCATTTCCAGAGTTTTGGAAATTTCTCCAAATGCCAGTGCAATGATCTCTGCTTCGTTATTCAGCACCATCTAGAAGCATGAAAACATAACAGCAGATGAAGGTGCAACAGCAACGACTACACAGAGCAATGCCTTTAAGTTCAGGATACATCTATGCCACACAAGGTACCAGCACGCTGTGTGCTGTGCTTATCCTATCACAAGAACCAAAGTGCTGTTATTAAGCTATTATACGAAACCATAAACTTACAAAACCAGCAGATGTAACTCACATCAGCATCATTTGCAGGACTGGAGATCTCATTCATCAGCTTCTCGTTTATGATTCTCATTTCTTTTAGACTGCTGAAGAAGTTCAACTGGAAGGCAACAGAAACACTTTATTATGGCTTCAACAACTCCGGAAGATAAACACGTTACAGCAGCTGTCTAGAACCACGTCACAGGGTGCAGCATGTAAACAAAAGCTTTCGTTTATACATACAGCCATTTACTGCTTTTTAATAACATTTTCTGCTTTGCAGGCGCTTTTGTTACGTACCCTCAAAGCGGTGTTTCCGGGCTCACCTGCTCCTCCTGGTACACGGTGTCGATCAGGTTGATGGAGTGGAAGACGCCCTGGTGCTCCTCAGACACGCACTGCCCGCACCCCGCCTGGCGGCACATCCGGCAGTACAGCTGCAGCAGCCGGCCCGGGTGTTTCTGACAGCTGCCCCCGGCCCTGGCCGCGTTCGAGCGGTACAGCCTGACCACCTCGGCCAACGTGGTGTTGACGGGCAGAGCGGCCGCGCCGCCGCGGGGCAGCGGGCAGAGCTTCCTGCACAGCGGGCACGACACTCGGGCCCCCGCCGCATCCTCGCCGTCCGCTCCCTGTCCCTGTCCCCCCCGCGCCCCGCGGAGCTGCCCGTGGCTCCGCTGCTGCAGCCGGGCGGCCTCCGCCGAGGCCAGGCACTCTAACACGCAGCCCCGGCAGAAGTTGTGCGAGCAGAGCGGCAGCGTCACCGGCTCCTCGAAAAGGGACAGGCAGACGGCGCACGTCAGGCTGGCCTCCATCTGCGACGAGCAGAAGAGAGACCGGGGCCGCGGCTCCATCTCCGCGGAGCCCGGATCTCCCCGCTGCCTGCAGCCCGGCTCCGCGGGCCCCGCCGCCATCCGGCCCGGGGGAAACGGCGACGGCCCCCAAATGCAACCGCCAACTTCCCAGGAAGTGGCACGGGGCGGAGGGGAGGCGGGGCACGGAGCCGATTGGAGGAGGCGGGAGATTGGCAGGCCCGCCGTCCAAACGGAGCGGGGCTTGGGCCGCTCGCGAGAGGCCATTTCCCTGTAGGAAATACCCAAATAATTTTCTAGGACGGTATCTCTGATAAAGCAGATTTTATTCGCAATTCTAATATCTCAAACTCACTGTTTTCCTTAACCTTGTTGCCAATTTGTTTGTTTGTTAATTTTTACAATTCCACTATTTGTACCCTCAATTACATTTCCATGTACCATTAACAAATGCACTTCCATACAGCATCGAGACAGTTTCTCCTACTGCCTTCAAAACCACAAATCAAACAATACAGTTCTTCAACTTCTACAAACACCCAGCACTTGGTCTCATGATTAGGGTACTCAATTGTTAAAACTGGTCCCATTACTCATTTATGTTCTGGTTGGGTTTTTTGTTTTTTTTTTTGTTGTTTTTTTTTTTTCAATATTTCCCCCGGCTCACCAGCAATATTCCTCCAGTGAGCCTAAATACAACCCAGGGGGTCTTCTTGGTATCACTTTAGACACCCTCTGTTCCATAACAACCTCATACATGACATAACATAACGTAACATAACATGACATAACATAACACTTTCACGACATACACATTTAACAATCACAAAGACAGTGACAATAATCAGTACAGTTTATCCTCAGGATCCTTCCTCTCTCTGCCTCCCTCCGGGGTCCAAGCTTCCCTCTGTATTCATTTCCCACACTTGCATAGCTGCCCACCTCCTTCTCCAATAAACAACATATCAGTGATAAACATCATTTCCATCCATAAGTAGAAATTAGGCCCTAGAAATTGATCTAATTGTTCTGCGACACTTATAGGATCCTTAATTAAGAAATTCTTGAAATTCCTGACTTTTCTTCTAGTAAAAAAAAGCAAGCATGAGCATATCCTATTTTCCTTTGACCTAAGGAGACTGCCCTAAAGGATAAAGTGAAGTATTAGTAAGGTTAGTGTTAGAGAAAGGAAAACTCTCCAGGTCCCATTCACATTACTCTAACTCCCTCAGTAATCGAGAGTGCATCTTCTCTGTCGCTTGCATTGCTTTAGAAATTGAGGGGGGGGGGAGTTATCTAAGGTATCTCATGTATGATCTTTCTGCTTCTCTTTCCTTTTTCTTTTGAAATATGACTCCTCCTTTTGAGGAGGATCTATTTATTTATTTATTTATTTATTTATTTTTACTTCTTGCACCCATTCAGCAACATAAGCCAATTCTGTTTCAGAAAAAGGAATCTTACTGTTTACGTATAAATACTAAGTCTGACAGGCCCAATCTTTGTCAGACCCCTATTTTGGTCAAAATCATGATTTTCCCTGTAGTGGCTCTCTAGGCTATGTCTATATACAGTATTTAAACATCTTTTCCCTGTTCTTTTCCTCAGTCTCGGGATTATTTTCCAATTCTGAAGCTTCTTTCCCAAGAGGCTATCTCTAGGCACGAATTTGGGGACCCCTTTCCGCTGTTCTACGGAGCTCCTATTCCCCATCCCTCCGGAATGCTGCTGTGAACTACCCAGCTCACAGGTTACCACACTCCGATTCTCGGATCTAGGGCCAATCCCTCTGGAGCATCTTGCTCCAATTCTTGGATTAATAGGGGTGTACTGCTGGCACTTCGTCAAGTGCACAGGGTACCGTACACCAACAGCTCCCTGCTGAGACTCACCCAAGTCTCCACCGACCCCCAAGGCAAGAATCAAACTCCCTTACCTTGGTCCGTGCACGAAGTTACCGGGTCTCCAGGGGTCAATACCCGTGCCTACCTGCCCCTTGGCTTTCTCAGAGCCCGTCCTGTATGTAACAGTCTCGGTTTCTTATCGGCCGTCCCAAGGAGTCACCTCACCACCCAGACAGGACCGCTGAAATCAGCGGGGTGCACCTATCCTGTCCAGGGCAGCGGGGGAAACTCCCGAGGGGCGATAATTATCCCGGACGAGCCCCCAAATTGTAGGAAATATCCAAATAATTTTCTAGGACGGTATCTCTGATAAAGCAGATTTTATTCGCAATTGCAATGGCGGGCCTCCTGCAAGCAGGAGAGCCCCGAGAAAAAAGGTTACATCTTTTTATCCCCTACTGCCCGACGCTTATCTCTTTCTGCCCTGGTTCCTCATTGGCTGAGTACTGCAGGTTCACACTCTTCGCGACGCTCCACTAGTTATACAAATACCGAGTAAATATAAATCTCCTGACGCCTAAACATATATCTTAATTGTTTAATTACCTTCTAACAGTTGTTTTCTCAACAGACATTTGGTCACGGTTTTTGGATATCTGTTTTATAACATAAACATAGCCCCTTGATTGTTTTATGACCCCCCCCTTTAACATTTGTACCCCTTTACACTAAGTCATTGTTCTGGTCATTCATCTGTCCTTCCAGAGATAAGCTCGGAAGGAGGATAGAAGGGAGTATCCTGGAGCCTGTTTATGGCATCCTGATATTCCCACAGAGCGTGACAGTTTTGCTTTGTGTAAAGGCCCTGACTCTTTGTAAGTTTGTTAAATGTATTTCACTTCTGCTGGTCTAATGAACAACGTTACAATATATTCTCTAGTTCCAAACACTATACACACGTTGTTTAGAACATTCAAAATCTGCTGTGAGAACGAATTTGTTAGGTAATTCAGTAATTAAGTTTCTAAAAATGTTACCAATATGTGTATATTATTCTTACTTTTCGTACTAATTATTTCTAAGAATATGCTACAACTTAATTCTTTAGATCAATTGCCCTTCTCCATTGTTCACTGCAGAAACAACACTTTCACTTTCCACACCCTGCACAGTGGTGAGGTGAGCTGGTTACCCGTAATTACGCTTGCGAGACTATAACTCAAGTTTAGGGTTTTGTTAATGCTAACGTGTTGGCGTCGTGTTTATCGCTGTCTTACTTTCTGGGTGGACATTTTTTCTTCTAGAACCATTCAGTCTAAAGTTCCGACTCGATAGTTCTATTTTCTACCTCGTGAATTTTGAAGTTCCTCAAACTCAAGCGGGACCCAACTAAAATTTCATGTTTATGCTAAGTTTTATGGCACAAATGTTTGTGAAAACAGAGATATGCTGGAAATGTGTTATTTTCAGACTGGAGGTGGTACGACAGCACAAAGTCAAGCACGTATTTGTTCTAATAGTGTTTTATTCTGTAACACTGAGCCTTGCTGGCAGAAAGTCACAGTGCCTGTTTTAAACAAAGCAAAGGTCTGTGTCAGGATGGAAGATCTGTAAGAAAATAAGGCAAAACAAAAGGCAAAAACAACACTGGGAAGTTACTGAAATGTAATATTACCTCGTTTTCCCATACTTAGAAATCTCATGTCAGTACAGATAGATAGAAGACACAAATGTTTGCGCTAGAAACTTTAACTGATAGACTGAAAATATTTTCATAAGGGAGCGTTATGTTTATCTCTGGGTTTATGACTCATTCTACACTTTGTTCATTGTGGTACGAGTTGTCACAAAACGTTCCGTGAGGAGCACTGCATCTTTGAACCTTTGGGAGTGAAGTGTTGGCCAGTGTGAGCCAGCTCAGAACTCGCACCACGAGGGGCTTCCAATGATTTAAATGACAAAGGTGCAAATGGCGTTTCGAAACTTAATCCTTTGGAATGGAAGTTCTCTGCAGAAAGCCGTGAAATGCCTCATCTTCCAGTCATTTTTTTTTCCTCATCAAAGCAGGTGAGTAGAATTAATGGATCACCAAGCCTGTTGTCTTAAGGTTTTGGAGTGTTGCACGACTAAATCATAAATGTGTGCTTACATAAAGTACTTCTACCAATTCTTCCATTAATTTACAATACTAATGGTAACAGGAACGTTAGTCTGAAATAGGGATAAAACCATGTTCCTGATAATGTGTTTACATTTTTCTTGTCTCAAAAAAAATTTAAAATTGTCAAATGTTGAGCACTGATTTTTCTGATCTTTTGAGTAGATTAGATACCTCCTACAATTACAATTGTGTATAGCTTCAATTTCCACTTAAAATCAGTTTATACAGCTTCAAAATCCATTCTTCTTTCTTAATAATCTTCAACATCACCAGCACAGATAGCAAGTAAAGCACTCTCATAATGTCCTGAAGCAAAATGCTGCAAGAGAAAAAAAATTCTGTGACTGTATTTCTGTCCTGGTTTCAGCTGGGACAGAGTTGGTGTTCTTCATGTTTTCTGGTATGGTGCTGAGTCTTGTCTTTAAAGGAAAAGTGTTTAACATATTGTTTTAGTTGTTTGCTTAGCAGCATTGCACAGAACCAAGGACATCTCAGTTTTTCAGCTTCTTGTGCTGTCCTGCCACTTTGAGGCTGGCTGGCACAAGGAGCTGCGAGGGGACAAAACTGGGACAGCTCTGACCTAAACTGGCCAGAGGTGCATCTTATAACAGCATGTGAAATCACAAAACTGAAAGGAGTTGGCTGGGGAGGGGCAGCCCCTGCTTGGGGGCTAGCTGGGCATCAGTCAGCAGGTAGTGAGCAAGTGCATCATTTTTCTTTGTAAATATGTATAAAAATACAATTATCTTTACTGTTATTTTTTTCCCATGCTCTTCTGTCTTAATAAATAAGTTTTATCACAATCCACAAGTTTCATTTTGTTTTTTTTATTTTCCTATTGTGTCCCATTGGGAGGGGACAGCGAGTGAATGGCAGTTTGGTGCTGAGCTGCTGCTGGGTTAAACCACATCAACTTCACTGCAGTCTTTCTTCACTGTGTGTCAAGGATTGGAGTGTAGTTGTAAGATTTTCTAAAATATTGCAATGTTTTTGTAAGGATTCTGGGGCAGGACTTCTGAATTTCACATATCTCAGGCTTTGGTTGCTTGGATGCTTACAAGTGATTTACCTCGGAAAAAAACTTGATCAGTTCTGTTTAATGCTTTTCAAGATCAATAGCAAAAACTAATGAGCAGTTTCCTGCAGCTATTGCACATCTCAGCAGGAAAATAGCAGCATAAAAAAAAAAAAATGCAAAGTATCTTAGCAAGAGTCATTTTTATACTATTCACCAATACTAAAGTTTAAGATGCAGAGCAGGAATACTAGAGGAAGACTTATTCTGAAGGCTAGATTTAAACATGAGGATAAGACCAGACAAAGATAACAGGAATGTAGTATTAATCTTGCAGGACAGTGCAAAAGATGGTATCAATTAGTGTAAGAAACTTTTTATGAAAATTATTTCTTAGAGTATTCTGTTCTGCTCTGTTTAATATACCACTCTTGCTACTGAGGAGAGACAAAATCATGAAGGCTTGAGAATTTACTGCTCATTTACCTTGATAAGCCTGAGGCATTGAAAATTTATATTGTGGATATTACACTTTTTTTTCTCTAATCCATTGGGATTGAATGAATTTCTCTAAGAGGGCTCTGCGAATAGTGCATGTGCTGAGTATATCTAAAAGTGGTTAAAAACTTACTTTAATATCATGAAAGAGCGATTTCCCATATCTCTCTTTGTATCGTTGTCGTATAGTCATCAAGTCAATTTCACTCCTGGCAATGAGAATCCTTATGACTGTTTTATTGTGAAACCCAAAATCCTAAAAAAGAGAAGAATACATGAAAAAACTAGGTGAGCATCTATTGCTGTATTGCCAATCCGTATATGATTATTTTAGTTTTTTGTAATAGACAATTAATTAGGCTATCCATAAAGACATTTAAGGTTTTAAATGTCTAGGTGTTCAGAGGCTTTATTCTAAGTTTTCACATGCCTGAATAATGGAATTCATATCAACGAGTAGGAGGTATTTTCCATATATGAGTGTTTTAACTGTGCAATGAAGCTTTCAAAAGGAAAGCCTCAAACTTTTGCCAGTAGTTGTAGATAACCTGTTCTACAATTAGCTGTTTTAACATTATGGAGTTCATGGAAACTATACTGAAGTCAACCTTTTTCCCAATCTGTTTCCCCAGTGTGAATTCAGTGAGATTTTTAGTCATTGATTCAGATTGTACATAACTTGTATTTTGCTGTTCTTTTTTAAGGATTTCTAAACAAATATTGGTGTTGTAATTGTGTGGTGCAAGAAGACATCCAGTGGTGCTTAAAGTAATCAAAGCAGCTTTGGGGTCCTGATGACCTGTTTAGGTTGTGTAAAGCCAAACAGGTAATTTTATGATCTATCCCTTCACATTGAAATCTCTTTACCCTGAAGGCAAATAGTAAGTGATAATAATAAAGCTGCTTATGGAGAATTTAATGACTATTTGATGGCTAGATTGAAACCTCTCCTGTGAAGCATTACAGACTGTGATCTCAAACATGAGAATCCAGTGTGAATTTTGTTGTATTGCAATGCATGTGTAAAAAGCTTTTGTTGTAGTCTGGGCATGGCTTGACTTGCGAGACTAGACACAACTAAAATCTTGCATTTATTCCAGGAATTGTGTGTTCACTAAAACAGTTTGTGAAAACAGGGAAAGATATGAATTAAAATGAGATGCAGATGTTTATTCTTAATCCTTCAAAACCTTTTCTAGTTAACCTGAATGCCTCACCCACGTTATCTGTAATCAGTCTCCACAGGATTTTAGAGAAACAATCACTTTTCCTGTAGCTGGTACTTTTGGCAAGCCTTTTCCACGTCATGTACCAGAATCCTCTTTTAGCCATTCAAATTATGCCTCTTCCCAATACCCACAGGATTTTCCTCGTTTCTCTGCTGTCACCTGTTGCATGTTTAGTTAAAACAGGTGACAGTAGTAGTATTGGAAGAGGACACTGGGGCTCTGTTGCAGCGTTGCTGAATAGTTTTGCTCTATGGTTTGGCCTTGAATCTAATCTTTTGCCTTTTCTGTTCTAAAATGATTTTTAATGTTTTACCCATGGCTGACTTTTATTGTGATCTGTAGATAACATTTAGAAGATTATACTTTGAGGATTATACGTAAGAGATTGAACTTTATTTTTTATGTAACATAGAATCTTATTTTCACTAATGAATGAAAAACAAAAGAAATGTCTTCACTTGCTTCCTTTAAGAGTAGTTTGAAGGTTTTTCTTTGCATTTACCTCCATTTCTTATTGGCGTTCACATGATTTAATGTGATAGTATTTATACACAAAGATAAAAGAACCTGCAGATGTACGTAGAGCCACACAAGAAAGTATGATTATTTGTTTTCAAGTAACATTAATTTATAACTTAATTATTTGTAATATTTATTAAATCTTGAGGGAGAGGGGGGGGAATGCATGGTACAAAAAGTGCACATTCAGTTCTGAACAGCAGATGGAGCTACAATCCAAAGAAAATAAAAGCTCTGATTAAAAAAAAAAAAAGAAAGAAAAAAAAAAGATCTCTAAAGGAATCTAAGTATTTAAATTATTAGTGTTTAAATTCTGTTACATTCCATTGTGTAGGCACTGCTGCTTTGAAATGTATTCAGGTGCCAAAAGTTTTAAAGCATGCAGTCCCACCTCAAGGGTTGAACAGATTGATTTGTAACTATTTGAGTGTAAGCAAGCAAACAAAAATAGGAAGCTAATTTTTATAATACGTGGAGAAGAACAGCTACTTACATGAATTGCATTATAGAGTCTGTAAGCGAAGTAAGAAGGCTTGTCACGGACACAGAGAACTAGGAAAGAGATGTTACTACAGGTAAATAGGAAATTATGGTAAAATCACTTTTGTTAGCTTATGTAGTGCTATCCACAACTCAACTCAAAATTAAGGTACCAGTTTTCACAACTATGGCTATATGTATCAGTTAAAAGTCTGGTACTTAATTTGGTTAAGCACTCATTACACAGAAAGGCTCACTAAAAATCAGTGAATGCTCTCTTGTGACACGTGTAGAAATGTTATTAATCTGTAAATGGACAGATAAAGCTTGGAACTTGTTTGCATACCAGTGAAGTCCTGAAAAATTTACAAATTCAAGGCTGGGCTGGATGTGGCTCTGGGCAGCCTGGTCTGATGGTCTGATGGTTGGTGACCCTGCACATAGCAGGGAGGGTTGAAACTAGATGAGCATTGTGGTACTTTTTAACCCAGCTCGTTCTATGATTCACTGATTGATTTAAGGTGTATGGAATCAGTTGCTAATGCATCCATCACTGATCACACCGAATTTGTTATCAAATGTTAGGTCAGAATCTGGTGCTGCACATGTACGTGTTTAGATTTACATGAGCATGGAACAGAAATTCTGTGCAAATATCTTTTTCTAATTATTTCTGAACTTTTAATCAAACAATGTGGGAAAGTGGAGAAGAGTATCAGAAAAACAAAATTCTTTCTATGTATATTCTGTATATTTTTATATACCTATTGCAACCAGTAATTCTTGAAAATATCCATCATAGCAGTCATTGATGGCATCTACCAGGTCTTGCCCAGAGATACTTTGGAACTCCTGGAAAACTTTGGAGGAAAAGAAATCTCACTTTATTCTAGTTCATTAACAGTGATCAACTTTCCTCTCCTCACCTTCCCACCCTCCTTACTATAACCCTTAACTGTAATTTTTTCTATTTATTTGTTTGCAGTGTTTTCTTAAGTTTATATCCTGCAACTAAGGCAATCTAAATGAGTAGTCTGAAACCTGGCTCCCAGGACATTCTCTTTCTAGATTCTCTAGTATACAATCCAGATTCTCTAGATTGTCTAGTATACAGTTTAAAATGAATCCACACCAAAGTCTATTTTTCACAGATAGTAAGAATTAATAAATGCTCCTGCAATCTCTGTTTTTAGAACTTGTAAGAATTTCATGTAAGACATGTTCCATGCTCAGCTTGGCTAAAGCTGGCCAAATGTTCATAGATTATGAGAAGCCATCACACAATATGCGTAACGTGTCACTATCCAGACATCTGCATTGTCTGGACTTACATACACACCAGTACAGTGCATGCTTACATAAGCCTTAGGAAAACTTACAGTGAACTACATTACAGGCAGAACCCTCAAATGTCTTCTACAGCGGGGGAATATTAGCATGGCCAGGTGTGTTACACTGTGTTAATCCCATGATCACCATCCTTACAGAAGTTGTGACAGAATTATCTGGTTGATTCATGACACCAAAGTAGTTCTAAGCTACTGTTAGAAGTTGGCAGAAGAAGTACAACTGCCTGCACAGTGATAAACTTGTCACCAAGCAGACTTTTTCCCACAGCAGAACAAAACACATCTCAAACCTGTCATCAAGCAGATGAATTTCTTAACTGCAGTGGAAGATTTCGCTTTTTTTTTCTTAATCTGTAATTATGCCTGACTATCTAGTTCTAAATAAAAGCATCCTGTTATGTTTCTGTGTGTGTCTGTGTTCTTTAAGAGAGAGCAGATGTGAACTCTGCAAGTTCCCCCCTCCCCCTTCAAAACATCTTTGAAACTTGTAGTCATCAGGCGAAGTTCAATTTTGCATTACTTCCAAAATCCCATTAACATCAGTGAGATTCTAGGAGCTCCAAGTGTTCACAGTTATGGTTCAGGCTAATATTCTGCTGCTCACTGAGCTTGATACATAAACCATGGCCTTATTAGCAATTAGATTTTTCCTTTACGCTGTATGGTCAAGCAGCTGAACCACTGGATTACCCATCCACAACTGCTGGTAACTCCTGTTGCACAGTATCATTTGCAGCATGTTTTTGTGTTCGCCTGTTTTTTGCTGACAGGCTTCCCATAGAATCTGTTATACCAGGAAAAGAAAAAAATCAGAAGATTTTAAATAATTCTGAATCACTTTTCAACATTAGCATTTGTTCTTTTTTTTATGTGGGACGTTTCCACATCTGCCTGTTTTTACCATTGCATCCTGAGCAGCTGTAGAAGGATCTGCATATCCTTCCATTCTTGTTCCCTGGGGGAGGGGGAAGAAAAAAAATAAATGTTATGTTTCATTTCTTGAGGTATCACACAGTTTTTTTTAACGTTGAATCAATGTAATAAATAGTTGAATTTGCAACCGTGGAAAATATCCTCAAATTTTCATTTACAGCTTCATATCTTCTGAACAGAGGAACACTGAAATGGCAGACTGTGTTATGAGAGAAAAAAATGTGGAAGTGGATAAACTCGCCCCATAAACCCATCCCATTATTAGTCTGATTTCTAAATGATATTTTACCACCACACCAGTGCTCTGAATGCTGTATTGTTTACTGTAACACGTAGCTTTGAGAGAAAAGCAAGCAGAAGGGTAGCATTTGCTACTGACTGCTTGTTTCATATCACTACGTGTATTGCTAGGAAAATCCTTTCTCCATTATTGTCTAAAATTAAGATCTAAGTCTAGCAAATTGTTTGACAACTTTGCTATAGAAACCAAAGAAGAACACTTACAACATTTGCATGTATTTAATAACTTTTCAGTTACATAAATGATGATGTGTTTTAGTAAACAAAACACGCTATGATCTGAATTACGTAGCTGTTAGAAAAAGAAAAAAGCACACACATTCAGGAATTGCTTGTTTAACCATAATCGTCTTGTAAGGATACGAATCAGCCCTGGTTGCAAACTCTTTAATAGTCTCAAGCTATATGCAGTCATTGTCTTAATGATGTGTTTGAAGCAAGTTACTTTAGAATTTACAGTTGTTTTTTTGTGCATGTGATAGTGAGGATTAAAATTATGCATCATGTGTCAACTCTTGGAATGACTGATCTGTAGTTCTTTCCTGTTAAAATTAGTCAGCTGTATTATAATTGAATTGTAAGAATTTCACATAGCTAAGAGCAGAATTCCTACAAGATAAATTACCTGAAGGAAATTATGCTGGAATGACCACATAAAGTGACATAGGTGCAGGGAAAAAAAGACAAGTAGGCAGTAAGATGCATACTACTCTACACAAGGTAAGTGCCCACTGCTTCCAGTTATGATTAATAGTGACTAATCTCGGCACAATTTAGCTGGTGAATCCCACGCTACCCTTGACCATTTTTAAAATTCTAGAAAATAATTAGATTTCAGTTCAGACACAGCAAACAATAAAAATATTTTCTAAATCATACAAGAACGTTGACTAACCTGAAGTTGTAAATTTCTAAATTTATTTAGGAATTACTATTTCAGAATCATTTCCATCCAGAGGATTTTGCTGGTGTACATTCATTGGTAGCAGATTTATGTAGATTCTAATTTGCCTCAGTATTCATATCAAAACCACAATTACTATGCTAAAGCAATTGAACAGTTTGTCATCCGTGTGTGAAACACAGTGGCTTCTGTTTGTGGTCAGATGTGTGCATAATCAGTCCAGAGATTTAATAGAAATCAAAGCAATGTGCTTCCAAAAAAAACCCCCCAATGACCTAAGGTTACATTGGAAATGTTGCTATAGAATAATTTTCTGTAAGTTACATAGCACTAGAACTGATGAAATATCACTGACTTTTAATATAAGACCCTGTTCAGACATGGATGATTCAGTTAGCAGTCTTCAAAGATACACAGTATAGGTTAGTAAAATTGGAATTTCCTACAACCATTCTTTATCAAATAGCAGTTAGACTTTGTTAGCTGAGAAGTTGCTGATATCAAAGGTCTGTACGTGTATAGAAAATAAAGAGCAATAAGTTAGTCTGACATTGTCAAGAGAATAACTTTAAGATAAACAAAAATTTCTTATGGGTTTGGTAAAGGTAAGAAGAGATGAAGTTGCCTAGATTTTAGCTCTTTACTTTTTAACCATGGAAGAAATTTCATTATTAAGGGAGAAACCCTCCAGTATTAGATAAAATATTTCCCATTTATAGTTTCTACCTTTGAAACATCTGTTCTTCATGTCTGTGCTCAGTGAGGCCTAATGTCATTTTGTATCTTAGTAAGAAACGCCTTCCCCAAACAGACAAACGTATAGAAATGTAAGTGCAATTCATGTTGCTGCCATTAGTTTTGTCATTATTTGTTACTCTGGTTTGCAATACATTTTAAAGGTAATGTGCATGTTGACTGCAGTGAGAACAGCAACTTGTGATCTCAGAAAGATCACTACTGCAACTTGGTAATGCTGTGTCAAAGCTGCTGTGTGATTGTAATTCTTTTGGCTGCATGCTTGTGTACTGTGATTTAGCATAAAGAGTAGTGCAAAGAACATAATGTTTAAAACAAGGAACTGCTTAATATTTTCTTTCATAGATATGTCTGCATTTTCACATGCAGACTAGATGATGAGCTGTGTATTCTAAAAACAGGGAAAACAGACCTTTAAAAACAAAAATCTAATTTGGACATGACAGCAGACTCCTTTGGAAATGAAACCGATTGAGTCAGCATTTATGTTTTCAGGACCTTTCTAAAAAAATGTTGATTTTTGCTTCTATCTGAAAAGTGAAGTGAAAGTCAAAGTAGACGAAAGAATTCCAGCTCTCTTCCTCTTCTACTCTTTCTTGAACTCTCTTGTTCAAAAGCGTAGTTGTATTGAGCAAACTTCAGCTGCAGTTACTTTAAGATTTCTTGAATTATATTAGAAGTGATTCTAAACTTTTTATGTGTGTATCGTACTATTTATTTTTTTTACAGTACCTGAGCGAGGTTCATGAGAGTATCTCTGAAGTGACCTGAAGTCTCAGAATCGATATCTTGTTGAAGGTCACTGTTGTATTCTAGATTAAAACAAAAATGTGTAAGCTAAATAAATAAAAATCGAACGCGCTCTGAATGTTACGTATGAAAATAAGCAAACAAAGGGTAAACGCACAGGGTGCAAATACACGCTCATTTTCTAAAGGTATTAAAAATTATTCCACAGGAGCTCATGCAGGTTCTGCATGGACCTAACCACAGAGGGGCTCTGCCCTGCCAGGGCTTCAGCCACTTCAGCAGCTCACCCATCCTCCTGCCTGTGCCTGGCAGCCCTGCCACTGCTGCAGCTGCATAATGTGGGATATTCAGAAGCACCCGCTGTAGGAAGGTGAGTTGAGTATTCAGCCTGAGGAAGCATTTTCTGAGAAAAACAGTTGATGCACTTTGGAAAAATGTGTGCCAACGTTTATGAAAATCCCTAAGTGTGACTGCTAGCTATTTAAAACATGATAGGCAGCAATACATCTCCAAAGTACTATGACATACGTTAAACTTTATTCATTTTCTTCATTTTTAAATATAATTATGAAGAGGGAGGAAGAGGAAGGGAACTATGCTGAGAAGTCACTTTTGTAATTTAGTTCTTTCACTCATGCTAATACATCCAGCCTAATACACATATTAGAGCTGCTGTTGTACACTTGTACAATACGTTACGTGTTAAGTAGGCTTCTTTCATTTGGAATATCTCCATATTTGATCTTGAGGCTAATATGTCAATTAGACACTTTTCTTCTGTGTTTACTCCCTGTGTAGGAGGAAGTAAATATGAAGTCATTAGGAACCAGAGCTTTCAGAAGAAAGAAATGCTTTATTAGATGTAACAAAAGACTAACAGTTTCTTCTGTGTATGGTGTGCCTTTGCATAGTGTACCTGTTTAAAAAGAAATTGACTTCAAGTTAAGAGTAGAAACTTACACATACTCCTACTTACTATGGATTTCAGAATATATGTTAGTAAGTGGGGAAGGAAGCAAGACTGCTGTTGACAGAAACACAGTGGGAAGAATTTTAGAGCTTGAATAGGAATTTAGGAGTTACTGAGGGAAATCAGATTCAAAGATTGAGTATACGTGCCAGGAAGTGTTCAAGGCAATCTGAAGTGGGTAAGAACATCAGTTCTGGGATATGCCTTCCCATCTTTCAGGATTTAGCAATTTAGGAATTTCTTTAAGAAAGAATTTGTAAAGAATGATTATTTTTAATAACCAAGAGCAAAGTTGTTTTCTAAGAATTTTTCAAGTCCTTTTTGATCCAGTTTGAACCAATTTGTGCTTTTGGTTTCAATATTGCCATGCAGCAATGGATTTCACCATTTAATTGCATGGTGGAAAATGCTTAAAAAAACTTTTTTAAAATTTCATATATGTCAGTGTACTATGAAACATCTTTCTAGCAGTTTATCAAGCATTTAAATATACAGAAAATCACTCTGTCATATATTAAGTAATAAAAACAGTGACTGTGTGTCTGAGTAGCTGTTAATTGGGCCAATACCTTCAGTGCATGCCAGAGCTCATGGGCGTCATAGGATGCAGGTGGATACATTAGGCCAACCATGACTTCTTTGAAGTGATGAGAGAGATTCTCTTTTAGGTCTGTCATCAAATCCTTAACAAAAATACATAGGATTATTTCAACAGTCACGCTTCATGAAAAACAACTTAAAAATATTAGCAGTTTTCTTTGTAAAGGGATGAAGATGAACTGTCTGAACCTACAGAACCTACTCCTTTTAGTAGTACTTGTGAGATAGCAACAGACAGAGAAGCAAGTAAACTATCTAGATTTGTTGATTTTTGGTTCATTGGAATACAGATGAAAATTTAGGAGTTCGAATGCAACTGCTCCTTAGGGGCTTGGAAGCCTGAATACCATAGCAGAGCATTTGCAGCTTCCCATGGCAGATTCCCTGTCTGAATCTGTGAGAGCTGAGCTCACAGAAGTTAAATCCCATAACACAAAGGCAATTTCCTTAATTTCTTCTGGGTTATTTGCTGTGTGATTAATTTAAAAAATCATTCTTAAAAAATCATCCCAGTACATAAAAATACCTATTCTGGATTACTGGAGGGCTATGTGCTTCAGTTTATATATAATATTCAAAATGAGTTCACTACTTTGGACAGACATTGGATTAATAAAAGGGAAGCCTCCTCACTTGCCAGGTATTTGACTAATGGAAGAGAGTTTCCTTCCCACTCTCCCCTTTCCCAGCAGCATCCCTTGAAACATTGCAAATGCCAAAAACCTGTTAGCTATGGGATTGCTGTGTCTGATTAAGAAGGTACTCGTACAGCACTGGGCAGCTGTCAGATAGGCTCTGACCTAAGTCAGAAATTGTAGGAGTACCAGAAATGGTTCCCATGGTATAAACTTAATTTATTGGAGATACTTTTTTTTTTCCAGCCTGTACTTTACTTTTGATGCATATCTTAATATAATTAAATTAGTTGCTAGACTGGGAATGAAGGAGGACAAATATGGATTAAAAGTTGGATTTGTGAGGAAGAAACACACAGTATTCACTATATACATATTATGTGCATTTGGCAGCTATTGAATCACACATGGAATAGAAATTAATTCATTAAGTTATTTCATTTCAAACATCATGCCTTTGGGAAAATGGGTTAATAGTACAGATAGGTACTATTTATAGATTATCCCTGCAATTAGAATTAAGGGAATTGGAAGTATTGAAAAATAAGAAAAGGCAACCCTAAGTTGTCAGTGTTAGTATTTCCTAAATTGTCTCTGCTGTACTAAATTCCTGAAGTCTAATTGTAAAAGGTCTTAAAGCTTTTGTTTATATCTTTGTCATGCAGCTGGTTGTATTTTTCTTTCTTTTTTTTTTTTTTTAATACCTAGTTCTCCTTCTAATATCTCATGCTTTCCATTTTTCAAGGGAATGACCATAGTGGCTACCATATTGAATGTATGGAACTGAAATTAATGCTGTCACTGATACATGCTGGAGTATCTCCTGAATTGTAAACTGCAGCAATTCATAGCAAGATACATCCCTGTTCAGCAGTTCCTGCTGTAAGATAGCAAAGTTTTGAGGGATAAATCAAACTGCATGGAGCACTAACAGGATTATCTGTTTCAGTCTGTCCACTGTCACAAGTGAAAATGACAAATTCAGCATTCTTGTTTAGTCTCAGTGTTAGATTAAAACTGATTTGGACTGTATCTATCAAGTACACACAGCATAGAATGGATTCACTTAAATGAAATTGTGGTCTATGTGCAGCGGTGAGTCCATGACTTTGAGACTGTTTGTGAAGTGCACTGCAGAAGTATAAGAAGTGCACTCTCTTCTATTACTATTCTTTGTTTCTGTGATACTTAAAAAAAAATCTGAAGGTTTTTGGGGTTTTTTTTTTTGCATTCTTTTTAGTTCTTTTGGGTCTTTAGGTCTGTGAGCACTAGCTTTATAGGGATTTAGGTTAATTGGCTGTGGCTGAAGGAGACAGAAATTTATTGATAATGTGTTTTCATAAGGAGTTAGGTATTTATGTGATATTTTTAGTCTGGATTTAAAAAGAAAACTCAAGTAGATAATTGGTGAGCAGATCAATAGTTGTTCTCAGAGAAAAAATGGCAGACCTTTTTTCTTCCTTGTTTTGTGGCAGATGCTCTGCTGTGTAAATGACATTTAGAAACCTTCAAATGTATGCATAGTTACATGAGCAAAGTTGTGTGCCAACCTTTTGGTGCCAGTCAGCAGTTTGCCAGTTTTCTAATTCTAGCGATGACCCGAGAGAAGGACTGACCAACTGTACTGGAAACAGAAGGGACAAAAGTAAGGAAAGAAAGCACAGCTTGGTTCTGTCATACCCTGCCATACATGTCTCTGTATGCTTCAGCAATCATGAGCCTCTGTGAATTGCAGCGTTGTGTTAGGACATCAATCAACACATCTTTTTCACAACCTGGAAATAAACCAGACACAGATTCTCAATTAACAAATGGTTATTTACTTAGGCTTATGATTGTTCCTGTTTTGTTCAAAAATATAAACTTAATTTCTTGAAAAAAAAAAACGCCACACCAACAAATTGATATTTTGCTGGTATTTACCAAATCAGTTATATGTGCTTTGCATACATACCTTTCACTTGTTGGTGTACTACCAGCAATTAGTGAAATAGTCTGTTATTATCGGATACATCACCATCTCTCTCAAGTGAAATGGATTTGAAGCCATCAATGGAACAGATCCCAGCTTTCATCCCTTCAGAACTAGGCACGATAAAAGAATCTGTGGCTGAGCCATACTTGTATGCCTTCTTGATATTGATTAAATTGTCATTTCAGGATTAGGGATTTCTTAAATTACAGTCATGCCATTTGTTGAAAACTACATATTTTCAGAGAAACTATATAAATTAAATTATGAAGTTTTAAATAATATTTTATTTTAAAAATTAGTTTCTGAGTGCAATTTGTTTACCTCTGCTTTTTGCTGGGTACCTGGAGCTTACAGGTAAACTTCCATAACTCATCAGTATTAATTGCTCAGGAAAAAGAAGATGATGATTAACATGTTCTGAAAATTATTTTATCTTTTTTGAATTTTTTCCATCCCAGAAGATGGTTCTTGGTTATTTCAGATGGTTCAGCATTTTAGTGTCATTCCAGCAGAAACATGTCTGCAAGCGTAGATCAATTTATTACACTTAGAGTTAAGTTTGGCTACAAAGCATGGAGATCACCTAGCATCTGACTAGAGAAAGATACTCCGATGCTTCTACAAATCACTGTTCTATATGCACATATAGATGTGTTATAGATATAAGTTCTGTATTTTTTTCAGCTTAGGCAGATCTTGTCATATGATCTACGAGTGGTAGGCTCCATTTTGACACAGATGTAATTGGACATCGGATGTGATTTAAATTTTTTAATAAGTTTGCAGACGAAGTCTGTGTCTGCTCATTATGCAGTAAGTTCAGTTCTCTTTCTTGTAGTCCATCTAGCTATAATTGTAATGGCTTCTTGTGCTACACTGATTTCATATCAGTTTGATTCATTTCCATCAAGCTCACAAAATGGATGTGTTACTGAACCTCTGTGTGTAAGGGTTTCCTTTACTTTTCAGAAGATAATTATCATTAAGATTCTGTACAGTTTATACAGTCTCTACAGTAAAACTAAGGAGGATTCAAGAAATGTTAAAATGCCTAAATGACTTAACTTGTTGTTTGTAATACCACTGGTATTAATGGGATAATGTATGTGTATGGGAACTGTTGAGTCATGGCCTGAACCACTGATTGATCACCTGAGGCAAGGGCTGAGTCAGCCCTGGGAGCACAGGCGAAGGCAATTCAGCTGTGTGACCGGAAGTCACAGGTGGAGCTTGGCTGCACCTCTCCCAGACCCCATTTAAGGGCTGACCCCCACTGGGGAAGGGTCTCTTTCTGAAGATCTCTCTTCTGTGGAGCTTTTCCTGTGAACCTAGATCTTTGGATACAGGTGAGTGTTCCTTCCCTGTTTGTTTCTTTTCCTATTTTCACCATGATAATCTTCCCAGCTGTAACAGTATGTGACTAAGCCTCCTTGAGAGAATGAATGTGTGTGCAGGACATGGGGGTGTCAGGAATTGCAAAGAATGTGAAGACTTGAACTGCTCTAAGCTGAGCATCGTATTTTGCCAGCTCTCTTTGAGACTAGAATTTTGTTCTACATTCTTTGTCAGGCAGAGTTTAAAGTAGGGCTACTGCATGTGTGTTTACAGCAGCAAATGGAGAGGATATTCTTTGTGTTGTCATGTTAGCTACGTTGCATTAAAAGTGCTGGTTGAAGTCTGGCAAAATATTTAAGTAGAAATTCATTTGTAATGGATTTAAGAAAGATCCTTTGTGCTGTTCTTAATAATATCTACTTTGTGGTGTTCCTATTGACATTA
This sequence comes from Phasianus colchicus, assembly GCF_987193195.1. NCBI lineage: Eukaryota > Metazoa > Chordata > Aves > Galliformes > Phasianidae > Phasianus > Phasianus colchicus. The sequence goes on along the minus strand of NC_143439.1, from coordinate 6,478,886 downwards.
AGATTAAAACCTCACTTTTCTATTAAAGAAACTGACCAGGATGCAAGATCTGGTGCTATACAGTCTTGTGAAAATCTTAGGTGATTTAAAAAAAATTTCTGATACAGGAAACAGTCTTAATGTGAGGAAAATGTTTCACAGGGTAATTAAAAAGAAAATCATCCTTAGAACCTTCAGCAATATGAAGTGTTCAGCTGTAAACAAATCTGGAACAGAAAGAAATGTTTTGTGGAAGGTATTTTTATTCATAGACTGAAAGCAAAATTTACTCCAGAGGGGAAGATAATTAATACTTTAAACATTTCTACTCCATTTCTTTTTATTTCTTGATGAGTGTTATTTTTAAAAGGTATAACAATCTCTGCTTCTAGCTAACGTTGGGGTTACAACTAAAAATGAATCCAGTTTTGACTTTCATTATAGTGACAACTCTTTCTTATTTTCTTATGGAAAGCATTTGCTATTAGCAGTGTTGGTATGCGTTTAAGATTAATTTTAATTAGCTCTGAGCTCCTGCAGGTGGATGATTTGCTTGGATATCACTGGTGAGCCTTACTGTGATGCCTTGAAGAATCAACACGTGTATTGATGTTTTTATTACTGTGGGTATATATAGATTTAGTTTGTGTTATTATGTAATAAAAGATGTGTTGGAATATGCCAAGATACTTACTAATTCCCTGCAGGGCTCCTCCTAGCAACTGAGCATCCATAATAGGGTTAAAATTTGGAGCTGGAAAAATTGTTCCTTGTATCTGCTAAAGGAGAAAGAAGTGTTTAATTGCAATGTTTTATATTTAACTGCATATATGATTCAAGTGAGAATCAACAATCACATAAGACTCTTGCTTTTTGGGGAAATTTTGGGGAAAAGTACGTTAACTTACAGGCAAGAACTTGTAGCAAACCTTAGGAAGCCAGAGCATATTTAAGTTAGGATTGAACAAAGAAAATATGTTATTAATGTGTTTTGTTCTCATTAAAATGGAATCACTGTTTTGTTTCTATTTCTCAAACCTTTCTGAAAATATTCTATCTTTTGAAGTTATCTGTGTTAGTCTTCAATTTCTTTTGATATTTCTAATTTGAAAGGGCTGGTGAGAAAATAGTGAATGAAGAATGTAGGTTGCTTACCAAGGCAGTAATTTTAAAAGAAATGATGTTGGGATGAAGTGTGAGCTATCTTTCTGACATCCTATGTGGAAGTCAGCGTTATTTTTCTGGTTGCTTTCTAGCTGATTAAATTGTTCTCAGTTCATTCCCAATGATACTTTGTTTCATACAGTATTTCATGTTTTGCCAAATCCATGAATAGTAAATAGAATTGATTTCCTCATTTTAATAGGATCACAGATCTGCATACAGATGAAAATAACTGAGGTTCAATGCTGCTTAGCTCTGTACCTCAGTTAACCCCTTCAGCTCCTCTGAGGATTATACCTGCCTTTTCAAACTCGCCCTGCATAACAGTTGTCTTTTATAATGATTCCTGTTCTGAGTAAATGCATTTGATTAAAATGAACTTGATAACTTGAAATACTTAAATTTTACCCAATTTTCTATTTACAAATACAAATGATGTATTTATACACAAGCCTCTTAGAATTAGGAGGTCAGTTAATTGCATTACTCTCTTTATTTTCTCGCTTAATGTATACTTGAAATCTTTTTTTCTGTGGTGCCTTCAGCAGTAATGACATACACATACTGGTTTAGTGTTTGGCTGCTAATGATGTGTGTCCTTAGCTTGCAGTTTCGGTGAAGGATTTAAAAAGCAACAAGCAAGAAGTGGATATATATTTGAAGAGAAGGAAAATATAATTCTTTAGTCTATTTGATGATTACTTTAGTTTACTTAGACCTACCAGGCGAACAAGTGTATGGACAAACAAATTATTGGTGGCTAAGAGAGGAAAAGAATGTAGCATCAGAAATTTAAGGTTTTGAAGGAGTTACTTTACATAAGAAAGGAAATATTGTCTGTTAGACAAGCATCTTTCTGCAGTTTACTCTTCATTTTAAATACAATGTCCTACACAAGCATAAAATTCATAGTGTCATTTTACTCATTAAAAACAATTAGGGAAAATATGAGAAAAATCTTTCGGAGATGAGGAGAGAAACTCTGGCTGTAGAGATGATGATGAAACCATGTCAATTTTTATAAGGTGATACATAACATTGTACCTAAAATGAATTTCAGACTTATCCTCTAGCTATTTTCCATGCTATCTTCCCCCTTCAGTCCATGTATCTTAAGTCTCACTAGTCATGTAACATATCCGTTGGTTAGGATCAGCCTCAAATTATCTTTATCCAAGTGACTTTCTGTTGTCTTACAGTACGTGTGCTCTTCAAATGTTGTTCACCAGAAGTCTCCTAGATATGTGCTATTTGCAGGAGTTTGAGTGCTCTTTGGCTGTGTGGGACATCAGGTATTTTCACTTTTCCTTTGTTAGCATGTCAAGTGATACTGAGAGTCAAAGATAGTTCTCCCATGAGGCAGGAACGTGTGAACTCTTTGGCTGATAGGTAATGTAGCTTGACAAGCCACCCTGAAACTTGCTGATAAACAAAATCACTGTAGAAAGAACTGCTGGAAGACACTGTTATGTCTATGTCTTAAGAATACAGCAAATGTATGTTGATATATGCTCTGACTTAGAAAAATGGAATTTAGCTTTCTGCCTCTGTAATTCATGCTTCTCAGAATGTCTGAGCTGCTAGAATAGCTCATCAATCTTGAGAAGGAGAAAATAAGTCCAAAACCAAACTGTTATCAAATACTATGCTAGAACTGCCAAAACAGAATTTTTTTTTTATGAGAATAATAATAAAGAATGATAGGTTGTGAATGGAATTTGAGTAACAGATACATGATTTGGAGACTTCTAGCTTAGAGTATAAACCTGTGATAGGAAGGATGAGCATATCTGACATGCTGTTTAAGCACTCTCTGACCATGTCACTGTACTTGCTGGTCAGAAGGATGGTAGGAGGAGAGAAAATCTAGCAGGTGTATGTATTTATCCAAATCTAATTTAAAATAGCAGTGCTGGCTCTTCTTTTTGGCAACAGCTGTGAACAGGTTCAGTATTCAGAAACACTGGTTATCTCAGAGTATTTCTTTTCACAAACTCAGGTTTGTGGTGTTACAAAGCAAATGATCTTTTCAGCATTTATAATCATGAATAAATGAGTGCTTTAACAGTGGATTCCCATGTAGTTCTTGGAACTACACTTTTTGAATTTGTATCTTCATGAAACCATCAAAATGAAAAAAGGCATATGAATGAATATTTGCAAAATTATAATGGAGGGATCGATTATAACAAAAGTACTTTCAGATATACAGATTTTCAGTGTAAGGTTTTTACTCCCAAAACACAGCTCTTGTAGTAAGTCTTTCAGACAAAATAATAGATATTCGAATGGACTCAATTCTCTTATGGTTCAGCTGAGTTGCTACTGCTTTTCAGAAACATTCACTGCCTTATTCTTTGAGATTTACCATTAGCAGATGAAATGTAATCAAGTAAACACCTATGTCCTATCAAGGATTCAATTAAAGTCATGATGCTTTTAAGTAGAATCAAATTAAATATGAAGGTTCCCCTTGAGGGGAAGAACCTACCTGTTATTCACTTTTAAACAAATTAAAATTGAATTAGAATTGTTTTGTATTGTACACCATCCCACCTAAGATAATTGTGCCACTGTTAGTCCTGATGAGGATTTTCAGTGTACTTCATCTTTGTATTTTCAGGGTTGTTTCCCACCCAATTCAGTGCTCTGCCTGTATGTAACAGTTCTCCCAGGAAGGATTGAGGTTTTACAGTTTATGCACTTCAGAATCCTCTGCATTTTGATTTCTTGCTGTTGGTGTAGGCTACAGGGTTATTGTTGCAGTGTACCTTTAGGAAAGTGCTCTGCTGTTTTGTGTTGTATATGCAGTCTGACCCTTAAGAAAAGTGATTCCATCGCAACTGATGTCAGTTTTATCTTATGACTACTTCCATAACTTCAGGTTTTTCCAAGTTTGCAGAGTCATCCCTAGTTCATCTCCTTCAGGAGGTTATTAAACTTAATAAACTTTAGTTCACCTGTTTTTCATTGAATGGATCAGAATCAAACCCTATAGAAAACTGGTGATTTTGGGTCTGAATTCAGTATGGTCATGCAGTAGCAGCTCACTAGTTGCTGCTGTGTGCTGTAACCATTTGTTTTCTGCTCTGTACCAAAGAATCCCAGCAAGCTGTGTGTCATTTACTGTGCAAGGCAAAGCCAAGGTAATGTACTGACAGTGGAGACAAAGATTGATTTTTTTTTTTGAAAAGTACAGACATGTCAGTGCCTCTCTGAAGTAAATCCTGTGCAGGATATATGAACCCTTGTCAAAGAGGGTGAAGCCTTAATCCTGTACTTCAGAGGTGATAGTGGCAGTACTGCTCTGTGGTGACAAGACACTACATAGCAAGTGAAAAGGAGGAAAACCTGCTTCAAAAGCAACATGGAAATCCAAGAGGTTGATTTTCCTGAGGAAGGAGACTCTTCTTGTGTCTTTTGGCATAGTGTCATGCGGAGAGTGAAAGCATGGAAGAGAAGGTGCAGTTTTAAGTTGTTGACAAAGTTTGATTGCTGTGATCTGTACTGAGACAGAAGCCAGAGAGCTGTGGCAGGCATTTTGCTCAGTGAAGTTCTGTTGCAATCTCCAACTAGTTCAATAGCACACGTGGTTACAATCTTAGTTTGCTCAGTGTTCCCGAATAAGGAAATACATCAAAACAAAGACCACCTTGGCAAAGCTGCCAATCTGTTTCCATAGTCTATGACCTTAAGGTACGAAACTGTGCTTCCTAGGTAAGTTATTAGGAAGGGTTTGTATGTCTAAGCATGCAGAGATGATGCTTATATGACAGCAAGGATCATCACTGTGTGTTCTGAAAGGGCAGGGTGGTAGAGGCATTTGTTTACTGGATGAATTTACAACAGACAATGCTGAACAGAGAGCAGGTAACTACAAGGGAATTGTTTGCTTTCATTATCTATGATTAGAGAATTTCTACTGCCCTGTTTTGAAGCAGGGTGTTTTTAGGGTTGATTTAACACCTGATTATGGTTATGCATACTGTTGTTTCACTTCATAGGTTTTTATTGGTCAGCTGTGATTGACCAATAAATCCATATAATGGAAGAAAGCTCTAAAGAGATGAGTAAGAGGGATATACTCATGAAGCTCAGTGTTGTAGGGAGTGTCTATATATGAGTACCTATAACTCATTTGTTATAGATAGTGGTAATGTGAGTCACAGGGTTATGGAACTATTGCAATAGCTGTGTTCTTGTAAGTATAACTTTGACTTGTGTTGTTTTCTAAATTTTGTTTAGTTAAATCATAAATTCTGTGAGATTCACTTCTGGACAGGTAAATTTTGTTGAACATTAAGTTAAACATTGTTCTCCATGTGTGGAGTGTCTAGAAAAAAAAAACATGGTTGGAGACTTTTGATCTCTGACAACATTGCTTATATGCTGTATTTTTTTCTTTCCGTGACTCCTGAGAAGCAGAGAGAAATTAATAGTGTGATCTCATAATTTTCCTTCTGTTCTCCTTAAAATGGTCACTACGGATTATTGAATTAATCCCTGTTGTGGTATTCCTACTATATAGCAAAAGAAGGTGAGGACAGTGCCTTAGAATGGGATACAGACACTGTGGAGTGGTAAGAGGCAATAAAGAAAGAAAATTTGATCACCCCTTCCCACAACAGATAACTACTCAAGAGAAGTGCAGTATCTATCCAGACAGATACTGCTCCCTTGACTGCCAGCCCTTAAATGAGTGAGGAGAGGTGGAGCCAGGATCCACCCCTTCTTCTCACTTTGGTACACTGCACTGCAAACCAAGCCTTAGTGCTTTCTCTGAACTTGAGTTTAATATATCTGAGTGTGTCCTATGGCTGCCAAAGAATTCAGAGGTTCACAGATATAAAAAAAAAATTAATTACTGATTGACATAGGTGCTGAAATGCGAAACTGATAAAGTTGGCAAGAGGGCAAAATGTGGGACAAAAATAAAAGATCTAGGATTCATGCTGACACTATCATGGATTTCACACTTTTAAATGAGAATTATATTGCTATTTACAGTGAGCAGAAATTGTATTCCATGTCAGAGCTGCAGCAGTGACTTTGTGGTGTTCTCAGTGATGTCAGAAGAGAAGCCTGAAGTAATTTATCTTCTTCACTGAATTTGATTCCTTTAAATAAAGTGTTCTTAGACTTACTCATAGAAGTAAAGGAGAACAGTGAATTCTGAAGTACCAGAAGTGTTTTTATAAGTTAAGAAGAGCTGGAATATTTTTTTGGGTTATTTAACATTCTTGGCACTAGGACAAGGATGTAATCTATCCAGGTCCTTTCTGAGTCAACTACTGGCTAAGTAGGAGATGCTTTGTTCTGGCTAAATCCTAACTTTGTATGTACCATGAGACCAATGGTAAGCCAATGACATAAATGACATTTGAGTTTTACCTGCCATTTGTTTTTAAATAGAAGAGCAAATTGGTCTTTGATTCCATTGAGCAGTGTTCTCACGAATCTTCAGAAAGGATAGTCATTCACATATTACAGAAATTCACTAACAAGTTTGCAGTTACTGGTAAGGACGTGTAGATGGATGGTTATAAAATAGATAGCCAAGTCTTCTGAAGAAGGCAGGGGGAAAATACCTGGTACAGTTCACTGAAGAAACGTGGAAAAACTCTACAATTTAAAACATTAGTTTAATTTGATATGAGTTCTAACATTATAATATATAATTTTTTTTCCCCAAGAGCATCCATGCTCATAATACTAAAGCAAGCAAATCTCTAGAGATGACTCTGGTTTTAACTTCAAGGATTTTAATCTTCTTTTTGACCTCAATATGTGTCATATCCTGTTGCGGTCCTATTGGGCGTTTCATAAATATGTTTGCTTGCATATGTGGATTTACCTTTTGAAAAGAACTGATTCCAAAACAGCTGTGCTGTCAGTACAGGTTCTGCAGTATTGGTGGAATTAATCAAAATGGAGAAAAGACTGAATAGGAACTGTAAGATATCTGTTAAGGCTGAAAAATCATACTTGAAATCTAGCTTCCTTCTGTTCAAGAAAATTACAACTTTTCCTGACCAAAGCCAAAAGCAGTTCAATGAAAGTATCCATCAAAACTGAGGCTGTTTTTTTATCAATGTATGATATGTAAAGTTCAGGCAATTCCATCTTGTGATGGAAAAAGCAATCTGAAGTATTAACAGCCTTCTAATAATACTTATTCATTAGGTCATTCTGCTGATAGCACACAATCAGATTCCTTAGTCTGAATGTTTCCCATGGGGAATATCTACTAAAATAAAATGCTTACTTTAATACTAATTACATGCATCTTATTGCTATACTTTTGCAGTGGTGTCCTTTGTGTGCAGCTTTATTATTTAAAAAACTGTTCATTAATAATTTTGGTTTATTCTAAGAGTTATTGTATGCAATACACTTCACTGGAATAGTGTATGTGTGAGACATGGGAGAGATGCATGTAAATGTAGAAAACTCAGTCTTTCTCCAAAGCATCCCATCTTTTCCTGTATTTGTATTTTAGAGAGGACACAAATGTTTTATCTAGTTTCTGGTAGTTGTAACTCTGTGTATTGGGGGGGAGGGGGAGCATTTCCTGTTTGTAATCTTTGATAAAGAAGTTGCACAGTGCTGCTGAATCTGTCAGAATTGCTGCTGTGTGTTATCTACATCTCATTCTTAGTCTAGGTTGACTCCATCCTATCCAGTATTCCACATACAACATATGCAGATATATTTAGAACATAAACAGTAAGATAATCTTAAAAAAGCAACTATATTTTAAATACTACTAATTCCTTTTTCATGCTTGTCACTGATTTAGAAATGCAAATTAACGTATTGGAATTCTTTGAAAAATACTGTAAGTGTACTATTAAGACTTACACTCAATCTAAGGTCGTGCTTAATGAGCATAGATGAGAAATTAATGTGACTCAGCCTCACCACTCCATCCTTTGTAGATCCTGCTTTTTTTGCTCATGATTTGCCCATGCTATTAGAAAAGTGGTTTTCTGTTGTTTTGTTGCTGAATCTCAGGTGTTGTTTCATAACTGACTTCATTTTGAAGAGCAAGCAAACATCCAGGGGAGGGTGCTTGCTCGGACTCCACACTGCAACTCCCTGTTCTTTCTCCCCAGCAGCAGTCTGCTGTACTGGTTGGGAACCTCTGAGCTAGTTCATACAAATCTCCTTTAATTTCTCTCCCCTCCCAGCTCACAACACATTGGGGAAATGGGAATAAAGAGTAAGAACTTACTTATCCTGAGAATCTGCTAAAATACTTTTTTTTTTCTCAGAGAAAGTGTGTGGTCAGATTTTCTTAAGTTTTATGGGATGGAGTTATATCACATTATCTACATTTGATTAACATTTTTTTCTTCCTGAAATTGAGGAAACAAAAAAGGGCCAATAATTGTCTTTACATACTTAAAAACAGGTGGAATAGGCATGGTATCCTCAGCATTTATTTTGGGGGTATTTTGGTGAAATTTGAGAGATCATTTGAAAGATCAGAACTTAAGTTCTGTGTCTGCTTAAGTCAGTCTGATGAGCTGAACTAATGCAGAGTGATTATATCAAATGAAGCCTAAAGCAGCTGGGATAGTCATCCCACACTGTTAAAAATGAAAATATCAGATTTTCTGACAGTGCTACCAGACTAATGCAGTGTTTTTATCTTGCAAATATGGTTTGCTAATTCTGATGAATTAAAAGTGAGAATTCATCCTATAAGTTATCATTTACTACCTTTAATACCAAGCAGCATGTCATTTGAGGATGAAATGTCAATCCTTTAAACACAAGTGGTCTTGATAAATCAGTAGATGAAATGAAACTCTACCTGAAATGTATCTACTACATTTTTCAGATAGAGCAATTCTACTTGTCTTTTTTAATTGTCAGAAATAGGCTGTTATTTACAAAAAGAGAGAATGGGAAAGAAGAAAATCCCTTTTTGGTTATTAACTGACTTAATTAACAGTAGAATATCTCAAATTCTAGAAGACCAAACACATCAGTAAAACCCATTCAGCATCCAGTTCTATTGAAAGACAAATATACTCAGTACAATTTTATAGGAAGAAATATTTTACTGATTGGAATAATTAAGGCAATTATGCTTTCAAATAAAATAAGGATAAAAATTGTCTGTTCTTTAGAAAATACTGCATTGATCAGTAAATTTATTGAGAATGCAAATGCAAAAAGCATTTGAAATGAATGACTCATTATTCCTATTAATTAATGAAAGAACATGAAAGTCCTTAGTGAACTAATTATCAGTATCCCAGGTGCAAAAAACAATTTTATGCTTGGCTGTCAGAAAATAATGACTAATGGTAGCTTTCAGAATGAAGCATTAAAACTGCAGTATGAACTTTCATTTTCTTGAAGAGTTCAAATGAAACTATCTAATATATTACTATGATTAATCAGTACTTTTTCCTGTGCTTTTATCACTTTTACAGATATCAGTTACTAGCTTTAAAATACTTTTTGCATTGTGAACCAAACCAAATGCTTGTGAGTGTTAATTACTTTATGCAGTTACACAGACTGAGAATTGAGACCCACCAAAAAACACTGGTGGTTTTATATACCTGCATTGATCTCATTTGATCAACTCATTTCATAGAACTTGGTTGCAGTATGACATTTTGTGCCTCACTGTACCAGCATCTTAGTGCAGATATAGAAGACTCACAACCAGGTTACATGAACTGATAATTCTATATACTTTTCATTTCAGACACGTTATGTGTACTGTCAGTAACACCAGAATTGCACAAATAAATTAAATATTAATTTATTTGGTGGAGGAAAATGAGGTTCAACATGCGTCAGCAAATCAGAAGCAATAAAAGTGTAGAAAAACTTGAATTATAATTATACTCACATAATCTCCACAATACATTGTGATGCAAGCCTTCAAGTTCTGTTGAGATGAAGATAGTAACTTTCCTAAAATAAAGCTAATGGTTTAGTAAACTAAATTATTACAGTTAACTCTTAATGCGTTTTAGAGAAGTAAGAGAAACTATCCAATCAAACTGCTGCCAAGTACTTCGGGCTCCAAGGTGAATGGAGCAGGAGCACTGCTTGGTACAGCATGTCCTCAGGTTTTATGGGTTTGTTGTGTACTTAGTCATTAATCATATGTGAGTAAATGTGATTGTAGAATGAGTAAATAGAGTCATTAGCACAACACCCTCTGTTCTGCTGTGTTGATTTTAAAAATCAGAATTCAGCCCGATGCAGAATGAAGTGTTCACCTACAGCGAGTGCTTGTGTTAATGATTTACATTTCAAATTGGGTCTGGTTTAGCTCTTTATTTTCTTTCTTTTCTTCTTCTACACAGTTCACTACTTATTCAAATACATATTTATACTTTGCATGCATAGAAAAATACTTTATTGCCTCAAACTTCTCTGTAGTTGAAAATCTTGCTTGATGTTTTCCTATAAGTTAAAATTTCTAAAATCCTGCAAACGTAAAGATCAAAAATTCTATCACCTTGCTATTAAGAGTTAGGCAGAATCTAATATATTTTTCATAGCTTCTTTTTTTTCCCCTGTTAATAATAGCTATTATTGTGCCAAAGTGCTGAGAAAATATCAAGTTTCCTCAAAAAGTAGGAGTATGAAATTGAGATTAAAAAATGTCTGTATGTTCTCTAGTACAACTTGAAGTGAAGGTGTTATTGGGGAGTTAATTTTATTGCAGTAGTTCAGGATTGCAGTAGTTCAGCAGTAATCATAGCTCAAAATCTGAGTTATAAAGCCAAGAAAAGTGGAATTCGTGTTATTACATCCATCAAATGTTATGTAACACTAATTAAAAGCTGAATATTTTTTTCTTACACTTTAGGATTTTGCTTTAGAAAGAATGACTATTTTATTTCTCAGCTCCTATGTCTTATTAGCTCTCCTAATCGTTCAGAGCTATATGTGGGCTTCTGTGCCCATGGTATTAATTTTCAACACAAGATTTTGCATGTCAGTTTGTGTTGGACGTGAGATCTACAGGTCAGTCCTTAGCCATAGGTTGATGGGTTCCTTAGGAAAGTGCATGCATGTGAAGCAATCTTCAGAAAAGCATACCTTTGCTTTAGCATTAGGGCTGCGTTGGATCTTTTTCTTTAGTATAATCATACCATCTAGCTTTAATCTCTGTATCTTAAGAGCCATATGAGGATGGCTGGGGGTTGAAGTTGCATTTTGCAGCTAAGCTAAATTGTCTGTGAAGAATCTGAACTGGCTGATTGGGTGACTAAATGTACAAGGTGGTACCGAAAGCAGGATCGAGTCTCCTGATGATGTATATGTTTAGACAGTGATAAGAGTATAAGAACACTTCAAGCCTTTCCACACTCTAATTTTACACACATTTCCTTGCTGTAATGAAAATGTAATAATGTTAATCTTCATTACAATGCAAAATGGATTAAATTTACAGGATTACAATATTTTAATCTGCTTGTGTGAAAGCCTGAAGTGGCCAGGAGCTACAAGGTATAAAAGGATAGACAGAAAATGTGGTCTTGTGGAATACTGCTAGCTGGCATATAATACGAGGAAAGAGTTTAGCAGATTACAGAACTAGATGTGTACAGTTCTGGGACCCTCAACACAAGAAGGATATGGAGCTATTGAAACAGCTCCAGAGGAGGGCCGTGAAGATGATCAGAGGGCTGGAGCTCCCCTGTGAGGACAGACAGAGAGCTGGGGCTCTTCAGCCTGGAGAAGGCTCCAAGGAGACCTTACAGTGGCCTTCTAGATCCTGAAGGCAGCTTACAGGAAAGCTGGGGAGGGACTTTATATAAAGGCAAGTAGCAGCAGGACAAGGGAAAATGCTTTAAAACTGGAAGAAGGTAGATTTAGACTAAATATTGACAAGCAATTTTTTACTGTGAGGGTGATGAGACACTGGAACAGGTTGCCTAGTGAGGGTGTGGATGCTGTCTTCAAGGTCAGGCTGCGTGGGGCTTTGAGCAACTTGGTCTAGTGGGAGGTGTCCCTGCCTCCGGAAGGGGCTTGAACTAGATGATTTTAAAGGTCCCTTCCAAACCATTCTATGATTGTTACATTAATGAATCATTCCAAGTGAAGCCATGACAGGGATTCAACAGAAGGGGAAGTTTCAGCCTCTCTTTCCCAGTGAATGTCCTTTGGCTGTCCTTATCTAATGTGAGAGGCAGGTTTTGCAAAGAAATGCAAGGTACATTTGTACACACATTGCTTAGCAAGAGTGATTCAGTGTTTGCACAGTAGAGTGAACATAGTGAACCTAATCTCACCTTTACATTTTATTCAAGAACCAGCAGAGCTGTGAATCACTTGTAGGTGTAGCTGTCTTTTGGGGGAAGATCAGGAGGTTGTGTTGCAAGCAGTTTAGACCACCTCACTTTTTAAAAATATGTGGACTACTTGGAAACAATGCAGAAGAGAGCAAAAATAATGAATTGTACAGAAAGATAGAAAACAGAGTTTGTTTAGACTGAAAAAGGGAGAAGTGAAGGAGGTGTTAACAGTTCCATAAAAATAAAAGCTGCTGCAAGGGCAAGTGGGAAAAATTATTTGTCGTTGTGTTCATGGTGGACAGGTGAAAACATCTGCATTCTTTTTCTCTTTTTTCTTCTATACTTAACCTTTGCCAATTACAAGGTGAGAATTTTGTCAGTTCCTCTTCTTCAGGTCTTCCCAGACAGTGTGCTATGAGTACATTCCTCAGGCTTCCTTTGTTCTGCTCATTCATGGGCTTAGGTGTACAAATTGCAGCTGATCTTTTCCGTGCTGTTCAAAGGGAAACCTTGAATAAAAATGAGATACAATTAATTTCCAATTAGAGATTCATATACTTCTTAGAAAAGAATGATTTAACTGAAGTTTGAGTGAAAATGATTTAAAATGAAATCATCTGTTCATTTTTCCTGAAAATAAGGCTCTAGCATACCAGCTTTATATTAAAAACTAAAATTGCATTATTGATAAAATAAGTTTCTAGTATTACTCTGAAGTCTCTTCACATAGTTGAAATGTAGGAGATGATAAAGATATTTGTACTGCTCGTTTTGCCATTTACTACTGCAGAGACAAGCAGTAATGTGCTGAAAGCGTGAGACTTGTAACTCTGTGCTGCAGAACATTTGGTTTGTATAGTGGAAGGGAAGTCAGAAGTCAAGAAGTGGGGGTGGGAAGGTGATCTCTAACGCTAGTGGCAGTCTTGAGTATTTGAAAATGATCGCAATAACTGCAATAAGAATTAAACTCACTGTGAGAGCTTACAAGAATGTCTAGAATCTGACTTAGGGTTAGATGGTGTATGATGTACCTTCACACAGCGAGTTGCCATGGGATCTGTGAAGTCACGCTAAACTTTTGTAATTCCTAAGTCTGTATTTATGTTACAAAAGAAATTTGGGGCACTTATCTGTCAGTTCCTTTTAAGACTGTCAGGGTCAAGTTCTGCTGTCTTTCTGAGGGCAGCTTTGAGCAGAGCATGTGTACACTGAAGGCAGTACTGACTCCTGTGATGACTTTTAGGGCGGGTAAACTGTGCCTTAGAAGTGTGCTGCCAGCTGCCACTTGCAGAATTTTGCCTTTGCCCACAAATACGTGTGAAATGATGGCTTGCCATCTTGCTGGTGATACTACAGCAAAGTATCTGGCATAGAGTGGGCGGCCTGTTGTATCCCTGTTTTTATTTTAAGCTGCAAATTTAAGTAAAGGTCCCCACGCTGCCTCATTCTCCAAGCTGAACAAGCCCAGCTCTCTCAGCCTATCCTCAAAGGAGAGATGCTTCAGTTTCTAGAATTTTTCATGGCCTTCATTAAACTGCCTTTATTGTGTCTGTCCTGTACTGGGGAGCCCGGAATGCAGTGCTCCAGGTATGGTCTGCTTCATTTTGTTCCATTGTGAAGCAGACATGTAGTAAGGATGCTTGTCTCTACCTAACCACTTCAAAGGCTTTTAAATAGACTTTTTTTTTTGTCTACACTAGATCTTGTGCACAGGTGGAAAAGGAAAGGAGTTGAAATCCTGGAACAGAGAGGTTGTGATGCCCTCTCCCTGGAGGTGTTCAAGGCCATATTGGATAGGGCTCTGGGCAGCCTGGTCTGGTATGAAATGTGGAGGTTGGTGGCCCTGCATGTGGCAGGGGATTGGAGCTTCATGATCCTTGAGGTCCCTTCCAACCCTGGCCATTCTGTGAAAGGAGATTAAGGACCTGAAAAGAGACTTTTTTTATAGTGTGTAAAACTAGAGAGGGATCTAGGTGACTTCTGGGGCAAGTGTAGATCATCTAAAAAGAAGCACATCAAAAGCACAGATCTCTGATTTAAGAGAAGGCTGTAAAATTAATGAAGAAGAGTAATTTGAAGAGATTTCACACACACACACGTATTCGTTTTATAAAAAACAGCTGAAGAGGTCAAAACCTTGTTGATTGTTTTGAAAAGATACATGACCTCAGTCTGTGTAGCAGAAGCATTTGCCTTCAGCTCTACTGCCTCACAAAAAGAAGCCCACTGTTGTTTCCTTGAATGTTTTTTCTTTGTCTTCTCTCAGTGCGCAGGTTTCATTTAATCTGCTGTTGGGTGAGGGAGAGCAAACTTGGACTTATGGTCACGGTGTTTGCAGTTTAAACTGTCTCTAAATAGCGATTCTGTAGTTTAAGTTTCTTCTGTGTTTTTATCTTACACTATAGACTCAGCCTCTAATTGCATATTTTATCAGCCTTTTTTGTTGTTGATGTTTCTCATGTAAGTTCTTCAGTTTATGTTTAAAACAACGGCAGATACTTGCCACTGGGTTTTGTAGGAGTCTGATCACTTGATTTGGGGAATGGGCTTGCACTTCTCATCAGAAAGTCTTGGCTTCTTCCCATGGAGGAAAAGTTTCAATAAATTGTTGTTTGGGAATGCAAGCAGTTGATGTGAATCCACGTTAAGGAAAGTGTTTTGCTCTTTTGACCTCACTACTGCTGACTATCTCATCTGTATTTCTGAGTTTCCTATAACTTTTTTTCTTGAACCTTCATAAGGTTCAGGAAACCTTCTGTGCAGAATCATCTGTATGCATGTTATTTTTAGCACCTGTGTTAATTAAGGATTCAGCATTTACATACAGCTTGGTAGCAAAATGGAGCAGAACCTTACATTCCAGCCAATAAATACTTTTCATTAGGAACCTATAGTGTCTGCATACAATTATTTCAGCAAAACTTCTGATAGTTTTGGAATGGTTGTATTTGAATCACCACGGATGTTTTTTTTCCCCGCACAGTTTATATACAGCATTGGAATGAATAAAAATAGTTCAGCAGTGACAGTGGCTAACCTAATACTGCAAGGAAAATCACATTATTTCAAAAAAAAATTATTTCTAGCTACTATGGAAGGAATTTTCACCACAGTAACACTTCCCAACTATTTGCTTTTTTTCTAGAAAAAGGAGGCAGTGAAGCATAATTAGTAGTTTTAACTTCTAACTTTCATGGCAATGTGCAGATGTCAATGGAATGGATGTCTGACCTTGGTATTGTCTACGGACATTTGACTTTCTCTCTGTGCTTCTATCTAGAAAGCAGATTGCCTATGCCAAACAAGCAAAATACATCCATCTTGAATCTATTATTGCCATTGCAACTGATAATTGGTATTAAGAATTATTTTGCTTACAAACTGAACTTATTTTTGTCTTTGTCCACAGAAGGTGTTTGTGAAAGTTAGTTTAAAATGTTTAATCCTGAATAGTGTAATAAGCTGTGCAATACAGATGGAAGGGAATATCATTGTAATTGTTTTTTATGATTTTAAATACAATACACATTTGTCAAACAAATGCACAGCACTTGTATACTCAACCTTTGAGGAAATAATAAAGCCATTCTGCTTTGCCTGATTTATTACTCATGCATTTTGAGTTGGCCTTTTTTTATTTTGCATTTGATATTTTATGTCTAATCCTGTTTCCCTTGTTTATCTCTGAACTATTGTTATTTCCCAAGATTACAGTAAAACTGAGCATAAGATTAATGAGTGAAAAGGATAGACATTCAAATGAGCAAATTAAAAGGCAAGGTCCTTTTACAGCCATAGTTAATTACAGCTTTTATCTCATACTGAGCTCTATTCTGCATATTTTAGAACAGCTTAGTAAAATAACCTGAAATTTGAGGGAGTTCCTATCAACTTTTTTTATCAGTGCTTTGTCTTGCCTTCACATGTGTGACAGGCCTGGTTCTCTTGGCTTGCTGCATGCTCTGTTTCTAAAAAAGCAAACATCCATGACTTCAGGTTTTCCCTGGAAAAAGCTGTCAGCAGGTAGTGTCACACAGTGATTGAAGATTACTGCCTCTTACCAGTTGGTTTGGGCAAACTAATTAAAGAAATGCTTCTGTGCCATTCTCTTGGGATTCTTGGAAGATGGCAAAGGAGGCCCTACAGCCAGGGTGAGTAGCTATTCTGGTTTAACACAACACTTTCATGTGCAAAGAGGGCTCTGTCCAGCTGACATAAATTAACTCCAGTCAGAGGTGAGATTAGTCAGATGTTTTGTGCTGTCAGGAGAGTCCAAGTTCTTGTGATTCTTGGTCCTAATGTTGTGCCCTGATATTATTGTCAGGACCTCCTTTTCTGTTGTGTTCTTCCCCGCTTCTGTATGCCATCAGTCATTTTTCACAAGCTCTGAGGTGCTCTGTTTAATTACACTTGTCCTAAGTTGGCAGCCCTTGCTTTTCACTCCTTCCTATGTGTGGATTTGAAGCATCTTAGTCTGGTTCATTACGCCTCAGCCAGTTTCAGGCATTTTGTGCATTCTTTGCTATCAGGTCAGCTTTTCTCCTTTTCCCACTTGCCAGCCAAGTGCGTTTGGAGAACTGCAGTACTCTGTGGGTGACTTTGACTCTGTAAAAAAAAAAAAAAAAAAGTTTGTGACTTGCAGCTGGCCAAAAAAGTCCTTAGGGCATCTTTCCCTAGTATCAACATGCACTTCTTCATGGGTGCTTTTCTGTAATTTGTAAGTCATGGACAGGTACTGGGATGATCTGTTCTTATAAGTGCTTTTTTGACAGTTTTTTTTGCCATACCACTCAGTTTGGAGTAATTGGCAACTAAAACAATAACTCTGTAGAAACAAATCTCATTAGTAATCTGTTTTATTTCTAGACATTGTGAAGTATGCTGTGTTTCTTGAAAACTGTCTTGTAGGATGATGACTGAGGTATATCCCATTAAGGCTGCCTCAGAGGAGATGAGCTAATAATTGAGCATAAATTCCACGTGTTCCAGTCAGTGTGATCTGGACTAGCTTTAATTTGCTTCTGATGCTCACTAATTTAGGCTGAACACAGTGCTAACGACTCTGTCTTGCTTTTGAGATGTGTGGTTACGGATACTTTGGGCATGTGCTGTGTTGTCAGTCTTTGTGCCATACTCTGTCTGCTTCATGTTGTGCCCAGCTTTCCTGTGGCTTTTTTCTTGTCTGTCTATGGTTCACATGGTTATCTTTTTTCCATTTGAATGGATGTTCACAGCTACTGTTAAGCCCTATGTTGTCATCTCTTTGAATGACATAATTGAATTACATAACTCTTTGAATTATGTTAATGCACACTCAAATAAATAGAGGAATACGTGTTAAGCTGTCACAATAGCAATTGCTGTGGAAATTGAAATGAACTACATTGTAAAGAAGCACATAAAAGAACTTTTATAAGACCTGAAAGAGTGGTTTAGTAAATAGTGCTGTACTTAGAGGCTTGAGAAGCCCTCATAAGGTTCTGTACTAAAAAAAAAAAGAGGCATCACTTTTGCTTCTTTCACCATTAAAATGTATGAAAGTATTTTCTTTTAACTTTACCCTGGGTTTTCTTGTTTTAGTAATTTCCCTCTTGCCATTTCTTTGATAGCTCAGAAGGTAAA
This sequence comes from Phasianus colchicus, assembly GCF_987193195.1. Lineage (NCBI taxonomy): Eukaryota > Metazoa > Chordata > Aves > Galliformes > Phasianidae > Phasianus > Phasianus colchicus. Next base: position 6,460,842 of record NC_143439.1, on the reverse strand, counting down.
ATTAATTAGCATGTACAAGAATGAAAACTGAGCTTGAAGGATTTCACCATGGGAAGGAAATATTTGTATGAACAAAGTCAGATCTCTGACTGAAAAAAGCTGGCCAACACTGAGCTATTTCTTTATTTTGAGGGTACTTTATTAAAGGTTAGGCTGTTCAGAAGCTTTCTGGTATGGGAGAATTGGAGGTTTTGTGCAGAGTTAATTTATGCATGATGAAAATATAAACTTACAGAATACAGTGGATCTATGACATGTTAATGAAGTTATGCAGTGTGGTAGTGGAAATACAGTAAGCAAGTTAGTGGAAATGAGTCCTCTGAGGAGCTGTTTCCTTATACTTAAGCAAGAGTGTTCTGAATTCTGCTTGGAATTCTGGTTGTTTTACAAAATATTAAAAAATGCCTTGTTTTATTAACCCTCCCTCTCCTCCCCCACTTTTGCTGGAGATCTGTTACAGAGAATAACAAAGCATTCCTTTGAGGAAAGTACACATCAAAAGGAATAAAAAAAAAAAGGAAGATGTCATAAACAACATTATTACCCAAATAGCAAGGTTCCTAAAGCTGTTGCCTAAAATACTATTGTAAAAGGAAAATCAAAGAATCACTATGTTTCACAACTGCTATTATGTGTGCATAGAAGTTGTGTTGCATAGAATTCTTGGTACTGTGGCATTCCATTTTGGAAATGATACAGTTCTCTAGAAATACAGTCATATAAGGATAAACTCACAGTTCTGATTAATGCAGTGTTTTATTACTAACTTCATTAGCTTCACAGCAGACAAATTGTACATATTTATCTGATAACAGTTTCAAAATAATTCAGATAATTACCCATACACAATTTACTGCAGGCACTTCAAGAATGCGGTGCGTTTTATGAAGAACATTTAGGGTTGCTTTCATTGTATAATGAAATGGTCATTACACTCCTATAGACAGCACTTCATAATTTAATGAAATGTTTATAAATACAATATGAAATACTGTGAATTTAAGCAGTTTGGTAGACCCAGCTGTGTTTCGAAGATATAGCTGTAACTTTCTACACTGATGCATGGTTTAAATATTATAGGGCTTGTCATGTGTTTTGACTTATGCTAAAGCTGGAATATACAAAGAATTTGTGATCATAGATGACTGATCACACACTTGTGGAAAATATACAAGAAGTCAGACATTCATTGTGATAGGCTGTTAGATTAGAGTGCCATTTCCATTCTGTAGGCATGATTTTCTTGGCAAGGGTGGAATATTTCTCTCTGGCATGCTCTTTGTCGTCATCATAGAATGGCCTGGGTTGAAAAGGACCACAGTGATCATCTAGTTTCAACCCCCTGCTATGTGCAGGGTAACCAACCACCAGACCAGGCTGCTCAGAGCCACATCCACTTGTGGCAATGGCTGTTGCTCATCTCGCATTCAGGCTCTCAGAAGGAATTAAAGGAACTGTGGTTGTGTTTGTGAGGTAGCTGTGATTTATCTGGAGAGGCTTATTTGTGAAGAATATTCCTGTTGTAATGACTTGTATGGATCCGTTAGCACATCTTTCACCATAAAGACAGAAAAATACAATTAGCACGTGTTTAACTGAGCTCCTACTGCTGTGACTGAAGTGTTATTCATAGAGTGAATCAACTTCAGTGCACATCGTTTTCCAAAGATGAATTTAATAATGATTTGATACGATGATGTAACTCAGTGTTGATTGAGTACAATGAAAGGCTCAGTGTTATTGTTTCACTGTCAAATTACTACACACAAAAGCGACATTACATTTTGCTAACATTATTCCAGACAGTTAAGCCTGTTCTCGCCACCTTTAATCTTGTGCGCTTCCTCTGGTCTTAAAGCTTAGAAGCTCCTTGATGCTAAGCATTGTTGAAATTTCATTTATTTGGATGCCTGCATCTATGGAAGGAATGCTGATAACTTCCATACTTAAGGTAGAATAATTTTCTGCTTGCAGTGAACTAAAAGAGGCATAAGTGGAATGTGATGGAAGTAGTTGCGTGCAGCAGAAGAAAGAGTAAAATTAATGCTGCCTTTTTAAAAAGTTAACTCCCCTCGTGTTTTTGAAAATCTTTGCCAACTCTGATAGGTACAACCTGTGTGCAAACAGGAGCAGATTTAATCTGGCTTGTGGGTTTTGTTTGGGTGTTTATATTCTCTTTGTTGCCCTATTAACTGGAATAAGGCTGGCAGTAGCATATACACTTTTGTCTGAAAAAATACTTATCTATGCAGAGGGAGGGAAGCTTAGGGGTATACTTCCACTATTGGCTATAACTTTCCAAAGTTCTTCATAAGAAGAGTCATCTTAAAAGCCCACTGTGTTGAGAGCATGGCTTTTTTCTCTGGTAATTTGATGCTTGGATTTCTATACTTTGGTCATGATTTTCCATGTTGTGAGAAAGAATGGATAAAACCACAAAATGGACTTTGAGATGCCCCTGTTGTGCTCCTAGAGGTGCTTAATGGGCTGACAAACGGGAAAATTAACTTACCTCAGTACAGTTCCACCTTCCCTCTCTAGGTGGAAATAATAATACCTTTTTTATAAAGGTACTTAAATGCAGTTCATGGAAAATGTTACGTAAGAAGTCATACACACTGGTATACAATGAATAATAATCTGATCATATGTAACTTGCAAAATACAGGGAAATAAAGACTACATTAGTCTGAAAATAAACAGTGTAAACTCTAGATGTCTGTGATAGGGAAGATATGAGTTATATTTCTTTGATTGTTGAGAGGCACATGAAAACTGTTTATGATAGAACTTTTCTCTGTATTGAAAGATCACAGTTAATTTCCACTCACATTCAAAGGTGATATAGCCTCTGGTCTGCAAAATCAGTGTACATCCGTAGTTATGTTTACTGAAATAGCTTATTTGTTCCTATATGAATTCTAATGAATCTCTCTCTCCACCTACATGAGCTATTCCTGCATGATGCTGGCAAAGCCATTTGTCAGATCTTTTCTACTCCATTTATGTTTTGTGATTATTCCTTCACAATTACTCTTAAATCCCTCCTAAAAGACTTTTTTTTTAAAAGATACATCAATCTTTTTATTCCTCTGTAGAGGGAAACCTACCTTGTAGGACTGTTTGTGCCTTTTGTTGACATACAGAATCTCTAATGCTCCCACCAGTAAGCTCAGTAGCATTTATGCCAAGTTCTATAAAATCTTTGTCACAAAGATGCACTGACTGCAATTTTTTCCCTCTGTTCTACCCTTTTCTCCTTTCTGTTGCTTACTGCTTCAATATGTTGTGCAGATGACTCATGTAAACATTGCAGCCTGTTTTTTTTGCCATTTGCTTTGAATAATACTTAGTGTCATCAATTTTTCCTTCAGTATCCATGTTCTGACGTTTCCCTCGTCAGTTGAAACTTTTAACAGAAAAGGCTGTAGTTTGAGTACAACCTTGCGTATACACTCATTGATATTTGCTTCTTTGACCCTTAACTATGCAAAAATTTGATTACAGATATTCCTACATCTTTCTATCTCCAACATGTGTAAGAGCTACACATTAACTTCCTTTATCAAAGTAATAACGCCAGACAGGACGCAGAGGGATGGATTTGTATCCTTTAATACAGGAATGCAGCGCAACACGAGAAGTGACAGTGAAAGTTATGTGGGAAGAAGACACTGTGGGGTGAAATTATGGTGCTGGCAATTAAATTTCAATTCATGCTTAAGTGATAGCTGAAAAAGAACTAACATGAATGCTGTGTATGTAAAAACACATTCATTTCTTGTCTTGAAGTACTGAAGCAGTACTTCAGTCATTTTGGGTAATGATATTTCAGAATATTTTTAGATACTGCTTGAGAAATCTTGTCAATTGTTAATTCTGGCAAAGATGGATTTGAGGACATCAAAAACATCAATTCCATGAGTAAACTAATGGAGGAGTTATGGTCTTAATAGTAAGGATTCACATTTGAACTTCCTAATATGTGTTGTATTAGGCCCTGGGACTACTTATGGCTCCTCAGGTAATAAGCTGATGGCTATGCAGAAGATATTAGGACTTCTGTAAAAAAAAAAAAAAAAAAAAAAAAACCAAAAAAAGCTGTTGAAAATCAGTTTTGTTGGCATTGTTCTGTCACAGAGGATCCATTAATTTTCCTCTGAGTCATATTTAAAAATTGCTGACTCTTCTGCTGATTTCTTGATTCAGTTTAACATCTGTTCGCATGATTCTGGCTTCTGAATATGTATTTCCTCTCCAAGCTCAGGCTTTTACACTACTTAGCAGATAATAATTTGTTTCCTTTTATGCAAAGCTGCAGTTAGGAGTTAAGAGATGATGGTCCTGTCATCAACCTGAAGCCAGGTTATTAGAATAAAAAGGTTGCATCTCAGCAGTCATTTCTTTCATTAAGGATGTGTGCAGTTATCAAGAAATGATGTTGATGGATATCTTTTATTTTTAGATCTCCAGAAGAAAAAGTTGTTTAAAAAAACACTACTGAAGTGAGTTGTTTGCAGAGTGATTGATGCTGTGTGTGCTTGGCACTGTTGAAATGACTTGTGCCTGCCCAGCACAGCTCCTAACTTGGTGTGGTTGCGGAGATACCTGGGTTTATTACTACACCTATAGGCAAAAGTATTAAGTTCTCTGAAGGCTAATGTATCACTGACCAGGGTTCATGTGACCTCTCCCTTTCTCTCTTGCTGGGAGAGGGTTTTTTCAATAAACTTGAAACAAATGTTTGCATTCAGTGAAGACTGCTCCATTGAGGTTCCCCTTTTTGGACTAGTGTGTTTGGGTACCTCTAGCTGATGCACGGAAGTTCTGGGAAATGAGTAAATACAGCTTAAAAGTGTGTAATGCAGTCATGGTAATGCAGAAGCATTTTATAAGACCTAGACTTTGAATTTGCCAGCTACCCAATTAAAAGGAACATGTATTGAAAGGTGTGTGGGTCAAGCGAGGTGATCCTCCCCCTCTACTCTGCCCTGGTCAGGCCTCACCTTGAATACTGTATCCAGTTCTGGGCTCCCCAGTACAAAAAAAAAAACAGGGATCTTCTGGAAAGAGTCCAGCAGAGGGCCACAAAGATAATAAAAGGCTTGGAGCACCTCTCTTATGAGGAAAGGTTCAGTCTTGGGAAAAGACTTGGAGGGGATCTGATCAGTGTTGGTAAATATCTAAGGCGTGGGAGGCAAAGGGACGATGCCAGATTCTCTTCAGCAGTGCTTGGTGGAAGGACAAGGGGAAAAGACCACAAACTGGAGCATAGGAAGTTCTGCACAAATGTGCGTAAGAACTTCTTCATGGTGAGGGCAGTGGAGTGCTGGAACAGGCTGCCCAGAGAGGTTGTGGAGCCTCCTTCTCTACAGATGTTCAAGACCTGTCTGAATGCCTACCTGTGCAACCTGCTCTAGGGAGCCTGCTTTGGCAGGGAGGTTGGGCTTGATCTCTACAGGTCCCTTCCTGCCCCTACAACTCTGTGGTTCTGTGAAATATGCTGTTTACTCCAAGGCTGACACTGCCTCTGAAATTCTCCTCTTCCTTCCTGCTTCCATTGCACCTTTCTGTTGATTCCCTTGTTCCTTTACCTGTTAGGGTGTGTGAAGTACAGAGAAAACTCAGCTTTGTCAATCCTGCAGCTTGTCAGTCTGGAAGGCATGGATTTTCAGTCCTGTAAAGGAACCTCCCATGCTCATCCAGACAATGGGAAATCACAGGATAAGAGGAGTTTAGTATTCAGTGGTTAGTTTTTCTCCTCCTCCTGAAATATTCTTAATTAACTCTTTCATTCTGTCTCAATTAGCACTCATATTTCAGCTTGCTTGGCTTCTGTCATGACTCTGAAGATACAATGGTAAGACTTCATAATTACCTTATTAGACTCACTTATCCTTCTGTAAGCTGCTTAAAAAGACAAATACGCTACCACAGACAATTAAGCAGGGAAAGACAATGTTTATGTTGTTAATTTTACTGGAGTCCTTTCTGAGGACTCCCCTATCACAGTAACAAATGCTCATTACTGAACACGGAGCAGTGTTTTTTGCCTTCTTAGTGTGCTTGCAGACAGGATCTTCTCACTGTCAGGGGACAAGGTCTGAGAGCCATGGCCCTATTTTAAAGGAAGAAGGATTAATTCTGTTCCAGTCAGAGCAAGTTGTACAGAGCCTTCTCTATTGGACAGCCATCATCCCCAGTGCAGTAGTTAGCAGCTGACTGCTGACAATCAGCAGGATTGATAGCTTATGCTTTCTGACACAGGATCACTCAGCTGCTGAACTGTGAGCTTCATGCACATCTCCCCTATCATCTTACAGTTTTTCAACTGCTACCAATTGTCCCAGGTATGCAGTGCAGACCCAGCACAGTTGACATTGTATCATGAGTATAGAAATAGCATGGCACAGAGTGAAATGTTGGTTCTTCCCAAAAGACCAACCTCATTTTCCTTACCTTGCTGCTTTTACTGTTGGGGTCTGCACTGTGCTCATAAGGAGAGACCTGATATGCAGTAACTAACTTAGAGCTTTAATCCAAGGTGCAACAGCTGTGAAACCATATCTACATGTTTGTGATAAATAACATTACAATTGAGCATTATGTCAGCTATTCTGGCTAGAAGTACGTTGAATAAACTGAACAGAGTTTGGAATAGCAGAAGAATAATTGAGGAAATAATGAATTTTCTTCTAGATTTCCTAATTATTATCACAGAATCGTAGCGGTTGGAAGGGACCTCCAGAGATCATTGAGTCCAACCTCTCTGCCAAAGCAGGTTCCTTACACCAGGTTGCGCAAGTAGGTGTCCAGGTGGGTCTTGAATATCTCCAGAGAAGGAGACTTCTCAGCCTCCCTGGGCAGCCTGTTCCAGTGCTCTGTCACCCTCACTGTAAAGAAGTTCTTGCCCACATCTGTGCAGAACTTCTATGCTGCAGTTTCTGGCCATTTCCCCTTGTCCTGTCTCCACACACTGCTGAAAACAGTCCGGCCTTGCAGATCTGCCCCCCACACCTTAGATATTTATAGACCTGGATCAGGTCCCCTCTCAGTCTTCTCTCAAGCCTAAAAAGACCCAGTTCACTCAACCTTTCTTCACAGGGGAGATGCTCCAGGCCCTTCACCATCTTTGTAGCCCTCCGCTGGACTCTTTCCAAGACGTCCCTGTCTTTTTTGTCCTGGGGAGCCCGGAACTGGACACAGTACTCCAGATGAGGTCTTACTGGGGCAGAGTAGAGGGGGAGGATCACCCTCCTCGATCTGCTGGCCATGCACTTCTTAATGCACCCCAGAATGCCATTGGCCTTTTTGGGCACAAGGGCACACTGCTGGCTCATGGCCAACCTGTTGTCCACCAGGACACCCAGGTCCCTCTCTGCAGAGCTCCTCTCTAGTAGGTCATCTCCCAACCTGTACCGGTGCATGCAGTTATTCCTCCCTAGATGTAAGACTCTACACTTGCTTTTGTTAAACCTCATCTAGTTTCTTACTGCCCAGCTCTCCAGCCTGTCCAGGTTTTGCTGAATGGTAGCACAGCCTTCAGGCGTGCCAGCCAATCCTCCCAACTTTGTATCATCAGCAAACTTGCTGAGGGTGGCCACTATCCCCTCATCAAGATCACTGAAGATGTTGAACAAGACTGGACCCAGCACCAACTCTGAGGAATGCTGCTAGTTATAGGACTCCAACTGGACTCTGCACTGCCAATGATGACCCTCTGTGCTCTGCCAGTCCTTACTGATCCTTGGCTTCTGTGATGGCAGGATTCTTACAGTTGAAGGAAAAAGCGTAAGAGAAATAACAATTTGATTTTCAGTAGCGAACTACTAGTTATGAAGATACTGACATTATGACCATTTAAAAAGAGAAATTAGGATACTACAGTTCAGGAGAAATTGACATGTTGTCAGACCTTAGGAAAATACACTATAAAATACACTATAATACACATAACTGTTGTTTGTTACATACAACTTAATTGGTAAAATTAAGAAAGAAGCATGTATAACATAGGCTTCCTACAGTTTTACTTCCATTTTCTGATTGCTCTAAAGAATTGTTCTAAGACAGCAGCTTCTGAACTAGCAGAGACATGCAGCTGTGTAGAAAAGGAAGCTGTATGGTGTGCAGTTCAACCAGTTGCTGAAAATGCAGTGTCTGGTTTTACTGTTAATGCTGCTGATCTCTGTCAATATTGCTGTGAAAGTCTGCCTAATTTTTTAAATTTAAATTAAACAGCTTTTGAAATAATTTGTACTTTGTGATGATCTGGGCAGTGCTTTAAAAAAAAATCAATCAAGGTAATTATTAGATAATTATCCACACTCTACTAGCTAATGAGCAGTAGCACATTATTTTTAAATTGGCGATGCTTATGAATTCAAAAATCATAAAGGGAAGCGACTCAGTTCTTGAGGGATGAAGTGTGTGACAAGTATTGTTTCAGTCCTACCACAGCTGTGTATTGAAAAGGAGAATAAAGCAATTTCACTCTTCTGTTAACGACATACTTCTTTTTAGAATAGAAAAAGTGTGGACAATAGAATTGGATGCTTAACTATTTATCTTTAGGGGAAAGAACTGTACAGGCTTGTAGTTAAACTCCCATGGCTTGGTCCTTGAATAGAGCTGTATGCTCTGGATTTCAAATACTAAAAAGATGGGAAAAAAATGAAGAAAATTCCAGGAAGAAAGGGACGGCAGACAATCTTTGTTGGTTTTGTTTTTTTAAATTTTTTTCTTTCCACATATGAGGTGTAACTGGAAGGGCTTGAGCCAGGATTCACCCTCTCCCAGACCTAATTTAAGGATTGGCAGTGGAGACAAGGACATCTTGCTAAAGGTCCCTGGGTACCTGAAGACATCCAAGAGTAAGAAGATTTCCATTCTCCTCCTCCTGCAGTTGTTCTCCTTCTCATTGTCATTGTCCTACTCCTCCTGTTGTCATCGTCCTCTTCCTGTTAAAGTCGTTGTTGTTGTCCTCCTCCAGTTTGTTGCCACTGTCTGCCTCTTCCTTTCATCATCCTCTTTCTCCCATTGTCACCACCATACTCCTCCTTGTCCTCTGCCTTCTCCTGTCATTACCACTGTGCTCTTCCTTGCTGTCCTATACAACCTCTTCCCATTGTCTCCACTGTCATCCTCCACTTCCACCTTCTCCATTTGTGTAGCCACTTTCTTCCTTCTCATCCTCACATCGTTTTCACTGTCTTCCTACACCTCCTCCTGTTATCACCTCTGTTCTGTTCCTCATGTAGACGCCTACCTTTTCCTCTTCTTCCTTCCTATACTGTTGTTGCCACTCTCCTCCTCCATCTCCCTTCATCACCACTGTCCTCCTTTTCCACTTACTCAAGCTAAAGTTGCTGTCTTCCTCTTCCTCCTCTTGCTCCTTCTCCTCCTCCTTTCATCATTCCAGCTCTCCTCTTCCTCGTCCTCCTGCTCCACCTTCTTCTCTTGTGGTCGCTGCTTTTTCCTCCTCCTCCTATTGTCATTGCTGTCCTCCCTGCTGTCATCCTGGCCTTGAATGCCTCCAGGGATGTCTTGCATTGTCTTGCTCCAATTTATAGGAGGGAGATAAGGTTCTTTTAATATCTTTTAATATCTGTATACCCGGTGGGAGATTAAGGAACAATGGTTCAAATGTTGATCCAACTAGTTTATTATAAATCCTAATCAGGGAGATGGGGAGGGGAAGGAGGGCAATAGAAAAGATAGGAAAGACACAAGAACCGCATAAAGCAGGGATAGTCACCACCAGGATCCTGCAGCGGTCCCGTTGCATGCTGCTTCAAAGGTCTGAGGCAGAAGCAGCAGGAGGGGAAAAGCAGCAGTGGCGTGGCTGGCCTTGGGCAGCAAGCAGGTAGCAGGAAGAAGTTGCAGAGCCAGGAGGAAGCAGCAGGACTCAGGTAGCAGGCCCAGGAGAGTCTGTCAGCATGCAGGAATTCCATAGTGAGGAATCTGATGGCAGACACCTATCCTCACGGTTTTCCATTCCTCTTTTATCCTACTTTTTCTCCTACCTATATGATATCCCTGAGTGCTTGAGCAAGAGTCATGTGAGTACCCCCTGAGATGGCCATCTTCCTCAAGATAAGCGCACACAAAAGACCGCTTCACGGCCATTAAGCTGCACCTTATCTCTCTCTCATTGCCCCTGGCCTTGTCCATCTGTGTCCCTCAGACAAAGGATTTCGGAACCCTTGCCCAGGATTTGTCCATCCTAGTTCTCCAGACAAAGGATTTCACAACCCTTGCCCAGGACTTGCCTGGGCTTGTTCATCTGTGTCCCCAGCAAGCTTTAAGGCAATGATGTAAAAGAATAATCTCTTACAGGCATCATCAACCTCCTTGAGCAACCTGTTCCAGTGCGTCACCACGCTCTGAGTGAGAAGGTCTCCTAATATCTAACCTAAATCTGTTGTCTCAGTTTAAAACCATTCCCCCTTGTCCTGTCACTACTCACCCTTGTAATCAGCTGCTCCCCTCCTGTTCATGCACTCCCTTCAATTACTGAGTGAGGTCTCCCCAGCGCCTTCTCTTCTCCAAGCTAAACAAACCCAGTTCCTTCAACCTTTCCTCACAGGAGAGGTGCTCCAGCATCTGATCATCTTAATGGCCCTCCTCTGGACCCACTCCAAGAGCTCCATGTTTTTCCTGTGCTGGGGTGGGGGCCCCAGGCCTCAATGCAGTACTGCAGATGGGGCCTCACAAGAGCTGAGTAGAGGGGGACAATCACCTCCCTCTCCCTGCTGGCCACCCCTTTTTTAATGCAGCCCAGAACACAGTTGGCCTTCCAGGCTGCAAGCGCACACTGCTGGCTCATGTCCAGTTTTTCATCTGCCAGGCCTGCTCTCAAGGAGATCTTCCCCCAGTTTGTATAAATACCTGGGATTGCTCCGGCCCAAGTGCTACACCCTGCACTTGGCCTTATTGAACTTCATTAGGTTTTCATAGGCTCACTTCTCCATCCATCCTGTCCAGATCTTTCTGGATGACTTTCCTTCCCTCCAGTATATTGACTGCATCTCTCAGCTTGGTGGCATCTGCAGACTTGTTGAGGGTGCACTCAATGCCATCATCTGTGCCATTGATGAAGATGTTGAAGAGCACTGGTCCCATGACTGACTCCTGAGGGACTCTGCTTGTGACTGACTTCCACCCTGACACAGAACCATTGATCGCAACACTTTGGCTGCATCCAGCCATCCAGTTCCTAATCCTTTGAACAGTTCATTGTTCAAATCCACGCTTTCCCAGTTCAGAGAGAGAAGGATGTGGAGAGGGACTGCATCGAAGGCTTTGCAGAAGTCCAGGAAGATGACATCCATCACCCTTCCCCCATCCACTGAAGCAGTCACCAAAGGCCAGGAGATTTGTCAGGCAAGATCTGCCCTTGGTGGAACCGTGGTGGCTGTTCTGAATCACCTCTTTATCTTGTATGTGCCTTAACATAGCTTTTAGGAGGATCTTCATGATCTTCCCAGGCACAGATGTGAGGCTCACTGGCCTGTAGTTCTCAAGGTCTTCCTTTCTCCTTTTTCCAGTCACTGGGACTTCACCAGACAGCCATGCTTTTTCAAATATGATGAAGAGCAGCTTGGCAACAACACCAGTGACCTCTATCAGAATCCTAGGATGGATATCGTCTGGCCCCATGAACTTATACACATTCAATTTCATGAGGAGTTCTCAGACTGTTCCACTGTTACAATGGGACAGAAGGCACTCCCCACATCCTCACTGAGAGGTTCAGGGTCCTGGCAGACAGGGGAAGCCTGACCATCTATGAAGACTGAGGCAAAAAGCACTCATTGAGAACCTCAGCTTTTTCTTTGTCTGATGCCTCCACCATCCTCCTCTTCCACCAGCACCTCCTCCACCTTCTCCTTTCATCGTTGCCACTTATTTCATACTACATCTCCTCCTGCACAGGCAATGCCACCTCTATCTTCTATTTACGTAATCGCGACTATATTCCTTCCTCCTTAACCTCTTCCTCTTACTCCTCTATCTCCACATCTCCCTCATCATTTTGTAGTTGTCACTATTTTCCTCCTCCTCAACCTCCTCCTCCTCATCCACTGCTACCTCCTCTGGCTCATGTCGTTGTTGAAGCTTTTTTCCTTCTCCTCCTCCTCCTCCTCCATGTTATTTTGTGGCCACTGCTATTTTTATCCACCTCCTCCACCACCACCACCTCCACCTCATTTTGAGGTTGCTAATTTTTTTTTCCTCTTCCTATTCGTGAATTCATAGTCGCCAATTTTTTTTTCCTCCTCTGTCTAACGTCATGGTTGCTGCTTTTTTCCACCTCCTCCGCCTCCATCACCACCTCCAATTCCACCACATTTTGTGGATCCTGTTTTTTCATCTTCCTCATTGTCATTTCATGGTCACCGCTTTTTTTTTTCCTCCTACTTTTCATCCATCTTCACCACCCAAACCACATCTTAAACCTTCTCTTTCACCTCCTCATTCTGTTGTTGCTGCTTTTTTCCTCTTTCTCCTCCTGCTCCTCCATGATCACCTTCACATCCTCTGCCTTATTTTGTGGTTACTGTTTTTTTCCTGTACCTACTTGTAAATTCCTGCTCGCCACTTTTTTTTTCCTCCACCTCCTCCTTGTCATCATTACATCTTTCCTGCTTTTTTCCTCCTCCTCCTCCATCTCCTTCAGCACTTCCTCCTCCACCATATTTTAGATGATGATTTATTTCTCCTTCTCCTCAATTTGTGGTTGCTGTTTTTTCCTCCTGCTCCTTCACCTCAACCACCAACTCCATCTCCTCCACCATATTTTGAAGATGCTGATTTTTTCCTCCTTCACCTTAATTTCTGCTTGCTGCTTTTTTCCTCCTCATCCTTCATGATCACCTCGACAACCTCTGCCTTAGTTCGTGGTTACTGTTTCTTTCCTCTTCCTACTTGTGAATTCCTGCTTGCCAATTTTTTTCCTTCTCCTCCACCTCTATCTCCTCCTTATCATCATCATTTCATCGTTCCTGCTTTTTTCCTCCACCACGTCCTCCTCCGCCAGATATTAAGATGCTGATTTTTTTCCTCCTTCTCCTCAATTTGTGGTTGCTCCTTTTTTCCTTCACCTCCTCCTCCTCCTCCTCCTCCGCCACCTCCACCTCCTCCGCCTTATTTTGTGGTTTCTGTTTTTTTCCTCTTCCTACTTGTGAATTCATGGTTGCCAGTTTTTTTTCCTCCTCCTCCACCTTCTCTGTCTAATGTCATGGTTGCTGCTTTTTTCCTCCTCCTCCACCACCACCACTTCCTCTGCCATATTTTGAAATTGCTGATCTTTTCCTCCTCCTCCTCACTTTTTGGTTGCTATGTTTTGCCTCCACCTCCTCCTCCTCCACCTAATTGTGGGGATTCTGCTTTTTCCATCTTTCTCTGTGTCATTTCATCATCACCTCTTGTTTCCTCCACTTCCTCCTCCTCCGCCTCCACCACCACCTCCACCTTCTCCACCACAGTTTGTGGTTTCTGGTTTTCATCTTCCTTGTTGTCATTTCATGGGGTTTTTTTTCACTGCTTTTTTTTTCCTCCTCCTCCTCATCATTTCATCTTTCCTGCTTTTTTCCTCCTCCTCCTCCTCCAACTCGTCCACCTCCATCTCCTCCACCATATTTCAAAGTTGCTGCTTTTTCCTCCTCCTCCTCCTCCAGCTCATTTTGTGGTTGCTGCTTTTTCCTTGAACTCCTTGTCATTTCGTTTTCGTCGCCTTTTATTTCTTGCTCCTCCTTCCTTTCTATCTCCTCATCGTTTCCTCGTTGCTTCTTTTTTCCTCCTCCTCCTCCACCACCACCTCCAGCTCCTCCGCCTTATTTCGAGGTTTCTGTTTTTTTCCTCTTCCTGCTTGTGAATTCTTGGTGGCCACTTTTTTTTTCTGCCTCCTCCTCCTTTTCCTCCTCCTGCTTCACCACGTCCTCCTCCTTCTCCTAGTCATTTCATCATTCCTGCTTTTTGCCGCCTTCTCCTTTTCCTCCTGTACCTCCACCTGCAACTTACCCACCTTATTTCTTTCTGCTGCTTTTTACCTCCTCCTCCTCATTTTTCAGTCGCTGCTTTTTTCCTCTTTCTGCTCCTCCTCCTCCTGGTCATCATTTCATCATTCCTGCCTTTTTCCTCCACCACGTCCTCCTCCGCCAGATGTTAAGATGCTGATTTTTTTCCTCCTCCTCCTCAATTTGTGGTTGCTCCTTTTTTCCTCCACCACCACCACTTCCACCTCCTCCGCCTCATTTTGTGTTTTTTTTCCTCTTTCTACATGTGAATTCCTGCTTGCCACTTTTTTTTTCCTCCACCTCCTCCACCGCCTCCTCCTCTGCCTTATTTTGAAGATGCTCATTTTTTCCTCCTTGTCAATTTGTGGTTATTGCTTTCTTCCTCCTCCTCCTCCTCCGCCACCTCCACCTCCTCCGCCTTATTTTGTGGTTTCTGTTTTTTTCCTCTTCCTACTTGTGAATTCATGGTTGCCAGTTTTTTTTCCTCCTCCTCCACCTTCTCTGTCTAATGTCATGGTTGCTGCTTTTTTCCTCCTCCTCCTCCTCCACCACCACCACCACCACTACTTCCTCTGCCATATTTTGAAATTGCTGATCTTTTCCTCCTCCTCCTCACTTTTTGGTTGCTATGCTTTGCCTCCACCTCCTCCTCCTCCACCTAATTGTGGGGTTTCTGCTTTTTCCATCTTTCTCTGTGTCATTTCATCATCACCTCTTGTTTCCTCCACCTCCTCCTCCTCCGCTTTCACCACCACCTCCACCTTCTCCACCACAGTTTGTGGTTTCTGGTTTTCATCTTCCTTGTTGTCATTTCATGGGTTTTTTTCACTGCTTTTTTTTTCCTCCTCCTCCTCCTCTTCCTCCTCCTCCTCATCATCATTTCATCTTTCCTGCTTTTTTCCTCCTCCTCGTCCTCCACCACCACCTCCACCTCCATCTCCTCCACCATATTTCAAAGTTGCTGCTTTTTCCTCCTCCTCCTCCTCTAGCTCATTTTGTGGTTGCTGCTTTTTCCTTGAACTCCTTGTCATTTTGTTTTCGTCGCCTTTTATTTCTTGCTCCTCCTTCCTTTCTATCTCCTCATCGTTTCCTCGTTGCTTCTTTTTTTCCTCCTCCTCCTCCACCACCACCTCCAGCTCCTCCGCCTTATTTCGAGGTTTCTGTTTTTTTCCTCTTCCTACCTGTGAATTCTTGGTGGCCACTTTTTTTTTTCTGCCTCCTCCTCCACCTCCACCACCTCCTCCTTTTCCTCCTCCTGCTTCACCACGTCCTCCTCCTTCTCCTAGTCATTTCATCATTCCTGCTTTTTGCCTCCTCCTCCTTCTCTACCTCCACCTGCAACTTACCCACCTTATTTCTTTCTGCTGCTTTTTACCTCCTCCTCCTCATTTTTCAGTCGCTGCTTTTTTCCTCTTTCTGCTCCTCCTCCTCCTGGTCATCATTTCATCGTTCCTGCTTTTTCCCTCCACCACGTCCTCCTCCGCCAGATGTTAAGATGCTGATATTTTTCCTCCTTCTCCTCAATTTGTGGTTGCTCCTTTTTTTCTCCTCCTCCTCCTCCACCACCACCACCACTTCCACCTCCTCCGCCTTATTTTGTGGTTTCTGTTTTTTTCCTCTTCCTGCATGTGAATTCCTGATTGGCACGTTTTTTTTCCTCCTCCTCCTCCACCACCACCTCCACCTCCTCCGCCTTATTTCGAGGTTTCTGTTTTTTTCCTCTTCCTACTTGTGAATTCTTGGTGGCCACTTTTTTTTCCGCCACCTCCTCCTTTTCCTCCTTCTGCTTCACCACATCCTCCTCCTTCTCCTAGTCATTTCATCATTCCTGCTTTTTGCCTCGTCCTCCTTTTTTCTCCTGTACCTCCACCTGCAACTTACCCACCTTATTTCCTTTCGGCTGCTTTTTACCTCCTCCTTCTCATTGTTCAATCGCTGCTTTTTTCCTCTTTCTGCTCCTCCACCTCCAGCTCTATCTCCTCCTCCTCCTCTTGGTCATCCTTTCATCGTTCCTGCCTTTTTCCTCCACCACATCCTCCTCTGCCAGATGTTAAGATGCTGATTTTTTTCTCCTTCTCCTCAATTTGTGGTTGCTTCTTTTTTTCCTCCACCTCCTCCTCCACCACCACCACCACTTCCACCTCCTCCGCCTCATTTTGTGGTTTCTGTCTTTTTCCTCTTCCTACATGTGAATTCCTGATTGGCACGTTTTTTTTCCTCCTCCTCCACCACCACCACCTCCACCTCCTCCGCCTTATTTCGAGGTTTCTGTTTTTTTTCCTCTTCCTACCTGTGAATTCTTGGTGGCCACTTTTTTTTCCGCCGCCTCCTCCACCTCTTCCTCCAGCACCTCCTTCTTTTCCTCCTCCTGCTTCACCACGTCCTCCTCCTTCTCCTAGTCACTTCATCATTCCTGCTTTTTGCCTCCTCCTCCTTCTCCTTCTCTACCTCCACCTGCAACTTACCCACCTTATTTCCTTTCCGCTGCTTTTTACCTCCTCCTCATTGTTCAGTCGCTGCTTTTTTCCTCTTTCTGCTCCTCTTTCTCCACCTCCAGCTCTATCTCCTCCTCCTCCTGGTCATCATTTCATCGTTCCTGCTTTTTTCTTCCACCACGTCCTCCTCCGCCAGATATTAAGATGCTGATTTTTTTCCTCCTTCTCCTCAATTTGTGGTTGCTTCTTTTTTTCCTCCACCACCTCCTCCTCCTCCACCACCACCACCTGCACCTCCTCCGCCTCATTTTGTGGTTTCTGTTTTTTTCCTCTTCCTGCATGTGAATTCCTGCTTGCCACTTTTTTTTTCCACCTCCTCCACCGCCTCCTCCTCTGCCTTATTTTGAAGATGCTGATTTTTTCCTCCTTGTCAATTTGTGGTTATTGCTTTCTTTCTCCTTCTCCTCCTCCACCACCTCCACCTCCTCCGCCTTATTTTGTGCTTTCTGTTTTTTTCCTCTTCCTACTTGTGAATTCATGGTTGCCAGTTTTTTTTCCTCCTCCTCCACCTTCTCTGTCTAATGTCATGGTTGCTGCTTTTTTCCTCCACCACCACCTCCACCACTTCCTCTGCCATATTTTGAAATTGCTGATCTTTTCCTCCTCCTCCTCACTTTTTGGTTGCTATATTTTGCCTCCTCCTCCTCCACCTAATTGTGGGGTTTCTGCTTTTTCCATCTTTCTGTGTCATTTCATCATCACCTCTGGTTTCCTCCACCTCCTCCTCCTCCGCCTCCACCACCACCTCCACCTTCTCCACCACAGTTTGTGGTTTCTGGTTTTCATCTTCCTTGTTGTCATTTCATGGGTTTTTTTCACTGCTTTTTTTTTCCTCCTCCTCCTCATCATCATTTCATCTTTCCTGCTTTTTTCCTCCTCCTCGTCCTCCACCACCACCTCCACCTCCATCTCCTCCACCATATTTCAAAGTTGCTGCTTTTTCCTCCTCCTCCTCCTCTAGCTCATTTTGTGGTTGCTGCTTTTTCCTTGAACTCCTTGTCATTTTGTTTTCGTCGCCTTTTATTTCTTGCTCCTCCTTCCTTTCTATCTCCTCATCGTTTCCTCGTTGCTTCTTTTCCTCCTCCCCCTCCACCACCACCTCCAGCTCCTCCGCCTTATTTCGAGGTTTCTGTTTTTTTCCTCTTCCTACCTGTGAATTCTTGGTGGCCACTTTTTTTTTCTGCCTCCTCCTCCTCCTCCACCACCTCCTCCTTTTCCTCCTCCTGCTTCACCACGTCCTCCTCCTTCTCCTAGTCATTTCATCATTCCTGCTTTTTGCCTCCTCCTCCTTCTCTACCTCCACCTGCAACTTACCCACCTTATTTCTTTCTGCTGCTTTTTACCTCCTCCTCCTCATTTTTCAGTCGCTGCTTTTTTCCTCTTTCTGCTCCTCCTCCTCCTGGTCATCATTTCATCGTTCCTGCTTTTTTCCCTCCACCACGTCCTCCTCCGCCAGATGTTAAGATGCTGATATTTTTCCTCCTTCTCCTCAATTTGTGGTTGCTCCTTTTTTTTCTCCTCCTCCTCCTCCTCCTCCTCCACCACCACCACTTCCACCTCCTCTGCCTTATTTTGTGGTTTCTGTTTTTTTCCTCTTCCTGCATGTGAATTCCTGATTGGCACGTTTTTTTTCCTCCTCCTCCTCCACCACCACCTCCACCTCCTCCGCCTTATTTCGAGGTTTCTGTTTTTTTCCTCTTCCTACCTGTGAATTCTTGGTGGCCACTTTTTTTTCCGCCACCTCCTCCTTTTCCTCCTTCTGCTTCACCACGTCCTCCTCCTTCTCCTAGTCATTTCATCATTCCTGCTTTTTGCCTCCTCCTCCTTCTCCTTCTCTACCTCCACCTGCAACTTACCCACCTTATTTCCTTTCCGCTGCTTTTTACCTCCTCCTCATTGTTCAGTTGCTGCTTTTTTCCTCTTTCTGCTCCTCTTTCTCCACCTCCAGCTCTATCTCCTCCTCCTCCTGGTCATCATTTCATCGTTCCTGCTTTTTTCTTCCACCACGTCCTCCTCCGCCAGATGTTAAGATGCTGATTTTTTCCTCCATCTCCTCAATTTGTGGTTGCTCCTTTTTTCCTTCACCACCTCCTTTCCTCCTCCACCAGCACCACCTGCACCTCCTCCACCTTATTTTGTGGTTTCTGTTTTTTTTTCCTCTTCTTACCTGTGAATTCTTGGTGGCCACTTTTTTTTTGCCTCTTCCTCATCCTCTTCCAACACCTTCTCCTTTTCCTGCTCCTGCTCCACCTCCTTCTCCTAATCATTTCATCATTCCTGCTTTTTGCCTCCTCCTCCTTCTCCTCCTCTACCTCCACCTGCAACTTACCCACCTGATTTCCTTTCCGCTGCTTTTTACCTCCTCCTCTTCATTTTTCCATCGCTGTTTTTTTCGTCTTTCTCCTCCTTCTCCTGCAGGATCACCTCTACCTCCTCTGCCTTAATTCGTGGTTACTGTTTCTTTCCTCCTTCTACTTGTGAATTCCTGCTTGCCACTTTTTTTTCCTCCACCTCAACCTCCTCCTCCACCTCCACCTATACCTCTTCCTCCTCCTCCTGGTCATCATTTCATCGTTCCTGCTTTTTTCTTCCACCATGTCGTCCTCCGCCAGATGTTAAGATGCTAATTTTTTCCTCTTTCTCCTCAATTTGTGGTTTCTCCTTTTTTCCTGCACCTCCTCCTCCTCCTGCTCCTCCGACTGGTTTTGTGGTTTATGTTTTTTTCATCTTCCTACTTTTGGATTCATAGTCGTCACTTTTTTTTTGCCTCATCCTCCCCGTCCTTGTCCTGTTTCTATTGTCATGGTTTCTGCTTTTTTCGTCCTCCTCCTCATCCTTCTCCACCTCCTCCGCCTTATTTTGATGTTGCTCATCTTTTCTTCTTTCTGTCCATTTTTTGCTCCTTCTCCACCGAATTGTGTGGTTTCTGCTTTTGTTATCTTCCTCTGTGTAATTTCAGGGTCACCACTTTTTTCCTTGTATTCTTTCTCACCACCTCCAGCTCCTCCATTTCATTTCACTTTTTCTGCTCTTTTTCTCTACCTGCCTTTTCTTTCCTTTTTACCTTCAATTTCCTCCTCCTTGTCCTCCTCCTCCTCGTCCTTCACCTCCACCTTTACCTTACCGTCGTCATTTTGTGGTTGCTTCTCTTTTCCTGCTCTTCCTCTTCATTTTTTGCTTCTTATTTCCTTCTCCTCCTCCTCCTGATCTTCCTCCACTTCGACCTGCTCCTCTCCTATTTATCATTTTTTTTGTCTTACTTCTCCACTCCACCTTTGTGTTCTTTGAAAAGTGTTTCTTTCTTTTTCCCCCTGTAGCTTCTGCTCCGTGTTTTCCTTTCACTATATCATCTCTCCTCCTCTTCTATTTCCTTGTCCTTCTTTTTCTTTTGTCATTGCTAGTTCCTCCTCGTCTTCCCATCACATTTTCTTCCTTTTCCTCCTCCTCCTCATCCTTTTTTCCTGTTTGCCTCTAACTCCTCATACCCCTCCTCATCTATCTCTACGTGTTTTAACTTACCTTTTCTTTCTCCTCTCCTTTCTCCTCCTTTTATAGTCGCTGTTCTCCTCACCTTTCTCCTTCCTCACCGTTTGTTGTCACTGTCCTCTTCCTCCTCCTTTCATCGTAGCCACCTTCCTGCTCCTCCTCCAGTGTTCGCCGCTGTCCTTCTTCGTACCCTCCTGCTCTGGTGATTTCTGTCTCCTCCTCTCTTCCTCCCGGTTTTGCTGCAATTCTCCTTCTGTTGCTGCAGCTTCTCCTTTTGTTGTCGTCTTTCCTTTTGCTTCTCCCCCTCCTATTTTTCCTTTTCCACCTTTTCTTGTTGTCCTTGTTGGTTTTTTTCCTTGTTATCATAATCCTCCACCTCTTCCCGTTGTGTTTTTTTGTCGTCTTCCTCCTCTTTGATTTCTGGTAAATTTTATGATAAACTTGTTAATATTTTTTTCCATAATTTCTAATCTTAAATGCTTTAAGTTTCATTGTTGAATCTCAATTTCTTGCCTAATTATCTGTCCTGATATTTTAAGGTACTCTTCTTTTAGTGTACAGATATTGTCATTTTCATCTACATAAATTGAGATGAACCTTTGCCAGTTTTGTACCTTAACTAGCAGTTGGAAATTACTTGGTTATGAAAAGAAAACCAGAACTTTTACAAAACTTTTCCAGATGCAAAAGAATGACAGTTATGACATTGAATATTGATAAGGCAAGAAAGGTATAGGGGAGGTGTTATGTCATCGCCTAAAATGATAGTGATAGTGCACACCTGGATGGCTTTTCCCCGATTTGGAGATGCAAGAAATTCACCTGTTTCCTGCTTGGCCTGGGTTTATTTAAGGGCTGGCCTGCTATGGAAGAATTTTTTTTTTTTGATCAAGTCTGTTTTCTTTGAGGGAGTTCTCTATAGTCATTGCTCTTTTCAACAGTTGTGTTTATCATCATTTTCTTAAATGTGCTTATTGAGGTTTGTAATGATTCTGCGCCTGGTTTTCAACAACTTATGAGAAGCATTTTCACTGCTTCCAAGAACTAACAGAAGAATGTAGCAAGCAGTAATTTTGAACAAATAGGGTTTTGTTTTCCTTTACAGTTATGGAGTTTGAGTGGAGCTTTTGTAAGGTAGAAATATCCTGCACGTCTGATGGGATTCCCTTAAGCTGAGATCTAATAATAAATAAACTTAAGTAGGTGGGTAGAATATTCTCTTCTTAGGAGGAACTAGAAGGTAATACCATCTTCTTATGCCTCTTGCTAATCAAGAGGTAGAAGAGAAGTCAGTAAATACAGAACCAAGTGTGTCTTTTGGGTTCCTGTAGCTCTTCACAAATAGCACGTAATAGTCTATAGTTTTCTGCATGTGGATTGTAAGAACTGTAAAATAATGGAAGCTTTCGAACTGATGAAAGTTTTGTAAGAGAATGCATTGAGAGAAGTGAGTTCCTCTGTTACTGGTCTATTAAATGTTCAACTGTTTTTTATCTTTGTTTCAAGAAAGGGAAAGCACAAAGCTATTTGTTCCACATAAGGACTTAGAGAATTGCGCATATCATTTCTTTTGGGATTAGATACTCAATTCTGCCTAATTGTTTGTGCGTTGTTTTTCATACATAACATATACATCTATAGTTTCCAAATCAGCACCTGACACAAAATGCTCATATTTACATTATAGTCAGTCTGCCCCATATCTTAGCTTAGGTGCTGCTTTCTTTGGTCTTGCATTAATGTTATCCTTGTTTCAGTATGAAAATAGCGTGAAGCCTAAAAATGGATCATCTATTCATCATCTATTCAGCTGCATCAATTTGATGTCCGTAGGGTCTGGTTTTAGTATGAATTTGGAGATCAAGGACCTCTATAGAGGTGATGCTCAAAAGCCTTCTCTTTTTCTTGTTAGAGAGAACGAAAATTAAGGGCATATTTTACTCCTTGTAAATTCCAATGGGGAAAAAAAAAAACAACGAAAAACAAGAGCAGATGCTGTTGTTTGTGTTTCTAATGCTGTGGTTTAGACCAGAGAGTGAAGTAATCGTATTCCAGCTTCATAGAACTTGGTTCTGTACATGTATTGAAGAAGTGGGTGCCACTGGGGGGGAAAAGAAGTTTGAAAACTTTTTGAGGGTAATTCTGTCTCTTTTAGTTAAGTAAATTACTGAAGGCAGTGCTGTTTTAAAGGAAGTTAATATCAGAAGCTGCCTGCATTGGAATTATAAATTGCTTGTATTTGTGTTGTCACTTAAATACCTACGACTTGATTCAATCTGAAACTCCTCATTTCTTGCAGCAGTTTTAGAATATGTATTGGGTGAGGTTAGATCCATTTTTATTTACCACAGCAGTCTTGGAATTAGCAGAAATCAGTGTCTGAATAATTGCTAGTGTAATTTTAAACTGAGCTTAATATTACTATAGAGTATTCTGGGAGGGAGGGAGGATGTTGTCTTAGCCTGGATGTATGGTGTTTTCTTGTCTGTTGTATCTTATAGTATGCCATTGAGTGAGATCTGACTGTCTAGCTCAAAACAGAATGTATTATTTTGCTGTCAAACAAGGCCTCTTCCTTCTCTTCCTGTATGCTCTTAGAATGAAATCTTGCTTACTCTTTGCAGGATGCCCTTAATTTCAGCTTGATTGATACTACACCTGGGCAATTCCTGTACTGTTACATTGTATTGCAAAGGGAGAAAATTAATTACAATGTATTTATTAGAATAACAAACCAATTTGCATGACTTTTCCTGGCATTGTAGTGGTTGGTCTACTTGTGTAAACACATGGAGGAGATTTGCTTGTGCAGACTCCAAGAGACTTTGACAGTGAACATGTATGAAAATCAGTTCTCTTTGTCTAGCTGGTTGCTGTATATGGACTAAGTGACAAACCTATAGCAATACTGAGTCCTGTTTGCTTGGTCATTTGGCATTCGTTAACTTGCATGTTTCATTGTTTTTTTTATGGTCTATAAAATGATGACACTCACATTTTCTGTAGATATTACCTTACTTGATTTGTATTTCAATATCAGTTTATTATCAGGATCTATGGACTCTGAATTTTGGCAGTTCTACTCTGTTACAGTCTCTAGGAGCTTTTATTGGGCTGGGGAAAGGGGAACCAAGCAAATATATCATAAAGGTAGCTCTCAAGTACGTTTTCTCCTTGGAAAGTATAGAAAGAAGTCTTTCCAGCATCTGTGGAGTCTGTGACAGACCGCAATTGAAATGCCTAATCTCTGTCAGGATTATTGAAAATATATTGAATATATATTGAATATATATATATAAAATATATTGAAAATATAATGTAACTGTAATTTAGAATTTTTTCAGTGTTTATGACCGCTTCCTATCACCTGACCCAGGGCCAGAGATGAGAGTTCAGAGCATTAAGCATCTGACTTGAAGCCCACAGAGTCGTAGAATGGTTTGGGTTGGAAGGGACCTTTTAAGATCACCTTGTTCCATCCCCCTGCTGCAGGCAGGGACACCTCCCACTAGACCAGGTTGCTCACAGCCCCATCCAGCCTGGCCTTGGATACTTCCAGGGAGGAGGTATCCACAGTCTCACTGGGCAGCCCATTCCAGTGTCTCACCAACCTCACAGTAAAGACTTTCTTCCTGATATCTAGACTAAATCTACCTTCTTCCAATTACATTTCTCCTTGTCCTGTTGCTATCTGCCCTTCTAAGAAGTCTTTTTCCAGCTTTACCGTAAGCTCCCTTCAGGTACTGGAAGGCTGCTAATCATCTTCCTGGAGCCTTTTCTGCTGTAGACTGAATAGCCCCAGCTCTCTCAGCCTGTCCTCACAGAGGAGCTGCTCCAGTCCTCTGATCATCTTCATAGGCCTCCTCTGGACCTGCTCTAAGAACTCCATGTCCTTCTTGTGTTTTGGGCAAAGTCAGAGGTAAGCTCCTGCCTGGATTCCTGGTCTTGTCCCCTGTGACCTAAAATCCCTGCATCCCTTGCACTGATTCATACTTGTACTTCTCAGAATTTTCTTTGAATTTTACTGGGTACGTTTCCTGATTTTGACCTTCAATTGTTCTGTTTGTTCAAAACCTAATTTAGTGTGTTTAAGTAATAACAAGTGAAGCCCTGGGCAATTTCTGGGGATTAATGACTGACAGAGAGAGTTGATGGCCTGAGGCAAGACTCGGGGCCATTAACTTTGTCCAAAGAAAATTTCTCAGGAAGTGTTTTAGGCTGAAATTTTTGCTTGGCACTCAGCAGCTGTGCCTGAATTGAGGGTGACCCTACCTTATGTGGGAAGCAATTGCCTATATAGTCTAGATTGACTTATTAAAATGTAGCATTACATTTTTTTGCTTTATGGCAGCACTAAGAGGCCTTAGATAAAACAGGGGTAAGGCAGCAAAATGGAAAAGTATGTTCTGCAATAGAAATACTATAGAATAGTTCAGTTGGAAGGAACCTTCAAGGATCACCTAGTCAAACTGCCTGGGTTTTTTAGGGCTAAGCAAATATTAAAGTGTGTCATTGAAGGAATTAGCCAAATGCCTCTTGAACACTGATAGGCATGGGACTACTACCTCTCCAGGAAGCTTGTGTCAGTGTTTAACCATCCTCACAGTAAAGGAATTGTTTCTAATGTCCTTCTCTGGCACAGCTTTGTGCCATCAGTTTCTGGGAGCACAGCCCAGCACCTTCTTCTGCTTAGGGAGTTGCTGAAAGCAGTGAGGTTGCCTCTCAGCCTCCTCTTCTCCAGACTAGGCAAGCCAGGTGTCCTCAGCCATTCCTTGCAAAACGTGCCTCCACCCTACTGCCTGTGTTGTGGCCTTAACAATGTGCTGCACAAATGCAAGGCAGCAGACAGTTCTCTTTAACAAGCTTTGAGTACCTTAAAAAAAGAAAGTAATGTGTGGGACAAAGAAAGTCACTACGAACAAAAGAGCTAGCAAAGGAGTAAGCAAGCTCAGCAGCTGCTTGTGCCAGATGTAAACATACACAAGGCACCTGGCTCCTACACGTGACCAAGGGTGCATGAGTATAAAATTGTAGCACCTACAATAAATGTCTTCGTTCTGTACCAGCAAGGGAGCCTGTGACTCTCTTGTCACAACTGGCACCCAGACAGGGACACAGAAAGCAGACTGGTCTGGAAAGGGCTGGAAGAAGCCCTATTGAGAGAGGGCTGAGAGAAGCCCCCATAAAGAGGGGCCTGAAATTAACCCCAATTGAGAGATGGCTGAGAGAAGCCCTATCGAGGGAGGTTTTATATAAAGAAGCAGGATGACAAGTGTAAGAGACTGTTTCTTCACCTTTGTCTCAAAGCTTGCTGTTGGACAACTTCAACAGCTAGACAAGTCTAAGAAATCTTTTGTTTGCAGGCTTGTTTAGAATAGAAACATTTGATGTTTTTGATAAAGTAGAGCGACATGTTCAATGATTAATTTCTCACCCTGGCAGAATTTCTTGTCCGTGGCTCTTTCCCCAGGCAGTGAGATTTGTCCTTCCAGGAGCAGGATGCAGTGCAATGGCACCTGTTTTGGTGGGGAGGAGGAGGCCGGGATGGAATGTTCACATGTTCAGAAATGTCACTATGGTGACCGTGCTGTGTCACAATAACAGGGACCGTTTGCTGTCAAAATGGAGCAGCTTAAGCTCCATACTTAAGCTAGATGATTAGGGAATTGTGATAAGGAAAATCATATAAAGAAATGTGATCAAAGATATTGACGCTGCCTAAGCCAATAGGCAAAAAGATACGTAGAGTTTCCCTGGGGAAGATTTTTTAATTAATGGCTTCATTGGGTACAGTTCTATAGCAAATTTATCTTATCCTAGGACCTGATGTTCCATTACCAAACTACAATGTAGAGCACTGCTGTATAGCCACTGCTACTGGCAGAGTTTTTGGGTTAGGCACACATTGCCCTTTTGCTGAGTTTTACTGAATAGTGCTTGGGCCTTTGCCTCTCTTGAACTGTAGCAAAACACACAAAAGATGATCTCCTTGAGGGAATGGTTCCTTGGATTGTTCAGTCTGGCTAAGAGAAGTCTCAGGGAAGACCTTATCACTTTCTAAAACTCCCTTAAAGGGAAGTTGTAGCAAGGTGGGGGTCAGCCTCTTCTCTTAGGTACCAGCGGTAGGAGAAAAGGGAACGGCCTCAGGTTTCACCAGAGAAGGTTCAGTTGGATATTAGGAAAAACAATTTCTCAGAAAGAGTGGTGAGGTACGGGAACAGGCTGCCCAGGGAAGTGCTGGAGTCACCACCATTCCTGGAGGTGTTCAAGAGGCAGGTAGATGTGTACTGAGGAACGTGGTTTACTGGACATGGTGGTGATGAGTTGGACTAGATAATCTTAGTGTTCTTTTCCATCCTTAATTATCCTATCCTGTCATTTTGTCCTCATGACGCCATGCAACTTTGAGTTTTGCCTGTATTGCTTTTAGAGGAAGTTCCTTTTGCTGGTTTTGTTTACTCCAGGTGATGGCAGTAAAGGACCTTTGCTCTTTCAGCACATAATGTGAAGTGCAGAAAGCTATCAGACTCCTACTCCACCTCCAGAGGAAGTCATTCCTGTTCCTTCCTTGCAACTTATCAAGACATCCATCATGAGATGGAAAAACAAAATGGCTTGGATTGGAGGGTTTTTTTCCCTTCATTGTTAATAAATAATAAATGTGGTACATATTTTTCATATGCCTCTGTGTGGGTCTGTCACACTGCATATTCTATTAAAATCTTTCAGTATACGTACATACAATGCAATTATAGTGTTTATTTTTGGACTTCAGGTATTTTAGATTGCCCCTGGTTGTCTGGCAGAGGTGTGTGTATGGACACAGGGTATCCCAATAAGACTGTTTATCTGGGACTTGTCACTCAGGCAGATGGTTAACATAGCAGTGTTATGTCAAAAACAGTTTCAGAATGAAAAGCCTTGCAGTGAGCCTGGAATATACCTGCTGGAACTGGAACAAATCAGCCATTCACAACTAATGTTTTATTGATGGTCTAAAGGAAAGGAAGGAAAGCAAAACAGACCAGAAAGCCCTTACAGTTCAATTCAGTGTAGCCTTGAAACTTCCTTTCTTAAACCTGTTTTTAATGAGCATGGGGCAAGATGGAAATGATTCTGACATAGCTGTTATCAAATGAGGCACAGTGATGCCTGTTAACAGGGAAAGTGTTTCACCTGTGGTTTTCATTAGACTGGATAGTCCATTCACTATCACTGGATGAATTAACCCAGTATTTTCCTCTCAAGGAATGGGAGGGTGGGGGCATCTGCTGAAATTTTAATGGTAGAGCAACTTCAGGGGAGGTAAGTTCTGTCCATCCCAAGCTGTATGCAGCAAAAAGGCTGGTAGTGCTGTAATGACCGCAATCTTAGCTTCAGAATGACAGTGGGTATCAAAGTATTTATAGTTTTTTAGCTCACGTTGAGAATGAGCTTTTAAAGCAAATTTCTTTTTGTCTCCTTTTACCATTCTTTGATTTTCATCATTTTCCAGAACATGAACTGGAATGATTTTAAATCACTTAACTAGACAGTGAGTTCCAGGAATGCATCTAATGCACTTCAGTAACAACGGAGTGGGAAGATAGCTAGCAAAAAAAGGAAAACCCCCTGGAATGTTTTCAGTGTGAATGTCAGGTCCTCCTGAGCACCAACTGTTTTTTTTTTCTTCTGACAGATCTTCTGTTGGGCAGCTCTGCTTGCTCATGCAGACCTGGCTTGTATTGTGGCAACATGAATGTTAACACAACACATATTTGAGTGGCTGACCTATGTGTGTTTCCAGCTCAGTTCAGAGGGAAAGTTTACATTGCTTTATTGATGCTAACCTGTGAACTTTGACTGGCTAATAGGTGCCCTACTCTGTGCAGGTATATCTGTGCGTGTGACACAAGTTACATACTTCCAGCTGTGACATGCCTATATGCTTTTTGCATCCTAGTCTTGCAAAAAGAGGACAGGAATGAGGCTAGGAGCGTGAGCTGGATCCATTAGTTAATAACCAAGGCACCTTTTAAGTCACTGCATTTATTTCCCCACTAGCACAGACAATTACATCATAGATCCCATCATCATCTGATTACAGTCTCTCTGGAGCAGATTAGTTTTCCTCCTGTGATTGTAATGCGGTGAATTTCCAGAAAGTTAATCTTTGGAAACCTTCCAGTTGTACACATCTGTGATGGACTAAACTTGTGTTTAAAATATTTCTCTTTTTCTGGTGTTCTTATGTCCCTTTTGTGTTTATGGGAGGGGCGAGGGGGAAACAGTATTTAGCCTCAGTAATCATTTTGCTGGGCTAAATAAACTAAGTAATTGTAATATCCCTTAATAAAACAGACTGTGTTCATTAGGTCCCTTCTGTATCTCATTATATTCTTCACTGTGGAAGAACAAGAGCAGCTCAGTAGATGGAATGAGGACCCACAAGCTCCTTGTACAACAGGACTACAGTTGTTAATTCTTATCTTCATTGGTGGTATTTCATCTGCACTGCCTCAGTTCACATTTTTCTTCTGCAGTCACTTCACAGAGTTGGTGAGCAGTCACCAGGCACTGAACCAGTCCACTGAGGTCTCTGCTTTGTCTTTCTGAATTGATGATATTTTTGCTTTTAAGTGGAAGTTCCTGTCAGAAGTTGCTGTGTTACTGTGCTTGCATTGCATAGTGTTTGATCTTACTCCATTTGTATTTCAGTTTCCCAGATAATCTTCATTGTTTTTTCCCCACCATATTCCTGCTTTCATTTGCATTCTTGTCAACTTAGTGTCATTAGCAAAGCTCCTTTTTGACCCATGTCCATTAGTGGAAATATTAATTAAGATTATTCCCTAAGTAGATCCATCAGGAACTCAACTGGCAATGCTTTTCTAGGCTGACGATTTGCACTTCAGTGCAACTGATCCATTTGTCTGATTTAGCCACCTTAACTTTGTACCTTGAATAGAGCCGACATGCACATCATAAAACTTCAAAAGAAATACTGCAAAAAAGTGAGATCTGCCCTTTATCCAGAAGTAGCTTGCTGATGAATGTTGTTGGGGAGCAGCAGGGCTGGCTGCTGCCTGTGGCTGCAGAGCTGGACCTGATGCGGCTAGCAGGGTCAGGTCCTTGCCACAGTGCCATGCTGAGATTGTGATGATGTTCAAGGAACTGTTTGGGATTCCAGTGGGTTTGTAGTGATGAGGCAGGTCTGAGGTCATGTTGGGAAGCCAGTCCTTGAGTTGGAGTCTGAATCCACGGAGTTCATGTGTGGGGCTGTGGCTGAGCTGCAGGCCAGTGCTGTTCTGAGGTAGCTTAAGCAGAGGCTGAGCACTGCTGCTGAGGTGAAATGGGGCCTCTGGGTCTGTAGAGTGGCAGCAGATCTCAGAAGAGAGAGGTCCTTGTCAGGACCAGTAAGACATTCTTGTGTCAGGGCTCAGGCAGATGTTGAGTTGATAATCAGGCTTCCTCTTAATTAAAAAGAAAAATGCTGTTTACAAAATGCAAGGTCATCTTTCTGAGGAAGATTTTACTGAGGTTAGGAAGGCATTTGGGGTTCTATTTTCTAGCTAGAGCTGGTTATGACACAAAATAATTTCTCCTCATGCAGTCTTTCTGATCCACTGAGATGAGATAAGCAAGATGTAAGTAATTGCAAAGTGATTTTTTATTCTGTTTATTTTAAGGGTTTACATTTGTTTTTTTAACTTGCACTGTGAGATTTCTTCAGTAGCTATAAGCATAGGCTGTACTACCCAAGTAAGTTAAGCATGTCCAGGAATGTTTCCAAGCTCTGAAACCAACTAGCTGGTATTGAATAGCCTGCACTGTTGCTCTTAAACCAATTGCATGTTCCATAATGGTCCTTGCCCTTTGCTAACACCGGATCTGTTCCCAAGCCAGAAATCATTTTGAAGATTGCTGTTTAGTGCTAGGATTGTTCTAGTCATTTAACAATTTAGAAGACAAATAGGAATGGCTTGAGTTGCTTTTATTTTATAGGTATAGTGAGGCATTTAGCATTTCTCTGATTTCCCAGATAACAGACAGTGCAACTGCATATGAAACAA
The DNA here is from genome assembly GCF_987193195.1 of Phasianus colchicus. NCBI lineage: Eukaryota > Metazoa > Chordata > Aves > Galliformes > Phasianidae > Phasianus > Phasianus colchicus. The sequence goes on along the minus strand of NC_143439.1, from coordinate 6,430,788 downwards.
GAGAGCAAAACAGTCAGGCAAGAAACCTTTGAGTGCTCAGAAAATCATTGAAATGCTTGGGAAAATATTGTGTTCCTTCACCTGACATAATGTACAGTACTGATGTCAGTTATACTGATAAAAAGTGAAATGAGAACGATGCAGTAATGCTGAAATGGCAACTAGATCTACTGGCAGATCTTCCTGTCCAGAGGTTTTTAACAGTAGTACCCCTTAAATAACTGCTTAGTTTGAGATGATCTTAGGTGTGCCTTCTCAGAGTTCAGGTTCTACATTTGAACAGTTAAGACACACATATGCAGTACACCAGCATCCGTATTCTTTTTCAAGAACTCATTATTAACATATGCTAATGTCCCTTAGGGCATGCTCAGTGGAATCTAGGGCAGAGTGCCCACCTACTTCTTCCTCATTTTCCACCATCAGCTCCATTACTGAGACAGTTGAGTAACTTTCAGCTGCTTTTCCCCAATTTGGAAAATTTCCATTGCTTATTTGACCATAGTGAGCAACTTTTAAAGCAACATAAGTGAATCTGACGAAGATGTCCTTGCACCTGCTGGTTGCAAAACATAGAAGTATTCTATTAGGACTGCTGTTCTTCTTGTGAGGCAAAATAATTGAGGCAGAAGATACAAGCGTTCTATTATTCCCTGAGTGCAAAATTATTGGGGAGAACAAGACTATTCACCCACTGAAGTTGAAATGGAAAGTTTTAGAACTATCATTCATAGATTCCTTTTGCTAAATTAATATAATGGTTCTTAAGCTAACGTACTAATCCCCATTGCTAAACAACCTATGTCACATGTAGAAAAAAAGCTAAGCAGTAGTATCCTGAGTAGTATTTACAGGAGAATTACTAAAATAAAAGCTTCCAGGTCTATCTTTTAAATGGACTGCTTAATTTAGATTGTCCCTGTGCTGACAGGCTGTCGGTTAAACTTGGAGGGGAAGAACAGGAGGAGCTGGACAGCACTGAGAACAAAAGTAACTGAAGTGTGATGTAATGTAACGGCGTGTCTGATAGTACAAAGGGCAAGGCAAGCATTTAGGGATTACTGAGAAGGATTAGTAAAGATTATCAGTTCTGTTTCACGTGTGGGAGAGACAGTTTAACCGCAGTGAGTGAAAAGAAGGGTTAAGAGGAGTTTGTCTCAGTGGGACGGTAAAAGCTTCTTAGAATGTCAGAATAGGAATATGATGACAGTCAGTGGATGTTTTAAAATGAGAAACATCATGGAGAGTGAGGATCACTTGGGTAACAAATAATGTTGGCACAGGAACAAATAGAACCTATGGTGCCTTGATAATTGTAGGGAAATTTTTTATTTTTTTGGATGTGGGGGACGACTGGCTAATTGGATTAGCAATAGCAGTAGGTGTCTGACATATTGCAGCTAGCCTCCAAAGACCTCTTTAATCATATATTCCTACTAATTTGTGTGAAAGTAAAATGACATGCCATGAAGGGGAATGGCATACAGTGTTTCCAGACAGTCCTACCTATAGACAACAGCATTGCAGAAGTATTTGGGATAGTAAGCAAAATACTTGAATAATGCCTTTCCCTTTTTCTGTTAATTACTGTTGAGTAATTAAGTTATATACAGAAATAAAGCTCTGTAGAAGATGACCTTTTGTTTAACAAACACAAAGTTTAATTATTATGAATTTCTGTGTAGTTAGAACTGCCAGCCATTGCTATACTCAAAATCTTGGTTTATGAGCAAAACCGAATAATGTCAAGAATTTATTGTTACTGTCATTCAAATCTTAATAATTTAATCCAAGAACCATGATAGTCCAAATGTAATTATTACAGAAAGTGGGAAAAAAGAATAAAAATATGTATGCCAACAAATTCAGTAGTAATGAAAATATAGTTAGAACTGCTGTTCTTATGCTTCTTATCAGCGAAAGAAAGGGTCAGAAGCTGTTTTGCTTACCTTTCCTCTACTTGTCTTTCACTCCTGCCACTTGAATAACATTATCTTCCAACTCTGCAAACACCTTTGTGAGACCTGGTTAGTTTCAGTTTGTCCTTGCTGTCCCACTGAGACTGTTTCAATCTGCCCAAGTCGGCAGAATGTTTAAACAACTTTCTTTTATTGCATGCATTCTGAACTTGACTCTCATTCTCAGGGGAACCGAGTGCAGCTGCCAAAAGTCATTTAATCTGTCACTTTCAACAACCATCAGAAAAACAGAAGTATGTCTATAGCATGATGAGCTAGAAGGCACTTTGGCACCCATCAGGTAGTTACTACAAAGTCCACCTAGACCTGTGTTGTGCTCCTTCAAATGGTAGCAATGTCTGATATAACAGGATGTATGAACTAAATACATGCTGCTGTTTTTCTTTGTTAATTTGACTTTAGACAGGGGCTAATCAAAAAGAAGGTGAAAGTTAATACTGGAAAGACAGTAGAACTTCTTGGGAAAACCTTTGCTGTCTCATGATCCACATTCATCTCCTGGTGCCTCTTAGTTCTTCTGAATGTGCTTTGTAAGCATTGGCCAAGCATGTGTGACGGAGATACAGTAACCTGAATAATGATACAGTCAGTGCAACAGCTGTGAGTTGATCTCTACAGGTCCCTCAGGAAGTTAGGAAAACTCTCACCAGGACAGTAGTTCTGGTCAGATTAACATGAACAATCATAGATCCTTATACTGTACCTTTCTAGTCACTGTGAGTTTTGAATTGGGCTATGTCAAGTATTCAGAGTGTGACATTTCTGCCTCCAGTGAACAATTAAAAGAAACTGTTCTTTTTCTAAAATTCTTGTCTACAAACTTCCTACATTCTGTGCCAAACCTGAAAGAAGGGAAATGCTAACCACGTGCTAGTTAATTTCTTTGGGCTGTAACATCTTCTTTGTAGGAGTCACCTTTTCTGCATGAGGATTCCCTGAGGATACAGCCCATGTCCCAGTTTCACATATACACATTTAAAAAAGCAAAAAAAAAAAAAGCAAAAAGGCTTGAGCCAACATCATGGATGAAGAGACTTTCTTGGAGAAATGACTCATAATGACTCTTAGAAATTTTCTGTTAAAATGCACAGGATCTGATTTAGTCGCTATTTGCTGTACCCACAGTCACTTGAATATTAGCACATAAGTTTTATTTATTTCTGTATCTTCAATTACATTATTACACAGTAATGATATTAAATCCAAATGTGTACTAACCATGAAATAGACAAGCACAGCCCACAGCAAGAGAGATATTTATCCTAGCAGAAGCATAACAGCTGAGGACTGGCAGAGTTTGGAGGAGAGGGCTGGAGGTGAAAAAGAAAAGAATAAGGGGAAATGGTGACAAAGGGAGTGCAGCTTTGGAAAAAAAGAACTGGAACCAGAAGTACAAAGCTGGAGATGTGATGGTATCCATGGAGATAATTATCTGACTAAATTATCTGAATGTCCAGTGCTTGGGTGGTTCTGTTCTTTTGGCTGGCTCTCTGCTGCCTTCATCCAAGATCATCTGCTTGGACAGAAGAAAAAAACTAGAAAAGCCTAGATTCATCTAAGTGCTCAGATCCAATAGAAGATTGAGTAGCTAACGTCTACAAACTGTTCTACAGATAAAGGTAGAGTGAAGACCAAAAGCAAAAATTTTGCTTCACTGTCTCACCATAAGATTAATTATTTCCATTTCATTAATACATAGAAAAGCTGTTGTAGTTCTTGCTCTTAGAATGTAAGCTGCAATCTAAACTCTGCATTTTATTGCACAAAAACATCAGCTGCAACTTTCCATTCTTACCTACCCAAGAACAGCTTTACTAAATTAACTATATATCATTGGTAGTGATTTCTTTACTGCCATGTTGCTTTGTGTCCTGATTGTTATTATTTTTTCTCATTAAATTCCTTTTTTCCTTTTTTTTTTTTCCCCTTTTTCCTATTCACCAACCTTTGGAAAGAAGAAATTCATCTTTGTTAATCTCTCCCAGTCCCATAGTAGAGGGAGGCATATGCTTACTGGATCAGGACATCAGTGAAAATTTTATTTTCTATTAGCAAGGAATGACAGTGACTCTGTTTTTTCAAACAGTTCTAAAAAGTACATCCCCATGTTTCTGTTGGTGTGGCGATGTGGAATCGCAGAGGAATTCATATGAACACTATGGTGGGTTTTTTTTTTTTTGGAGCTGAATGCTTTCTCCTGAAGAGCCATGGGTGTCACTGTGCCAGCAGGTCATTAATGAAAAAACTTAGCAAAAGTCAGCTGCAAGCTTTCTCAAGAGAGTTTTTGGAACCTATTTTCCTATGTCTTTGTTACCAAGTGAGGTGAGACCTGAGAATAGAGAGAGAGGGCAGTCTGGGAAATGAGAAATAGTAGAAATGCAGCTTGTGCTGTAAAAAAATATGTGCAGCAGAAATGACAACTGTCGAGAAGGATTTGAAATGCATTAGAAGTCTTCTACCAGGCTACTCTCTGGAGAGAGAGGGGAGTGTAGGTGGTGATGAAGAGCACGAGTGCACTAGGGATTTTTGAGCGTAGTTCTAAATAGCATTGCAAACAGTGTGAATTGTTTGGGGCTGCCATACTGGAGCCTGCTGCATACATGAAGTCTGTGTTGTGTTATTTTTAGACAGCGTGTGAAACACCCACTCCACAAAAGGGGGTTGTTCACACTGATTATCTTCATACAGTTATCCTTAGGATAATGGTAATGTGCAGCTTACGCTTATTTCAGTTTCCTGAGCAGATTATTGTAGGTATGTAAACATGCAGAACTGCTAGCACTGCTAAAAGAGTGGAGGGAGCCAGGATTAAAACTGAGGCGTGAGAGTATGAATGTGGGAGCTGGGTGCTGGCAGTTGTGCTGCCCAAAGGGATTGCATTTAAAGGCATGGTGAGCAACTGCTAAGAGACAGGCAGGTATGCTGCTGGGAAGCAGATGAAGTGCCCGGGCTTTTGCTCAAAGCAGTGACAGTGGTGGGTGCCAAGCAGCAGCCAGGCCAACACACAGGATATATGCATGTTTAATGATGCAAACGTGCATTCATGTGGCTCCAGGAAAGCAATGTTTTTTAAATTATAGAGGAAATATACCTTTATGGCTTGTTTTCTCCCCCATCAGTGAAGTGAGTGGGGGAATATCTTGAGTTGGCTACAGATGGAGCATAAAGTGAGAGACAAGTCACTTCATCTACTGCTAGCAGGATTTAATCTCGTCAGGAAAACAACAATCCTGCACCTTAACTTGATTCAAAGTGTGAACTGAAGTTGCTTCTTATTTATTGTTGTTTGTTTATCCCACAATGAGACCTGCTGACACATCATCAAATGATGGCGGATAGAATTAAATAAGCAAGCAAAGCAAAAATCAGCAGGAAGAAAACTTCAAACTTCAAAATAATATAAAAAACTGTTCCATGTCAAGGAAAGGTAATTGAATTTGTGAATGCTAGGCAAACGTCCTCCAGTAAAAAATAAAAAGTGCCGATGTAAGTATTTCTTCTTAAAAAAAAATGATGTGAAATAAATCATCTGTCTGAAATTTCTGGCAGTGAAAATATGGTAAGATACTTTTTGGAGGAAATAAAATTAAAAAAAAATGTTCACAACTTACTTGTCTGCAGTACTGACCTATGTTAGCTATGTTGCATATGGTCACTATGAAAAAAAATAGCTAAAACACCTCAGTATTTGAAAAGAGTAAAAATGATTTCCATTATAATGATTTCCATTATACTGTTTGCTATTTCGTAATGGTAGAAAGATAGGGCTAGCTGAATGGTTTGTATGAAAATCCAGCTCTGCAGAAGCACCATTAAGATCTTCATGAATGTCAAGTGCTTTCAGGATCAGTGACTGAACCAGTGAAGGAGGGAGGGAGGATGGGTTAGTAAAACTGAGGGGATAGGTGGATACAAATAATGATTATGTTTTGCATAGCCGTTGTTCTTGTGATTACATGTGTTGGAAGAGCTGATTAAAAAAATAGATGTTCTTTAGTTCTTCCCCCTTCATATTAGAATTTTCAAAATCAGGAGCTATAGCAGTATATTTCTGTAAACATTTCCAGATTTTAACTTTCTTTGGAGAGTTGATATGAATATTTTAAAGTGAATGAGCTTAGATGAGCGACATAAATCACGTCATATATTTTGATTTCTGTTAGAGAGATGAATATAATCCTTCCATTTTCAACAATTTTGCCTGTATGCATATCTATTGTGCATTTGCAGTCACAGTTCACTTTTGAAAAGTCTCTTCAGTACAACATGTTTTCAGGTCATTTCAAATGTGTGCATACATAGGAGAAAGGGAAAGACGGTGGAGTGCTGGAGCAGCGTTGTGTGTAAGTTGTCTTCCTTACTGCTGGTGGGAAATATCCTACAAGTTTCATGACTGATGTAATAAAGAAATTAAGTCAATTATATTACATATTTATGTAGGGCTAAACGTATGCTATTTTGCCCAGTCTTTGTTATAAGAAGTTGATTGTGGGTGATTGCAACTCCCTTAGATTTTCCTGTAAAATAATCAGCACTTCTTACATATTTTGTTTATTCATTTGTTGTTCTATAGAACTGAATGGCCAGGTCTGTGTGTTCAGTCTCAGTCACATAGTTGCTCTTGTCTCCCTGGGTGTACCGAAAGGTGAAAATCTGAAGGAGCTGGGATTTATTTGCCCAGCAAGAGGCTAATGTTTGCTTTTACAGTGAGAGATTTGCAAAACAGTGCACTTCTGTCACACAAGTTTCAATTTGTGGGTGTTGCTGCAGCCTTCTCCCTGTTCGGTGCTATAAGTTTTTCCAAATAGCCATCTTTGAGATCAATAATCTTAGGCTGTAACCTTGCTCTTCTGCCCTGTAAGTAACTCTATACACTAATATAGGCAAATATTCATATTTGTCAAAAGAAAAATGTTCTGTAGGAAAATTGCTACAATCAAGATATTTTTTTCTAGACAATAATTTGGTTCCATTGCCAATATGTTACTTTAGTTTCTTGAGTTTTGTGCAGTGTAAGCATCCTCCTTCCAGTCTTTCTCTTACAATCACTGATTAACATGCTAAAAACTATTTCAGATTAGCCCTGTCTTTTTCTGCTTCCCATCACCTTGATTTCTAAACTGACAGAAATGATTCACTTGTAAGCTAACTACAGCTATGCCTTGAGTCTGAACTCCTTTTCTTGGAAATGGAAACTGTCAATATTTAAAGGAGGATAATCTTTTTTTTTTTTCTCCCCCCCCCCACTTTTAGAGAGTGGAAGGTCAACCATGTGAAGCAAAGGCAATTACCACATTTGTGTGTTTGTTTTGGTTCTCCTTCAGCTACTCCAGTTGCTTAGAAAACATACTGATAATCTTATCTACATGCCCTTTCTGATAACTCTCAGAGGCTTAATGGCTTGTATCTGACTAAACTACAGTTATTTTTTCCTTGATTCTGCTTAATCTTGATTCTCAGTCCTGAGCTGCAAGGTATACAAAAACTAATGAATTTACAGAAAGTCTGTGAGAAATCTGACTGAGATGATAATTAAGCATACAACTTTTTGATGGTTATTATATTCTGTTGGTTCAAAATGTGGTTCTGAAAGAATTTCTTAAAGAATTGTGAATAGGTTTCTTTTAGCAAATGCAGATTTTTCCCCAAATAAAGTCTGGCAGCCATGATTTCTGGTGACTTTGACTAAAATAACTAGATAGGTGTATAAATCATTATGTGGTGAAAAAATGAATTAGACTTCCTGCCCATCATTTTTCTTCTTGAGAAGTGGGCTTCTGTTGCTCTGAGATGGTTTTTATGAGCAGAGTCCTTGAAGGAAGCAATTTAAAGAGAATGTGTGGAATAGGAATTCCAGCTGTGAGAGGGAACGAATACTGGAACTAACTTCCTGCCACAAACTCTTACATTTTTTGGAATAAACAGCAGAAAAACTGCAGTCTTTAGCAGCCTGTTTTTTTTTTTCTGTTTTTCTAATATCACGTTTCTTAGAAATACCCAGAGACCCTGGTTGATATCAGTGTTGGATTAGTTTCCAATGTTTAATGTTTTTAATTAGTTTTTTTTTTCCTTTTGGAGCTTTATGGTCTTTATTGTTTTCAGAACCAGAGAAAGAATGATGCTAAATTGGAATTTTGTTGACAATTATTGAAAGTATCAGTATGAGATCTGAGAAGGGTATTTGGTGTAGTTGAAGCCTACATAAGTACAGATACAACGTGTCTCTGGCGTGCTAAACAGAAATGTTTTACGCTCAGAAAACATTAAAAACAAACACAGAACAAAAAAAAATCCTTCAAACCAAAGAAAAAAATACTCTTGAGAGATGCCCAAACTCCAAAAAGTAGGGGAGATGAAAACAGTAAGAATAATTGTTCTTCAAACGAGACTTACTTAAGGCTGCGTTCAGCCAAATTGTTTGATTTATTTTACTTATTTTAAAATCATGACAATAAAAGGAGCAGATAATCAGCCTACGATTTCTTTTTCCTTTTTGGTCTGTGAATAAGCTGTTTGGGTTCCTTCCATACTTGAAACTCTGAGCACATTATAAGAAATACACGCATGCTGTTTAGAATGATATTGACAGGTAACAAAAGCTTTAAACTTATTTTATTCCAAGATACAATTTTTTAGAACTTAAGTGCTTTCTTAAACTCTGACAGATTAAACTTTGTTCAACAGCTGTTTTTATTGATTCAGAATTTGAGCTGCAAGCACTTTGAACAAGGAATCGAGGACTCATCTGGTTTCATTACACAGCAGTTCATTCAAATGCAACCATATCCCTGATATGATTCAAACACTACAGACTTACCCATGCTTTTGACTTCAGGTCTTTGAGGGCACAGTGGCTGTTAGAGAGAGAAATAAATGCTTCAACTAGGCTCAGACAGATCTGTTTTAACCGAGGTAATATCACTGGAGTTTCATGACAGAAGAATTCTGTCTAGACTTCAGAACTCACAAACACTGAGTAAATGTTTAAGTTAATGAGGCTGTAAGGAGCTCAGCTGATGCAGATACTTTGGAAGCTGCACCTGAACTAGTTTAGTATTCTGGATATCTCTATTCAAAATCTGTTCTGAAGGCACCACATATTTCTGTATCACAATACTCTAAACCAGATTTATTTTTATTTAATTAGGACAAAATAATTACATATTCTAGAAATGTTGGAAACTATTTTTTTGTCCTACTTTTAAATCTCATTGGAGGGCGTTGTTGATGGATACCATTTGAAATAGAGAATCTGTTCTGGATTAAATTCCTCCTTCGTTGCAGTGAAGTGGAGTGATAGTTTAGGACAGTTAGAATTGTTGAAAATAAAGCATTGACAGGAATGCCTTATAAAACCATTATGTGAATGTGTGAATGAAAAATAAAGTGGAGATAGGGGCACGAGTGTGTGAGAACTGCTTCATCAGGGATAGTTTTGAAAATACTTTTTTTGCTCCAGGTCAGAACAGAAATGAATCAAAGGACATCAAGTTCCTTGCAGCAGTTTTCTTGTTTCTGTCAGCTCGTGCAGGAGAGCTGTCTCCATGATGTGATATGGAGCAGGCTTCTTATAAAACAACCTTTTCTTTAGAGTGTGCCCTCTTCCCTATGTGAGCCACCTATGCTCATGTACACAGCCCAGTCTGAACATCTGGCACTCTGTCTGGTATGACTGAAATCTCTTGATTCTCTCTCACAGCTTTATTAACGCTTTGCTTCGTTGTCTGCATTTGATCAAAGATTTCAGCTAGATGCTGACGTGGAGGGAAAACTTTGGTCTGCAGGTCCCATCACATATTGATCTGCCCAGAGTGCTGCTCAGGTTAGCTCATGTGTCCGTTCCTTCCTGGCACTGGTGATTCAGCTCTTAGCCCAACTCAGGTTGAGTAGCTTCTGTGTTGCTGCCTCTATCGAGCCACTGCTCTGAACTCAGGCTGTTTTCCCACTGTGTCTGCCTTTCATTCCTTTCCTTTGTTATCTGCCTCCCAGCACCAACAGAAGTGAAACCATTTTTTAAGAACAGCTTCTACTTCTTCCTGGTGAAACCATAAAGTGTGCCAGGCTTTAGGGTTTTCACAGTGGGAACAGTGTCTCCAAAGAAGAATTGAGAGATTCCATGTGCCAGATACATTTGTGCAGAGCTGTGACGCTGCTTCATACCTGACCTTCCCAGTTTAGGATTTGTCTATGCTTTTTGCAATAGAATATTACTGCAATAGAATAAAAAGCACAAGGAAAATTTGTAATCAGTTATAATAGAGATGGAAAAAGTAAATATTTTTCTCAGCAAATACACAAGGGAAAAAGCAGTTGCAAATTTCTGACAGGCTACTATAGTTTGTAATATAGAAATACTGGCAATTTAGTTCTGTTTCATCCAACCATTGATTCTGCTGGTCTGCATTTCACGTTTTATTTGTATTACGTTTCCTTGAAGATGTATGTAATCTTCTCAAAGGACCATACAGTAAGTACTGTGTTGTTTTCAATGTTCTATAACAGAAGTGTATTCCAGTTAGCAATTCTACATCTTTCTGTTTTGAGTTTTTATCTTCATAGATAATTGTTTGCTGCCAATCAGTTACACTGATACTCTCCTCTGCCTTTGCTTTTAAAAATAGGCAACTATTGCTGAAAAAAATAGTTATGATGATTATTTTCAATGTGTGTTCACACATAGATGGGTAATTCTGTGACTTCAAGCTTAATTTGGGAAAGGAATTAGGGTTCTTCAGTTTCGTATGATAAATTAATCTGATTGTTAATGAAGCTGTTGTTCCTAGCTCTCAGTCATCTGCCTGACAGAAGCACTCTAAACTGAGAACATGGCCAGAACATACCATGGCCCACTGATGATCATCATTCTTGCTTTCAAAATACCATTTTGTGGTGTGATCTTGCATGCTTTTTAAAATTCACTGTTGGTTGTAAGTGCAGCAAAACTTAAAAAATGCATTCCAAAGTCTTCTTGCTATGATTTCTGTACTGTCATTACATGGTTATGCTGTATTTTGTCCAAGATCCTTCTCCGAGATAAGCAGCCAGAACTTGGAATCTTCCCTTGCAAATGGCTGTGTTTTGTGTTATGTTTTCAGAATGTAACTCTCTTGATTCGGGATCATGTGAAACATAACTCAAAAGCTTGAAGATAAAAGAGTTAATCTCTAGGACAGTTTCAGGTGTTCCAGGGAACATTAAAGGGAGCAGGTGAGGCTACTGCAAATGATAACGAGGTGCTAATAGCAAGGTTGTCTGAGCTGACTTTAAGGAGTTTATGTTTTTTTTTAAAATACATAAAGGAGGTGGGGAAGAAGGAGAGGATGCTGGTGAAAGTTCTTTTTCTGCATTGGGTCAGTGTTAGCTGGTACGATGATACCTGTGACTCAGAAGCCCTAGGTAGGTAGTGATTTTAATTTTGTTTCACTGCACGTGTTTTATCATGAATGTTTCTGTTACAGTGTTCTGTATTCAGTAGTTACAAGCTTTGCTTTGATCTTTGTTGCTCCATTCTGTCTAAAAGCTAGTAACTCATACTGAGTGGCTGAGAGCTGGTACTGTGAGTCCTCGAAGTCTTGTAAGATATTTTAATTCAACAACCCAATAGCAATTTAGGAAACCTCCTGTGTCTGCTGTTTGTAGTTATCTGCCTTCTCATTTGTAAATGATGCCCTTTGAAAACAAAACGTGGGTAGACAAATAAGAGTCGGGGAGTTGTTTTGTGCCAGTCTAAGAAAGTGAGCCCTACGTAAAATGAAACACAAGATGTTTAGGGTTGTTGTTGTGTGTGGGTTTTTTTGTTTGTTTGTTTTTGGTTTTAGGATTTGTTTAGGATTTGCTTTTAGGTTTGTTTGTTTTAGGAAAGGATGACCTCTAAAGTGAGAAGCAGTGCTGTTAGTGAGAACTCGAATCTGCTTCATCAGCCTGCTGGGGGAGCTGCAGCCCATTGGCATCTGCTGATCCGGAGATTGCAGACTGCCGTCTCCTTTTGTTTTGCTGTCGTGCTGAGTGGTGAGGCTAAAAGAGCAATTGTTTGTGTGACTAAGGAATATTAGCAGTGTACTGAATAAATTTCAGCTGTCTTCCTCTGCAATTTAGCTGCTGGAAATTGTTGCGAGCTAGTATCACAAGATCAGTCAGTATGAAGAACTGTCATCTGGAAACATTATTGTTTAAATGATCAAGCAGTGCTATCATAACTACTTGATTTTTATAATACATCCCACGGATTTGTGTGACTAGTGATAACTAGTAACAGCATGGCAGATTTCATTTACTTTTTGAAGAATTAAGGAAGCAGCCCAGATGTAGGCCTTTTCAGTGTAGGCAGTGATATGATCATAAAAACACAGAGGGTGGTACGATGTTGGCATATCTGAAAGACTGGGAAAGTCAGCATCCTGCTTCAGTGTCTGGAAGGGTTCCAGGTTTAATGAGCGTTAAAGCTCTTTTCTAGCGTGGAAACAACGTAATGACACTGACAAGCCTGGGTTGCCTGTTGGCTGAAGCAGCTGTTCTCAGGATTCGTGGTCTTTAATAGTAGCTCAGCCCCCAGCTCTTGGCTGTTCTTGAGTAAACCCCTACTCTCAGACTGGGTAGCTTTCTTCAAAATGTAGGCAAGTCAGGGGCTTGGAAAACTGCTTTCTCGCTGCTTCTAGAAGTGATTAAAGAGTCACCATGAAAACAACAACAAAATCCATCCTGTGTTTCAGTGTGATGTAAATAAATATTGATGTTAATTTACATAGTATTTTGTACATGCGTACTTGAGGAGGAGGGTAGATATAAATCCAGAATGCTTCAGAATAGTTGTCCAGTAAGCATATTTTACTGAGTATAACAAGTGAAAGGAGCCAGTTGGGTTGTATGACCTTTGGTTACAGCAGTCCTACTGACTGCAAGTAGTACTGTTCTAAAACTGTATGAAGTAGAAATGGTCCAGTTAGCAATCAGATGAATTGTGATGTTCTTTATCTACCTGTCTGTTCACAGATATAAAGTAAATACTTGATCTCCTCAGGTGTGTAGGGGGCATCAGATAAAAATTCTTTATTCCACGAAGATGAAAGTATAGAGAAAACTATCAGCTACAGCAAAACATAGGGGAGACGCTTAATTCCATAAAGTTATGAGGGAGTAAATCTGGACTGCAGGCTTTTTTGGGGTGTTTATCTGAAACATGTTGCTCAGAATCCCCTGTTCAACTAGAGACCAACCCTACTGATCAACCTGAAGAAGGACCTCTCAGAGACATGTGATTTACTTGGGGGAAGCTAGTCACAGTATCAGGCAGCACGACCCTTTCTTAATTCAGGCCAGCTATAATATACTGCAGACCTGTTATTTCCAAAGTACAGACTGAAGACAGGTCCTTCAAGACTGATAACAGTTGATTCAGATTGCAAGCTTCAAACTGAGTTTGGAGCAAGCTCTTTGATTTTGCTTCATGTTCCCTGCTTGCCAAAGCAGGTGAAGCAGCTCACAAGACTAGTGACTTTGTATTCAAAACACCCTTCTGGAACACTGGCTTACCTTACAAAGCAGCAGAGAATAATAATGTTTTGGAGTTAGTGCTATTGATCGTGGGAGAGTCAGACTGAATGCACAAACTTCCTTTGTAACATGGGACAGCAGGTGCTTTGCATAGTAAACATTATCTGGTCCTGTAATTTTTTTTAAAGCAATCAGTGCAAAAGGTTGAAGCTGGATTCAAGGCCTTAAGTGTTGAAGTATCTACTTTTTTGGGTAGATAATAGATGCTAATAGACTTTTACTTAGTCCTTTATGATAACTCTGCATGGTTTAGGCTGGGAGGGACCTATGGGGTTGACTAGTGTAAAGCTTGGTCAACTTGAATACTTTTTCCCTATGCATTAAAAAACAGGAGTCAAAAATGTGATTGATGAAATATTGATTGCTTTGAACTATTTGGATAATAGATGATACAAGTCTGGTAAATAGTGTGACTGTTACATTAAGAATACTTAAATTTCATACTTGCTTTCAACTTCCAGTGCTCTCTGATAACAAAGAAGTTAGGGATGTGAAATAGTAACTTCTGGGTTTGTGCTGGCCCTGTATGTTTTCCCCATATTCCAAAGCAGGGATACTTACAGGTTGGTATGGATCAGCTTCCACTTTTCCTTCACTCTGGTTAGAGGTGTCCTTTCTTGTGTGAGAGAGATAATCTTTATGAGAGAAAACCCATTCATGTATTTACTTTTTTTTTTTTTTTCCAAATACGAAGCTTACAGAGTAACTTAAGTTGAATATCTCCATGTTTCTCCTGTTCAACAAATTTAAAGCTTGCTGATCAAAAATACTTATAAAATTGAGCTAAATTAACGTACTACAAATTTGGGATGCTCAATTTAGCATTACTGTGAAAAATCCATTTGGGATAATAGACTTTGCCCTGGGGCTTTAGAAGAGTCACAAAAAGAAAGAGAAAGGGGGTGGGAAAAAAAGTATTATTGAATTGTTTATTAAAAAGTAGTAGCATTGGGAAATGATTAATGCTTCTGTCTAATTCTTGGCAAATATGGTGAGTCTTCTGGATGTTTCAAGGATAACATGGAGAGATGCCTAGGAAGTCTGTGGGGGTCTCTGTTCTGTCATGTTGTCCTTGTTTGTTGGTTTTTGATCTTAGGTATCTTTACAAATGAGCTGGCCCCCAAAATGGAGTAATGTGAGAGCATTTACTGCTGATAAGAGCTGTTGGTTTCCAGTTCAGCTGTTAGTTTTACAGAACACCAGAGTGTAGAAGAAGGGCAATATTAGCACTGCCAGGTGAAGTATAACAGTACAGGTCCTGAGGCTCTTCTCTAAAGGGTAATGTGGAATCTTCTTGCTGTGCAGTTTGTCTTGTTGCCTTGTTGTTACGTTGGAAAATCGTAGGAAAAGCATATTCTACTGATGTCATAGGCATCAGAAAGGGTGACTGATCCTAGGATGTATTGTTTGGCACTAGAGGGGAAAAATGCAGACACAAAAGGAAGTCTTTGCAATAACACGTACTGTTGAAATGGCAAGGTGAAAGCTGAGGACCTGGAGATTTCAGCTTATCCTAGTGAAACTGAGCACGTGCAGGAATGCGACTGCTCTTCATTCATACACAGCAGGACTGAATAAAAGGGAAAGAGGAAGTGGTCAGTCATGACAGATTTGTATAAGCAGACCTCGGGGTCATTTAGGCTACAAATTAGGAAACAGGTCCTACTTACAGGAGGAAAGAGATCATTGAATGAACTTCAACTAGTTTGGCAGGGAAAATGTCTTAACTGGTTTCTAGATAAAAGCCTTCATAAATCTGTAGCATCTTGCTATCTATCTTTTTGCAAGAGAAAGTGTCTTATCAGATTTTTGTATATCCATTAATTTCTCTATGAGGAATTACAGCCTCTACTCTGTGGGGAACACACAGTACTAATTCTGAGTAGAGGAAAGGATGACATCAGTTTAATTGCCCAGAAAGATTTGCTGTCACCAGGTTGAATGCTAGTTAAGCTGCTGCTTCCATTTTCCATGCTGCTGGAGACTCTGCATCCTATTGAGGAAACAGGAACAGTCTGGAGTCTATGTGAATCAGTATAGAAAATTGAAGATTGCTGATAAGATGGAAAAAAATAGTAGTATTGTAACTCAGGAGAGTTTGTTCTCCTGACTGGATTCTGGAGGTTTTTGTGTTGCAGAAGCTGGATTGGGGAATTCAGACTACTTTGCAAAGAACCTTTCTTTTCTGGAATAAGCTGAAAAGAACTGATTTGTCCTTGCTGAGTAGAAGTTCAAAGATGTAAACATTCATATTTTAGTATAAAGTATGAAGACAAATATGTTTAAAAAGTCACCTTTTATTAATTATGCTGAAGTTCTGTAACTTTGTATGAATCTCTAAGGCCTATATGTATATTTCCTGCAAATGGGAGAGGTGTGATACGATCTGAAAAGAAGTGCACATTCAGGCCGACGTCAAGCTAAATGTCTTGGTGATGGAATATTGATTTTCATGGGAGTGTGCATGTGCTACATTTCAATTTAGATTATGTGAAAAATTGGCTCCAATTTGGATACAGGTGCCCTGAGAACAGAATCTATTTTCTGGAGAAGAATCCAAAGTATAGAGAGCTATAAAATCAGTGGGAGTGCATTGTTTTGGTGAATGTTTGAGGTATTGATGTGTTTTGTGGTTTCAGGATCTTCAGGATGAGCAAGTTTCAAAAATCGGCTGTCACTACACTGTCCTGTTTCCCAAAACAAGGTAAGCCTGAAAGCAATATAGAATTATAGAATGGCCTGGGTTGAAAAGGACCACAGTGCTTGTCTAGTTTCAACCCCCTGCTATGTGCAGGGTCACCAACCAGCAGACCAGGCTGCCCAGAGCCACATCCAGCCTGGCCTTGAATGCCTCCAGGGATGGGGCATCCACAGCCTCCTTGGGCAACCTGTTCCAGTGCCTCACCACCCTCTGTGTGGAAAAACTTCCTCCTAATACCTAATCTTTTCTATTATATTGTTATCTATTGTGTATTTAACATAATGTTATAAACACCACTCTGAATAATCAAGAGTAATCACCTAAGTAATATTCATATAGCTGCTGTGAAAGGTTTTGTTTGTTAGGTGTTTTTGTTTGTTTTGGTGGGAGTTGGAGCCCTGTTACTGAGCTGCAGTGGTGAAGAGCTGATGTCCAACCAATGCAGGTTACTAGAACTCTAAGGAATGCTTCTTGTGTGGTATAAATAATAGGTAGAAAGGGAAGAGCTGTTCTTGAGCACAATCAGAATATCATACTGTGCAAATGATACTTGAATGTTCAGTGGTGTTTGGTGTCAGTCACTTAGGTGAATGTTCTGCAGACTGAGCAAGAAAAGGGCTGCTAGACTGTAACCAATACCTGCTGTGTTGGCAGGAAATGCAGTGAGCATGGTCACCTTTTCATAAAGCAAATGTTACAGGTAAGATTCTGTCCTACCTCTCAAGCTCTGCAGAATGATGCTTCTTGTCATAATGCAAATGTCATAATATGATGAGAAGTAGATCTCTGGAGCTCGTGTATTTATAGAGCTGTTTTTATTGATAATGTTAGTATTCCAAATCCTTGCGTAGAGTGATTATTAAAGCTCATCTGAAAACTCTCAGAGGATTGCTTATGACTTGAATACAGTGCAAAGAATTTAATTCTTAATTATATACAGAGGGATATATATGAAATAGAATTTGTAGTCACAATGCATTTCTTGATTGTGAATCCATAATATATTATTGTTTCTTCAGAGAGTTGAAATGATGCCATTAGCTTAAGAGATGAAAGCATTCATTAAATCAGTGGTGCGGCACTGTGCTCTTAATTTGATGAAAAGAAACTCTTGGAAGAAGATTGTTGCTGTATTGCTGCTTTGCTCTAAGCCTCCACTGCTGTTTACAATGGTGATGCTTTAGTGGCAAGTTCCATGCGCAGACAGAGTGCAAAACGTAATGCTGTAAGCCTAATAAGGACTCCAGTATTAATCCCTGGTAATGTCTAAATTTGACTATCTTAAATGGTTAAATTTTTTTTGTTTTCTCAGTGTTCAAGGTAAATACTAAATTGGCAACTTCTAGTGACAAGATTTTCATACTCGTTTACAATCTATATTTGAATTTCTAAAATTACTGACTTGATTCTGTTTGTATGTACTTGCATGTGAGCCATACACTTTTTGACACTAATTCCCTTTAGATCTGGAGTAAAATTTCACTGCAGATATTTCAAAGAAAAAGTATGTTTTGAGTAATCTGAAAGTCTGCGAGTTCTGTTCCTTTACCTGTATCACCTTCTTTTCAGAAATAATTCCTTTTTTACAATACACCAATCACTTAGTCTAGATTTTTTTCAATTTTATTATTATTTAAAGCATTTACTTTTAAGAACTTAAAACCTAACAGAGTATTCAGAGTATTTTGCTTGAGGAAAAGAATACTACTGAAAGAATAATTGTAGGAAATAGCGAAAGCCTATTCTCAGTCCTACCCTCATCTGCACATGTTCTTCCTGTTGATTTTCTTGGAGAGCTTCTCTTCAATGCAGTTACCTGGTCTTTGTACTACATTCATACAATAAGCATTTAAGCACATCAGCAAGGTGCTACGTATGAAGCCAAGGCTGAAGTTGCATACTGGTGCAGCTGATGCTAAGGGGGTGACATGTTCTCCAGAGGTTGCTCTCTGTGTGCTGGTGTGTCCATGACTGAAGACTGGCTCAGGGCTCAACTCAACTGTGGGTTAACATGATGTGATAGTGCCAAGGGTTGTAATACATCACACCAGAGTTGTCTGTGGCCATTCCCTAAGCGTGGTGGAACAATCACTAGTGTAGGTGCACCTGTTACTTAAAAATACAAACCACTATTTCCCTTTGTCTAACCTAGAATAACTTGTTTAGTTTAGTTACCTGGATTTCTGGGGAAGTTAGAGAAGTACACAGCTGTATGACATATCTGTTCACCCTTACCAAGGGAAAACCATTCTGTGTGTTTTGGGGGTTATTTTAATGGAGAAGAGTTAGAATTGAAATACTTAGTAAAGAAATGCAGCTAACTTAAACCTCAAATTATCTGGAAAACTTCAGGCTGAACATTCAGCTCTGTAATTATACCTCAAAATGTCTAGCTGAGGCTGGACAAAGTGGTTTTCTTTGGCACTTTGCTTTATTCCTGTAGCTCGAAAGAGAAATTAAACCTGCAAGAGCTTGAGGGTACTGTCAGAACAAGACAACTGAAACAAGAAACAAGCTGCTTTTTAATTTCCATGGATTTTTCTCAAATGCTTTCCATTGGTAAAATAACTGCAACATGCTATATCATTTATTGCTGGTCTTAATTGAACTCCAGGGTGTTGCGAAGGGAAATAAAATCAAAAGATGAAATTGAACATGAGTAAAATAACTAGCATCGGGGAGTGGACAGCGTTTAAGTACAAACACCAGGGGCAGGATAGTCTGAGAGTGGAGTGAAAAAAGCTTTGCCATCAGCTGAGGGAAAGTTCTGTGCAGTTTTTCTTAGCAATATCTAAACACAGACAGAAAATGAAACAGTAGCATGGTCGTGGGTTATTTATATCAAGTAAGCATGAACTGAAGGGAATACTCATCTGGCAGTGGTCCTAACTGGAAGTTACAAATGCAAATTGACCCAGTTCTAGAGAACAGTTTGAAGTTGGCTGTGAGTGGATCCCAACAGGGAGCTCAAGTGTTTGCAGGTCAACTGGATGTCAGTTCAGACATTGTTTCAAGTTTTGATTTGGGTGCTGCTGGATGTCTAACAGCTCTTTAGATAAGATTGATGAGTAAATAATAGACGTAGGTCCTGAAATGGGGTTTCTGCACTGTTCAAGTTCTTAAAGTCATTTGTGTTGATTGCTGTAGACTAATACAAAAAACAAGGCCATCCAGAACTCCTGCTACCCTCTTTGCTGACACTATGCCAGAACCTCTTGATACTCTCACAATTAATAGCTTCCTAAATAAGGACAGGCTTAAGTAGTATGGATTTCTAAGTATTTGTTATCAAGTAGCTTATTTGTACCATCTCCACTGTTCTTGTTCTTCTCGAAAGCCACTATTTCTCAAGTCAGTCTCAATATGGAAGTCACTTGAACTGGTGAGTGTGGATGCCTTCCCTGCAGTATGCTTTGTAAGAGGTTTCAAGTACCCTTTTTCTTTTTTTTTTTCCTGAATGGATGATTACTTGGAATGCGGTTTAGAGTATCACCCTTACACATCTATGAGTCTGTGCTCAGACAGCACATGAAGGTGGTTAAAATGGAAACATGCCTTGCTTTGTAATACATTTACTGATGAGGTAGAACACTTTCTCTGTCGTTAGACTGTCCTGAATGACATCTTGAAGGAATACAAAAGTAAGGAATCACAAATTAGTTTTCTCAAGGGAAGACTGATAATCAAATTTAAATCTAGCTCACTTTTAGGGCAGTTGTTGTGTGATGGTGGTGGCTGTGCAGACCTTGCTTGTAATCTATTAAGCCTCCCTGGTTATAAAAACCTGTAGTTTCATTTTTCAGCCCAGAAATTGAACTGGGGATAAGAGATGAAAGCATAGTGGAGAGCTGTTCTGGTTTGGCTTACCTACTGAATTTTTTTAATTTGCATTTTGTTAATGTACTCTTCTTCAGAGCTCACCTTTTAGAATTTCAGTAAGTATTTGCACAGTCAGATTGAACTTTGTTTGGTGCTGCTCCAGAAATATTTAAGAGTGAATAAGCAGGTTATGACTTGAAAGCCTGTGCAAGCATGTCTGAGATCCAGCCATAGTATTTTTTCTCAAAAACAGAGAGAGAATATGTAATCAAAAAACTGGAGAGGGAGGGGAAAAAAAGTTTCTACTTGGGTAAGTCCTTTGGACTTGTAATAAGAAATTAATTATGCTTCTATAACTTGTTGTTTAAACATGCTTCATCTCCAAGTATAGTAAGGCTCTCTTATAGTTTAAACCCCTCTTTGAATAAATTGATTTATATTTATGAAAGTATCAAAACATAAAATAATGACACATCCAGAACTGTTACCTTGTTTACAAATATATACTTAGTATTTTCCAAAAAAATCAGGACCTTTAAGTAGAATGTACATGAAGGGTGATGTATCTTCTAAAATTCTAGGTAGGGATTTATAGATAAGTTTCCATGATCATAACAATGTAATAAGGATGTTTTTATTATGGAACATTGACAGCATATAAACAAGTTGCAAATGTAGCAAATACATCCTTCTGTTAATGGATAGGTGAAGCTGTAGGGGAAAAAAGAGTAACTGTTCATATATAAAAAATAGAATATTTCATTTTCTAAGGAGACAATAGTAGAATAGAAATAGGCTAAATTTTAACAATTTTTTTATACTACAGAAAACCTCTAGTAGTTGTACACAGAACACTTGGAAAATAGTTCTGACTAAAATAAAAATGTAGTTTATAGGTTTGAACAAGAAAGGTCAGGAAGGATGAATGTAACTTCAGTGTTGCTTAGGTGTATGGAAGAAGGCATCTTGTTGGAGTGGGGTGCTCCAACTCATTAGACTTGACAACTTGACTCCAGTGCACCGAATATTATCAGACTGCTGCTGTAATTCTCCACATAGATGCTCTGCATGCATCTCTGCATCTGAAAGGCTATTGTAAATAAGTTCTGAAGGGACACCTAGAGAAAATCACTTCAGTAAGAGCTTTTGTTTGCCCCACAGTCATGAATCAAGTCATCCTCTTCTGTGTATGCCATACATAAAATACAAACTTTCAGTCGTCTTGATATGTGACACTAACATAAGGTAACTTACCTAGAATGTGAGCTTGGGTTCTAAAAAGACTTCAACTATTTTGAAAGGAGATGGTTTCTTCCTGTAAGGAAAACAGTAAATTATTTCTTAATATAATTTTAAAGGTCAGTGATAGAAAGCTACTTACTTAAGGCGAAATATCACAGCAGTTTAGTTCAACATGAGAACATTCTCAGCAGAAGACAACTACATACTACTTTTTAACTTGCTCTGAGTTCTTGCATGTCAGGTTGGTAAGTTACTAGAATGCTTCATTCTTCTAAGAAGCTGATCCTCCACAGTAATCCTTTTCCTGTAGCATCCTATCTTTTTAAAGATGCTCTCCTGTCTAATTATTTTTTCAAACAGTCTCAAAGACAGCATGACTCTGTGCCTTTGACCTTCCTGCTTTTGAAAGGAAGGGGAGAAAATAAAAACGGGATAATGAAATTAAGAGTTTGCTTTCTGAATAGCTTTCTTTAGGAGAAAAGAAAATCAAGCTTAGAAATGCAGCTGCACAGGTACTTTCTCTGACACAGGCCAATATGGAGTGTAAAGCCAGAGGAACCACGATTTTTTTCCTACTTTCATCTCCCTCATTCTAGTGTGAAACAGAGAAGGCGATGACATATCCAGCTACAGCTGTTTTTATTACTGTATCCTCATTTGCACACTAAGAAATCCCGTGTGGCAACAAGAAGGGTCTAGACTGGATCGATGGGCCAAGGTAAACTGCATGAGTTTCAGTAGGGCCAAGTGTCAGGTCCTGCAATTTGGTCACAACAACCCCAGGCAATCCTACAGGCTTGGGGAGGAGTGGCTGGAAAGCTGCCTGATGGAAAGGGATGTTGGTGCTCGGATGGACAGTCAGCTGAATATGAGCCAGCAGTGTGCCCTGGTGGCCAAGAAGGCCAGTGGCATCCTGACTTGGATTAGGAATGGAGTGGTGAGCAGGACCAGGGAAGTCATCCTGCCCCTGTACTCGGCACTGGTGAGGCCTCACCTCGAGTGCTGTGTTCAGTTTTGGGCACCTCAGTACAGAAAGGACATGAAAGTGCTGGAGCAGGGCCAAAGAAGGGCAGCAAGGCTGGTGAAGGGCTTGGAGAATATGGCCTACGAGGAGAGACTGAAGGAACTGGGGCTGTTTAGTCTGGGGAAGAGGAGGCTGAGGGGAGACCTTATTGTTCACGTCCAATATCTGAAGAGTGATTACAGGGAAAGCGGGGTTGGTCTCTTCTCACTGGTGACAGGTGACAGGATGAGATGAAATGGCCTCAAGTTGCACCAGGGTAAGTTTAAGTTGGATATGAGGAAAACCTTCTTTGCAGGAAGGGTTGTTAAGCACTGGAATAGGCTGCCCAGAGAGGTGGTTGAGTCACCATCCCTGGATGTGTTTAAAAGCCATTTGGATGTGGTGCTCAGGGACATGATTTAGTGGAGGGTTGTTAAAGTTTAGGGTTGGATGGTTAGGTTGGGCTTGATGATCTTTAAGATCTTTTCTAACCTGAGCAATTTTGTGATTCCTCTCTGATCTGCTTCATTGTGTATTATTTACTGGATGTGATCTTTTTTTTTGTATGAGTCCATATTTACTTCTGTGTGATTATCTGTCTGGGGAGTAAGTGTGTAGGGTGAGGATTTTCCTTCAACTTTGCCTATAAGGTGTTTGCGTTACTATGCTTATGCTGTTTATTCACCTTTAGATGCTGCCAAGGAAACAGGGAAAGATCTGTAGAGAAATACCTTCAGGCTATAATTAGATTTCAACTGTGCCAGGATAAAAGGTGTAGCATAACTCAGCCAGTATGGAAAATAGTTTAGAAAAACTTCAGTATATGAAACCTGCACTACAAACCTGTCCAAATTCAGAAAAAGAAAAATTGAAACCAGAAGATGAAAAGTACTTCTCAGGTAATGAATTAATGAGGAGAAAATCAGTGAGTGCTGAAGGCTTGTTTAAAGTGCATGCCTTTCTGCAAATATTCAGCTGGCTTAAGTTGAAGAAGTGGTCATTGAGGGAGAAGATACCATTGTTCCTCATTTTGAGAGAATGAGACAGATAACAGTGCTGTTATCTAAAGCCTTAAATGAGGCTTAGGGAGGGATGGGGCCAGGTTCAACCGCTTCTGATAGCACAGGTGAATTCTTTCACCTGTGCTCCCAGGGCTGGCTGTGTTCCTTCTTCACCAGGTGCTCAGTCACTGGTTCAGGCTGTGACTTAGCAATTCCCATATGGAAACCAAGAAAATTTAAATCTTATCTTAATAGCCTAGAAACAAAATGGAGAAAGGCAGTGGAGGGTAAAAGATGATGACTTTAAGAATTAACAAGTCAGAATTAAGATAATGACATGAATCTATCCAGCAGTAAGAGAAAAGGAAAAGTGAAACAGAAGTGTAGAAACTGCGTTTATAGATCTCCTGTGGTACTGAATGAAGGGCATAAGGAGAAAACAGAAGGCAAGATGGAAAACAGAACATGAAAGTTATCTGAGAATATACAGATATTCATAAGGCTGAACCTTTTTGTGCATTGAACTGTCCTATACAGAATCAACAGGTGAGCTGCCACCCTTGCTCCTGCCTCCCTGTTAAACAAGGAGAGCTATCTCAAAGCGGCTGAATCAAGGGGTTATGAAGATAATGTGACCTTGTTATCTTTCAATTGCTGGATAAAATTTGATTGGGCTTTTTTTGTTCTTAATGGAGCAATCTTCAGCTGGTTTTTATTTTAATTTTAATTTTATTTTTAGTGTTTTTTTTCCCTCAACACTTGTTAACTCTTGTTAGGCAACACAGTAATCATGGTAATTAAGTGACAGCAGTGAGTATCGTAGAATCATAGAATGGCTTGGGTTGGAAGGGACCCCAAGGATCATCAATTTCCAACCCTCTTGCCACAGGCAGGGCCACCAACCTCCAGGTCTGGTACCAGAGCAGGTTGCCCAGGGCCCCATGCAACCTGGCCCTGAACCCTCTTTGGGCAGCCTGTTCCAGCACCTCGCCGCTCTTTCTGTGAAGAACTTTCCTCTGACACCCAAGCTAAACCTGCCCTCTTTGAGCTTAAAACCATTCCCCCTTGTCCTAGCACTATTTACCTACCCGAGTAAAAAGTTGAATGTGTTTTAGTTGAGAGGATCTGTGCCCATTTCCAGATTGGGTACTAGCAACTACAAGTGCAGGGAAGAAGGCAGTAACTGTTCCATCTGTTCTAATTACTGAACAGTAAATGTCAGCGTCTCTCTTTACCTCTGTTCCAGGCAGGGGGCTTGTGCTGCCTTAATCCTACTTGGATTTTCCTTTGATCTGATTTCTTAGTAAAAGCACTGGTGAGGGTCCTTGTTCACAAAAGCAGCCTCTTGTGTTCCACTGACTTGCTTTGCTTGTTGTTATAGCATATAGGTGGCTCCAAAAGTATTGCCTCCTTATTTCCATGAACTACAGTAAAACAGTACAATAACATTAGTTGATGGATTAAGTTCTCAGCTTTGAAACACTGTTTTTCACCATAGCCACCATGTTGCAAGTGAAAGCAGCTTGTGGTTCACTATATTGATCTTTATCCCTCTGAATTAAGACTTGGAAAGGAGTAAAAGTGTTAACTGAGTAGGACTGTGCCTTTGTTTGTTAAAAGACAGAAGAGCACGATAGGAGAAAAAGAGGAAAAAATAAAGAGGAGCAAGTCACCACTGTGGATCCTGTGATCCTGAGGGTTTGTTCTTCTGGAGTAGCTGAGGATGAGGTTGGAAGTGTGCTGCCAGCTGTGTGGTTGGCAGCACCTTTTATGCCACACAGTGGTCCCTGCCACTTGGGCCAGGAGCTGTTGCCAGCTGAAGAGTGTCCAGTGTGGTGTGTTGTGCACATGCCATATTTCTCCCTTTGCATTGTGGTTGGGGAGGGTTGTGATTGCTGGGGAGAGGAACCCAAGAGCATCTTAAGCAATATGGCCAGCTCCTGACTTCTCCATTGCTTGTGTACAATGCCTGTTTGTTCTGAACCTTTTACAAGAGGGTTACAGTACTTTTGTTCTGAGGCCTTCATGGAGTTGTTACAATCTTATTTGGCTAGTCACTGCTTAGCTGTAAGTCTGTTTTTAACCAATCAATGTGAATCTTTCTCTCTGTTATGGTTCTGTACAGTGTTGTCACAGTGTCTGAGATAGAAAGAAATGTGTCACTTTATTCCCACTGGCATTTTTGCCAGTGATGGACAAGAGCCTGCATGCCACACTCCTAAAAATCTGCATGGCTCTCTGGAATGTGATTTGACTTTCACATTGCTGTCACCACTGTTGAAACACAGCACCCACCTCACCACTGTGTTCACATCTGCTGTTTTGTCCCCAGAAATGTTCAGCAAATGTTGATGAATGTTAATGGATGTATTTTTTTCTGCATGGAGGAATTCAGTTCCACACCTTTGCTTCATGCATGTGTCAGGTGTCATCAAGTCAGATTGCCTCTCAGCTGCTAGCTGTCCCAGAGCAATAAAGTTTAATGGAATATTGTGGGGGGAGGTTCAACCTCTGCAGCTGTACCACCAATATTTGCCTCTGAAATCGTGGGCCAATGATGAAATTGGAATGAAATTGGAATGCATTACTTCTGGAGCAGCCCTCATATTTGGACCAAAAATTTTTTTGGTACTTAAGAAGTCTATAAAGAGATACAAGTAAACTCTGTGTTTGACACATGCATAACTGATGATGTTCAGCACTGTACCTTCAGTTAGAGATGCATGTATTTCTGTCAGATTGATGTACACCAATTCCTTAATGACTGAGCATGCCTTCCCTGCTTCATTATTTTCCTTCCATCTTTCCCTTTAATCCTTTCTTACCTACGAACACATCTATGTTTAGACTAGTACTTGTTCCCATTTTGATAGTATCTTTAGAAAGGAATAAGTTTAGAAAGAAGGCTGGGGAGAGCAGTTGGGATGATAGCTTTTAGTGGTTGTCATCTGTATATTTAAAAAGCAGCTAATGAGAAACTAAAGAACACACTAGGGTGAGACATCAAAAGCACAAAAAACAAAATTACTGCTCAGGCTATCAGCATCAAAGATGGGAAAGGAGAAAAATGTTTATTTTTTCAGGCCTAATATCTGTTAACACAATGGACCTTTAAATGATTGTCTTCGTAGAGGGAGTGGGCTGAGCATCTGTGAATCACTTTCTACCAAGCACGGCAGGATTAAAATAATAGAGAATTTTGAAAGGATATCATAGATACTATAGGGAGAACGTCCTTAATTTAGGGTTCATTTTCATCGCACAGAAGTGTAGCTTGTTACTGGTGAGGAAAAAGAGAATGCTACTTGATAAATAGAAGGAATGAAGTGTGAAAAGTTTTGACGTTGTGAGGCTGATCATTTCACATGGTAAACAGCATGTTTCCTTCTTATTTATATCAAATGAAGGTAGCTGTCATGTGAAAATTATAACTGTTTTGTAAGAGAGTAGAAGGATTAATTCTATAGATCATACTCAGCTCCTGTGTAAGTGGAAAGTGCCTTGAAGAAGGCTGGGTTGCGAAAAGAGTGTTGCAATTTAAAATAATTAAAAGATCACTGTTTGTATCGGGCAGTTTCAATTTTGCATCAAATTAACATCATGAACTGGTTGTTTCCTGTACTGTTGGGTCAGTTAGGATAAAACAGACCTTCCCAGTAATCATCTTCAGAGATATGTTTTTCTTAAAGTGGGAGAATTATTTGATAGTCTTGGTTATTTATATTATCACAGCACCTATGGGCTGCAGTGTGAGTGAGCTTTCGAATTCTTTTATTCCTATCAGCACAAATCCAGCTTTTCTTGTGTTTCATCCAAATGCTCTTGATTTAGATTGTGATTTAAGATGAAAAGGCTGGAAGCCCTTGAAGTTTATTTATTTCATAAAATAAAGCTTATTACCCAGCTGCCATTCTACACAACTGGCATTTTAGTACCTATCACCTGTGCAAATTAAATCATTTAATAGTTGAAAAATAGTGCAGGGAAGGCTGTAGCAGATCACTTGCTCTCAGCAGGCAGTGCTTATGGAGAGGAGGGTTATTAAGTCTCTCAGGCTGGGTGTTATGGGATAGCTCACATCCAGCTGGTCAGTTTTATTTGAATGGGTTATCTGAGTGCTTCCCACTGTATCATAATATATACTACCAATAATGTACTGCTTATGGATGGGACACACTAGTTTGCCTTTCTGTAGTTAGAGAAGTAGGAGAGGACTCACCCCACAGCACTTTGGGAACTGATAGAAGGGAAGGGACCCCAAATCCATAGTGTGTAGAGCTCCTCCTCCTCCCTGCTGTAGCAGGAATGGATAAGAATGAAATGAGAAATGTATGGCTTACATGGAAAGCTGCAAAGTGGTAAGAAATTGCTGCACTAATGTTTCCAGTAAAGCTGAATGGAAACTGACTCCCTTTCTAAGGAGGGATATCTACTGCAGTAATAGTCTATGAGGTAAGCACTTGGAATTACATTTGTGGAGTTTATACCTGAACCCAAACAAGCTGAATCCACTCGGTGTTCCCCTTCAGTGTCCATATTCTAATATTTTTGATGCTGATATTACTCAGTGCTGTTGCAGGATGGCCTCAAGCTCCCTTGCGGGTGTGACCATGGAGGTGTGAAATCCTTCCCTGGTGCAGAACAAAGACCTTTATAGTAGGTGCTTAAAGCCTTTTTTTCACGTGCAACCAAGACTGGTTACCCGTGAGGGCCAAGTGCCTTGTGGGGATTTACGTCCGGCTCAAGTTATTGTTGAGCTTTATCACTCGTTAGCAATACAACGACCATCTATCCCACAGAGTGCCTTTGCAAAATAGGGCTTTACTTTTAGGTCAAATGAATCTGATCCAGAACAAAACGCAGACCTGAACTTGATAACTTCCTAGCTTCAGCAATGAAACTGCCCACCTCTGAGGAGGGAAATGAGTTGGAATTCTTACTTTGTCTGTTACTGGGTATGTAGTATATTTTGCTTGAATTGCTGTATGTGAAAAATTTCTATGCAGAAAGAAAATATGCAGAATATCAGTTATTGTTTTGTGTACAGCAAGAATGTAATTAACTGCGTATTGTTATTAGCAACTTACAGCAAAATGCTGTTAGTAGAGAGAAAGAAAGTGAAGATTCATGTTCTTTATGGGAAGAAGAATGCCTCTTTAATCTTCATTCTCTACAGCATCTAGCACTAACCTTTGACTGTGCCTTGAAGGCATGTCTATTAAAGAATGTCATTGCCTTATGCTAGTAATCTTGGTGTTTTTTTTTTTTTCAGTAGACTGCAGTTGATAGTAGTAAGATGATCAAAAGATCTGTCTAATTCTCAGTCATTCTTGTATTTGAATTATTTTAAAACTTAAGTTAAGTAAAAGGGACTCCTTAGGCAGAGGATGTGGCAAAAGGGATCTTCTGGGAGAGAGCTGTGATGTGCTCTTCCAGGAACATGATCTGTTCTCCTGTACGTGTCGCTGTGGGAATGAGTGATCATGAGTTGAAATGAGCCAAGTGCACAAATGATTTATTGAAATGTTTCTAGCCTTGTGATGGAGGGGGGAGGGGTTGAATTCTACCCGTTGCTTAAGACTCACAGAAGCGCTTTAGCAAATGGCAGTGAGAAAAATAAGCTCTAATCTCCATAGTTAGCGGAAAGGAACAAACATGAGGAAATGCTGGGCCATCCTCAACAAGAATCAGTTTTCTTGAGCAAACTGGGCCAGAGGTGAAGATCCAGAGAGAGGAAGACAAGAACTTCATCCCCAAAGACCACCAGTAGGGACCCTCACTGCATGTGATGCACGTGCCAGGGGGAGGGACTTTATGTAAATAAATTCCCGAAAAAATAATGAATATGTAGGTGGGTTCCAGGAAATCTAGGAATGCATATGAGCTTGGCTTACAAAATATGCAACGCTTCTGCTTTCTGGTATGCAGGGTAGGCAGAAGGATCCCCCCTTGCATCCGGCGTGTGCACCGATGAACTTTGTGGTTATGGAGTCTGATTCTGCAAGTCTCTTCTTCCACTGTTTTTAGGTATTACAACAGAGTATGAGCAAGACTTCAGTGCTATTGGTATATTTTATTGTTTGTTTTATTTGCCTGTTTGTTCCTAAACAAAAGGAACACAAGACAGTAAATAACTTCCTGCTGCTGGAATATTTTCAAGCAACAGTGACTTGTTATCATATTAGTTTCCTTAGTTTAAAAGGGAATAGTCATTCTTCATGAATTAAGAGCAATAATCTGCTCATAATGCATGTACATTTCTTTGTCTGCAAGGCAGAGTAATCGACAACACAACATATTAATAAATAATATTCCTTACAGAACTTCTCTAAACCTCACTACATGTGGTGGGCAGGGAAAATAAAACAGAAACAAAGCAAAATCTGTCTAAAGCCTCTAAGCTATCAGATCCTTAGGTCTTGAAGAGGAGATGGTGTTATTTAGAAGTTCATTTAACTACCATTTTAAAAAGGTTTTATATCTGCTGATGCTTTTTGGACAGCTTTCTTTGTGTTAAGACTGTAATTAATTGACGTGACCTTGTCTTTTGGACACAATTACATTTCTCGTAATACTATGCTGTGCTGAAGATCTGTATTATCTCCTGTGCAGATACTCAGGTTGAAGGTAATATTAATACCTTCATTTTTAGCCACCGTAAGTCAGAATACATCTTTCCAGCTGTTGGAAATGATCTTGAAGGAAGTTGTTAGCAGAGCTCCAATCAGATCATGCTAACCTGTATGGCATACCATAATGCTTCCAGAGGAGAAAACATTGCAGTTCACCCCAAAGGTGACTGTATTTCAATGCAGTCCATTGTTTTTCATCGTGGTATCATATCTGTCAAGCTTTGAATCTATATTGAAGACTTTGCAAAGAATGAATCTCTGCAGACATGGTTCATTGCCATCTAAAGCAATATGCCAAGTGGCACGTGCTCTATTAGACATGGTCAAAAAAGAACATCTTCTATGCTTGGCAGAAAAATCAAAAGCTTTTATTAATTGTTTCTACTTCCTGGGCTTGTCTTAATGGGGCCATCCTGAAACAATAAAACAACATTCCTGTAGCAATGGCAGTACTTGATCTTTTCCAGCACAAAGTGCCTGAACCACCTTGTGTTGTCATTCAGAGTAAAGTGGTGAACTCACATTATCTTCAGATGGTTTTAACAGCTTTGCTGCCCTCAGAGTTTTGCTGTCTTGAAGATTTGATAGTCATGCAAATTGAACCTTACGGAGCGTTTTGCAGGTATCTGGTGTTGGCAGACGCTAGAGTTAACTGCGGCTTTAATAAGTAGAATTCTTATGTCCTTAGAGAATACATGAGGGTGATACATGGATGATCTTTAACCTTGAAAGTGGTAAACTATATTTGAATACAAAAAACACCACCACTTGTCTCAGCTTATTCAGTCTTATCTAAATCTCTCTATGCATACGTATGTATATAAAAGTAAACTTCATTGATTTTTATCCATTATTCTGCATTGATACAAAGGGGTTTAGTTTTAGAAGTTACATAATAGGTGTATACTTGTATCCTTGCACTGAAGTGAACTGCCTGTGCATCTGTGAGAAACAAGGTGCTGTGTCAGATTGTGCTGGTTGAGCTAAACTAACTTCAGCAGGAGACTTCTGACCAGAAGTTACATAAGCAAGACGTATCCAACTTTTTGAGACCAAATGACTGCTGCAGTTTTCCAAAATACTTGTTCTCTACTGTAATCTCTACCATTGGATTTCTTGTTTACAACTTGGGCAGAAGCTTAGAAGCTTAGACCACTGCTAAGTACACGTCATTAATCAACTTGTTGCATCAGTTGCTGATTCAGTTTTGAGCTGTACTAAAAGTAGTTCAAGGTATAGCACGTTTCTTGGAGAATGTTAAAAGTAAACTGTAATATTCACTTCTATTTAAACAGGAAAAACACTCATCGTATCTCATGAGAGACTGTTAATATTGGTTGTTTCCTTACATTTTCAGGACAAATTAAAGGAATTGTATTTGTCTCGTTCTGTCTCTTAAAACCATGCTTCTTCCACTCTACGCTTTCCTGGGAAAGCTTGTCTCAGCTGTTTAAAAGTACCAATGTATAAATCTCAATGTAAATGCTATGTATAATAGCTGATATAAATGTATAAGAACTGACAGATATGAGTGAAATTTTGAAAGTTCTGCTTCCCAGATTCCTGAAGGAGTTCTTGCCAGTTGTCTTAGGTAGGGTTGACAAACTATGAACAGGGACTGTATTTCTTTTTTATAAGCTTTTCCTTCTTTTTCTGAATTTGACAGTGACTTTCATTTTGTATTTGGCTATGACAGTATTAACCCCTAGAAACAGTACTGAAAGATTTACTTATGTATGTAGAATTTGGGTGTAATAAGAGGTATCTGGAATCAAGGCCTTTCCAATGGACAGTAGCTAGCTTCTTGGCAGGTCAGTGGGCTGGAGTGCAAACACTGGAGATAAAGACCTTTCCTTCAGATGGGTTTTGTTTTCCTACAGTCTTTCTGTCTATTGTGTTCATATTTTTACACTGATTAAGGCAAGACTGTAAACACAAAAGTAGTAGCAGTCACATTTGCATAGCTTTACAGAACAGAAAATGAGAGTAAGCAACAGAAGTGGGAAGTAAGCAGTGGGATGTGAACAGGTAATAGAAGTCTGCATAGAAGCTGCTGTGCTGTTGGCTGGCACTTCTGGATGGGGCTGAGTTGACTTCTGGGAAATGACTGCAGTGGAGTAAAGGGGAGCAAAGTGTTCACAGTATAGCCTTTGCTGTTCTCAGCAACCAGCAGTGCCAGTGAATGCAAAGCTGTTCTGACAAGCCTCGTTGAAGCACAGGTGCATCTTTTTATCTCTTGGGACGCATATGTTATCCCAGACTCCTTTATTCTGCCTTGGATCAGCTGAGGACATTTCTGATGCACTTTTGTTTGAAACTTGCATAAAACTCCATGTTCTGGATGAGCAGTTCAGTGAGATAATCTTTAAAAGTTTCAGTGTTGTTGTGGAAATTAGGTTATTCCTAGATTTATGCTGTATCTTGCAAGTTAACCTTTTCTATTACTTAACCTTTGTGACGAGAGGTAAAGAAGAACATTGGCTTCAATGTTAATAAGATTCCAATAGGATTCCAGCAGGTGGAATCCTATTTGTTGATTCAGAGCAGGATTGAACGCTCTGCTTATTTTTGAGGTTTTTTTTCCTTTTTGCAATTCAAGAATACATTTTTTATGGAATGATTTAAAAGCAGTGGCATTAAATCTTATGCATATTTAGCTGATCAGCTTCCACTGTCATAAATCTAGATCTGCCCCTTGGGTTTATTGTGACATGAATCCCTGAAGCTTTGCAATACCTGTTGTTAGAGGGTGAGTGAGGGGAAATTGTATCAAGGTCTAAGCATCCTGATGCCCTTACATTTTGAAATCCTGCACGAGTCTGCAACAGGCCTATATAGTCCTAGTATGTTGGATTTGAGGGTTTAGATTTCAGTTTCAAACTGGGAATGAATGATAAATTGTATCTCACAGTTTAAACTAGGAGTGAAAGATAAATTGTATCTCACATCAAGTTAGTGTTGAGATGACAGTATCAAAACCCTGTTTTCTCTGTGTATTTTCATTCATATAGCCTGCAATAGATATTTCCATATTGTTTGTTTCCTCCTATAGTTTTGTTTCATTTTTAAAGTTAATTCCAAAGCACGGTCTGGCATGAGATTGGAAAGGAGTAATAATTCTGATTCATGGCTACTTCTGCTACTTCCATTGACTTCACAGGATAAGCACAACTAGTATGATCAAATGTTGTAAAGTTATTTGTAGCCACATATGAGGCAAGGGTGAAAAAAGCCAACAAATACCAATCTTTCTTCTAGCTACTGATTTTGTAGGAACTGTCTCTAAATGAAGTAGGAATTAGTAGGATCATTGAAGTTAATACTTAGAAGAAACGCCAAATGTTTTGCTGTTCCAGGGCTAAATTTTGAAAGTGGGGAAATAGTTATTTTTGTTTTGGGAACTATAAGAAGAACTGTTTTTTGATTGGAGACAAAACTGACTTTTCTGTCGCTGAGAACAGTAGCTGAACAGATCTCTGATAACTCAACATGTGCACAATAATCTTCTGGAGAAGACAATGCTGGAGGCCAAGAGTTTGCATGAAGTAGAGAGAATATACTCATGTGTATAAGATGAGCCATTCTGTTTCCTGTAAGTACAAGCAGCTGCAAGTGTGGGTTTAATTCCCCTCATTCCCCCTTCGTTCAAATACTGCTGTGCTCAAAGCTTCCTTGAACAAACCTGTAAATGATACTCTGAATAGTCATGATTGTTCAACTTTAATTGCTATTAGCTAATCAAGGGATGTGGGCAAATACCCTGCTGAGAAAATATTCTGGATATCATGGGTGAATATCAGTGGGACATTTGGCACTGTTCCTGTACAACTGCAGCACTGGGTTCAGAGGCTTATTTGAAGAGTTGACATTGATTCAATGTTTGCTTATGTATGTGAGGTTTGCTGTGTTACTTTATATGATCTATTACTCTGTGTAATGATACTCGGTGTAGTGAGTGGAGTGCTGTATTATACATATGAGGCTGGCAAAAACGTAATTGTAAAGAAACAGCTGATGTTTGATTCATAAGGCTATGCATTTTAAAATAAATCCGATGTTTAAATAGACCATTTAATCACTGTCGTGTATCACTAAAAGAATCCTCTGTTATGTGTGTTTGAACAGATGACCTCTAAGTAAGAATATTACTAAGTAGAGAAAAAGCAGGTATTGAGACCTCCATTAGCTGAAGTGGAAGTTCTTAAAAATATTCATACTGCTGCTCAAGCTGAGGCATGGCTGCAATTTTGAGCACCCTAGCAGTGTTATTTTGAGGCAACTCTCTTTTTTGTTGTCTAGAAAGAGATTTGTGTCTCTAAGATGGCTGAGTAGTTGTGCTCTATCTATTACCAGGGAGTGCAAAATGGAGGCAATCTGTTGCATGTAATAAACAGCCCTCCTTACTGTCTTATACCACAGCATCTAACCTAGCCACTAGCTTGCACACACACACACACAAAAAAAAAACAGTGGATACAAGAAAATGAGTAATCCAGAAAGAGATATATAAACATACAGCGTTCATTCCTGGCCTTCCAAAATATTTTGTAGGGCATGGAAGAAACAGCTTTGAAGAAAAGGCATCTAAGTTACAGTAAGAAAGCGTAAGAGACAATCATCTAGATAATAGCAGCTTTTTCTACAATGACAACTCTGTCAACACGATACCTGTAACCACAGAGAGATTAAGATGCAAACTTCTCTGCATGGGAAAAAATGCACGTTTATAATGTCTGTGTCTTAACTGCTACATTTTTAGGAAGAGTTGAAAGTCAGATCTCTAAGTCATGTTCACATTATTCTTTGTAGAGATTTTCTGAGTTCTTTTCTGTTCATGGACAGGATTTTCAAGGAGAAGTGTTACTTTCTTCTTAACCTGTGTCTCTGTGGGATTACATATACACCTGTATCGTGTCCACAGTGCTCCATGTCCTGTACAGAAAGCTGAGGTACGGAGCGATACTGTTATTTCATTGATATGGTATGTTATTCTTATCTTTTTAAAGGATCTTTAAATATGATGAATCTTGAAAGCAATGTCAAGACGACTTGTGAGAAGGTTGCTAAGGCTTTGGGCTTTCATTCTCTGCCTAAGAGAGAGTAGCTTAACATCTTTATATTTGCCACAGACTGTGAATTAAGATAGAAGGTAATCTCATCTCTGAATACTTTCATAGATGTTCAGTATTAGTGGCATTTGATTCGTTATTACCAAGAGATTTATTTGCAGATTCTTGTTGCCTGGACAACAGGAATGGTCTTTGCTGAATACAAAACTTGGAAGGCTGGCTGCACTTTCACACTCTGGTTTCATGCAGGAGAAAATGAAATACGTACCCACTTGGAATATGCATTACTCCAACCTTATCGGAGCATTATATTGTACATTAAATCACCAAAGCTCTTCGCCTGTGTGATTCTTATAAGCTTAACCCTAAATTGTGTGTGTGTTCTGGTTACTGCTTCATAGTAGGGTCAATTTCTAGCAGATCAATATTTTGCATGTCTCAGAAGACAGTTTTAAACCTTGCTTGTCCCATATTGTTTTTATTCTTTTATACAACATTTGTTGAAATGGCTTTTGATTCCTTTGACTTCTGTGGCAAGCAATCATAACAAGAGATTTGAATGAAAATGGCAGAATGAGAAGCTGCATTTCAGCGGCTTTTAGTAATACTCTCCAAAAGCGTCCAGCCACTGCTTCCTGTTTTATAGTAAGATTGGTTCACTATAAACTGATATGGAGAAGTTTTGAAAGTCTGAATTGTATTTTTTTTCTGATAAATGTATACATGATTCATTTTTGAACTTTAATCCAGCTGCCATTGAAGTCTGTGATAATGCTGCCACCAATTCCTATAGCGCAGAAGTGGACTTATAATGAGCTACTTAACATGTCATTTATCTAAGCTGTCACAGCTTGAAAGGTCTAGGAAAAGACTGGTAGAGTGACTGAAGGGTCTGTAAATGTAATCAAAGAAACCACATTTTGTGTGAGAAGCTGTTTCAGCTCGGTCTCTTTCATCTATAGAAAGCTGAGAGAATTTGTTTAGTAGATTCTGGCAACAAAAACACAGAGTCAACTGCAGTGTTTAGAATGACCCTGCAGAGTAAAACCAGACAGCTGAGTGATTTCTCAGGTATGCGGATACAGTTCAGGACTTCTAAGCTCTTCAAGTTCTGTCACAGAACTTCTGATGTAGAAGTCTTGTTTGTAAACCATTTCTAACTTGGTATTCTTACCTGTGCAATAATGGACTCATATTTTCAGATCTTTTCCAAGGTATATGCTCTAGTATTTAAGATGTATTTTGGATGAGTGATGATGGTGTAAAACAAAAGCTATATATTATGGTATTTGCTGTGTTTTAATGTGAAGATTAATATGAAGATTTTCTTTACATTTCCTGTTCACAAAATGTTCAGAAATGCAGAATTATATAAGCTGATCTTAAATGAAAGAGTATTTGCTGAAGAGTTTCACTCGGGTTGTAAAATTGAATTTGATTAAATGCACACAAAGAGATACTACTAAGCAAAAAAGGTTTTCTGTAAAAGTTTCCCTATTAACTAACAGTTTCTTCTTGAATATGGGGATTCTGAATACTGGTTCTGGAGCAAGTAGAACAGCAATATCAAAACTCGGCCAGATCCCATCATAACTTTTAGTCCTGGTGAATATTGAATTGTGAAGGACTTAGCTGCATAGGCTGGCTCTGCTGCACATTTTCATGTCGTATGTATAATAAATGAGTTGTCAGTGAATGCATCATCTGGGCTATTAGTCAGCATCTTCAGGCTTTGCCATATCTTTTCTGTTACTGCACAGCACAACTGCCTGTGTTGGGTCAAAACATCTGCCACGTATTTGTGAAATAATGGATAAAATATCCCTCTCTCCATTTTATTTATTTATTTATTTGTTGTCCTGAAATTTTAGCTTAAGTTTTTTTGGTTTCTTTCCCTTTATTCAGACATGGTGTTTCACTACTGTTGCTCCAATTCACTTGTCAGATAGAGTGCCTCTCTTATGACTATCTCGTCCACTGTTAATTTAAGACTCGTGTCAATGAAAATTCTAAGTTTTCTGTGTGTAAAAAGCATTTCTTAGGAAGGCAGATCCATGGAACATCTAGAGTTCCAGAAGATCTTTAGAGTGGTTCATCTGCAATCCGATGTAGTTAGGAGTTTTAAATATAAAGTATCTATTTATGTCTGTAGTAGTAATAAGTACAGAACAAGACTTGCTTATTCTTCACGTTAGCATGGGGTATCATCAGTCCTAAAAGCTAAATTCTTGTATCCAAGTGAGCTGAAAAGGAGGGGGGGAAGATATTTTTCTCAAAAACCAAATTTTTCCATTTTCCACTTTCCCCGATGAAGGATAATTGCAGTTTCAATGGGAAGACTGTTCTGAAAAAATCCTGAGAATGTGTCTTACTATGCTCGTGCTTTTTTCTTATGTGAAAGAATAGCCTACGCTTCTGAAGACCATTCTGAGTAAACTATGCTGATGGGAAATTGACTGATGTTAGAAATCATTTTGAAAAGCAATGACTTTAAATGTAAAGTGCTCATGAGACTACGTAGGAAAGTAATTCACAGAAATTACGTTTTAGGATTTGTGACTAAGAAATTATGAAGACACAGGAGGATGTAAACCTGAAAATCTGACAAAAATCTAAGTGAGAAATGTAATATATAGAAAATAATCTTTTTCAAGTTGGAAAGTTTCCATGCCTTGTACTGATTTATTTATGAAACTGGTAGAGGGTGAACAAGAGAGAACAAGGATCTCAGATTTAGGACAGTGAGCTCAAAGAAAATTGACATTGATTCCTTAAAGCTTGGTATCCTGAAGGTTGTCTTTAAGGCGATGCTTTATCCAATTTCTCATCAGTGGGCAAAATAAATAACACACAGAAAAAAATCAAACAACGCTCCCCTACTGCTGAATCCCAAGAGGACACTGTTGACATCTGTGTATTCTGGCCTTGTCTTCCTAATCCAGGTGCTTATGGGCCAAGAATGTTATTTGCTAGGTTACAAGGTTTTTTGTTTCGTTTTTGTGTGTAATGTGGGCTTTTTTTTTTTCTGTATAGATTTACATATGTGCTTATGTTCTTCAAGTAATGAGTAAGCCTATAAGAGACTCCTGATAAATACAAATTTAAAACATCAAGGGAAGAAAAGCTCTGTTACAGAAGTAGAGAAGAAAGATAATTATGAAAAGATAGGACCAACTCCTTCAGGATGATTTTCTCTCTAATAATATTGAACTGGGGAAATACAACAAGAATATAAGTAAATCATACTTTTTAGTTCAGTATTCATACTTTCTTACATCACAGTGTGTGTATATATGTGTATATTTGCACCTAAATGTGTGTATATGTATGTATTAGCCTGCTCCTGGTTACATGATAATGCTGTGCAAAGTATTTTCTAACATACCAGAAAATTGACAGATGTAGTGTCTTAGTGGCTCTCATGGGCTGTTATTTGTTTCACCAGACCAAAAAGAATGATCAGTTATGTGACAGAAAAATTAAATGCATCTTAAAACTAACATTTCCAGTTGCTAATCAGAATTGTAGTTTGTTTCAAAGCCTCTTGATGTGAGAACACCCAATCTCTGCATCCAACCCTTAAGAATTCTGTTGTGTGTGCAAATAGGGAGGGAGAAGTTGCATACCTCTGACTTAATGGGGTTTTGACCTTCAGAAAGAATATGTGATGTTAGTCACTTGGTGCAGGAGAAAAGATATTAAAGAGTGGAAATGATTTATTGTTATGCAGAGTATATGTTCATTGCTAGTTTATACATCTGCATCTGTTATATTTTGTGCTGCTATCACAGCTTGAGAGAAACAAGTACTACCAGCATGTCTGTATAAACAAACACGTTCCTCATGGCAGTTTCCAGTGTAAGATGCTCTTCCACTTGTTGAGGCTTGCATTATCTTCACACTGTCTGACTTTCAGCCACCCTACTGTTAAGTGACGCAAAAGGAATCACTCACCAGCTCCCACATGCAAGCAAATTCCCTTCCAGTCTCTATAAAACCCCCGTTTTATTGCTGAGCCTGAAATATCCCTTTGGCCAGTTTGGATCAGCTGTCCTGGCTGTTCCCCTCAGCTTCTTGCCTCCCCCCAGCCTCCTTGCTGGTAAAGAGCTGTGAAACCAAGAAGCCCTGTTGAGAATAAGGCAGGCAGTGGTGTTAGCAAACTGTACTTAATCACTAGTTCAAAATGCACGAGTCATACAGACTTCTACAAGTACAAAATCCATTCTGTCCAGAGCTAGTGAACTAGTAAAAGCTCTTTTTCTATTTCTTTCTGAAAGATTTCTTTTCTTGCAAAATTCGTTCTCAAATAGACTGAACAAAATAACACTCCAGTAACAAATCCACCGTAGGTTTTTTTCATTAATTGTGCATGCTGCTTGTCTTTGCCTTCTTCACTAACATTAAAGCTTGATATTATTCTCAGTTGTATACACCTAAACACTGAAATTTGAGTTTGATGTAATACAACTTAAGCAGTATGATTGAGTGGTTCATATTATTTCATTTGCATTGCCTCTCATCTGACTGTTCTACATTTCATCTCCAGCCCTTTCTTTCTTGCCTATATTTTCATACAAACTCACGCTATTCATAGAAAATGGTGCATAAATGAAGAAGACAGATGAAGTAACTTTATATTAAAAAGTGAAAATATTTGCCCTGTTTAGGGCATCATTATTAAATTAATTAGGATATCTAAGTCTGCTTAAATCTGCTGTGGCAGATTAACAGTGCAATGACTTTCTCTGAATTCTCATGCTACTTCCTTTTTGTGTATCTACCTGTACTTGTGCCCTTATAAGCCTGTATCAAAATAAATCAATTTTTGTACTGAGAATCATGCTTCATAAAAAGTATCTGCATTTTGTAAATGCAGTAGTCCTATGCTGAACTGATGGAATGAAATGAAGATGTGGAAATTTGCTTGCAGATGTGGCTGATCTTTATTTATTTTTGAGTAGGCCTTCTTTGGTAGGTGTCTCACACTGGAGTAACAGTGGCCCAATTTTGGCTCTATCAGGCCAAATCATTGTCTGGGCTGGAGACTGAAGGAGGACAGCATTCCTCCCAGCCTTCCTGGATGGCTGGGAACTGGTGTAAAGTGTGGATGTGGGTACTGGAATGTGGAAGACATACACAGGATGTAGGGAGTCCTCAGTGCATTTATTCACATTGATTCTAGATATAAATCTTTGATAAACAGTCCTTGTTTTACAGTTTCTAGAGTGTTGCAATCCCAGGTTTGGTGAAGCTGAAGCTGGGAAAACAATTGAAGTATTAAGAATTTGCATTTCCCCATCTTTAAATGCCTATATTCAGTATAGTATGTTACTGTAGCCATGCAGAACAACAGAGTAAAGGATTTCAGCTTTATCTTTGAAAGTTCTTCCTTCTGAAAACTGTTTTATGCTTGTAAGCTGTGCTCTACTCTATAATAGCCTATTAATATTACTGAAAATGGGCTTTCTCCTGCGATACTTCTTTGAGTAGACCCAAATCCACCAAAGTTTTAGTGGTGGTATATTGTGTCATTGTATCACATTTCTACCTATGTTTGAAATCTTAAGCCTGATTTTTTGTAAATTCTTCATTCGCCTGAAAAGCAAAAACTCCATTTTGCTAGTAATATTGATATTCTATTCCCTAAGAATTCAACTTTTCATCTTCCTTTTTTTTTTCTTTTTCCCCCTCAGTGTTTGCTTGCTTTTGATAAATCTTACAATCTCCAGTTTTCAGAAAAGACCTGTACATACAAGCTTACATTTCAGGATGAAACAAAAGCTAAAAGGTATGGAAGCATATGCTTAAAATAAACTCTGAATTTCCTGACTAAGCAGGTTCCTAGACAGCAGTGTTCTCATGTTGCTGGTCAGAGGTCACATCATTTATATACTGGTCCCCTGCCATGTTGAGTTTCTATGTTTGCTGATAGACCCAGGTGACTTAATGTTCATAGA
Source organism: Phasianus colchicus (assembly GCF_987193195.1). Taxonomy (NCBI): domain Eukaryota; kingdom Metazoa; phylum Chordata; class Aves; order Galliformes; family Phasianidae; genus Phasianus; species Phasianus colchicus. Next base: position 6,389,835 of record NC_143439.1, on the reverse strand, counting down.
CTATATTGGAGCCTTTGGTGCTTTTCGTGCTCTGACCTTTTTGCTGTTATATATTTGATGCTCCATTATAGCACAATTGCTTTACTTTTTCTCTAGAGAGTTATAGCATACTAACCTCAAGCACACATCAGAGAAGTTAATGACAGAGACTGAATTTGATTTGTGTCTCAAGACTGTTTAGCAGATTAGAACTGCTTTTTTTCCCCTTCAGTCGCCTAGAAAAGGTGATGTGCAACTGTGACAATTTGTATGAAGTGGGAGCATAAGCTTTCAGGACCAGAGATAATAAGTGGGCAAAGTCCCTTAAATCTTCTTTCTCATGCGCTGTTCTCATCCCTGTCTTGCTGGGTAAATTCACATCTGTGATACTGCAGGCTATGTATCAAGCATTTTATGTAGTGTAACAGGTACATTTCACTTCCAGCCTTCCACAGGTAGGAGGCATTCCTCTTGCAAATTCAGTTATAGATATTATGGTGGGATGCATTTCTTCTTTTATCATGCAGAGAAAAACATTTTTGTTATAAACAATTTGAGCACCTAGAAACCTCTGGGGAGAGCTTGTTAGCTTGTCTGCTTGGAATGTGTGCTCCAAACAAAGGAGGAGAAATACTCTGTGTAGTTGATGCTGTATTTCGGGCGCAATTGCACTGAAATGTGTCAGAATCACAGAATTTTTTTTGTGTTAGAAGGGACATCTGGACTACTCCCCTGCTGAAAGTGGGCTCTCTACAGTAGTTTACGCAGGAAAGCTTCCAGACAGGTTTTGACTGTCTCAAATGAGACATCTCCATGAGGTTTTTCTTTGTGTTGAGATGAAGCTTTCCTGTGTCCCAGTTTGTGCCCACTGTTCTGTCATTGGGTACTGTTGAAAAGACCCTGGCCCCATTCACTTGACTCCTGCCCATTAGATATTTGTAAGCATTGGTAAGATCCCCAACCCCCACCAAATCTTCCCTTCTCCAATGCTTGTCATTGTCATTTAAAAAAAAACAGAATCACAGAATCACAGAATGGCCAGGGTTGGAAGGGACCTCAAGGATCGTGAATCTCCAACCCCCCTGCCACATTCAGGGTCATCAACCTCCCCATTTAATACCAGACCACGCTGCCCAGGGCCCCATCCAACCTGGCCTTGAACACCTCTAGGGATGGGGCATCCACAGCCTCTCTGGGCAGCTGTTCCAACACCTCACCACTCTCTTGTAAAGAACTTAAAGTTCACACTTTGAATCAAGTTAAGGTGCAGGAAAAGTGAACTATAAGCTAACTGCACAGTTATGTGACCATGTCTGTTGTAACAAACCTGGTAGTTGACTAATTTGGCATTCTCAGAAGCCATAGCAGCTCAAGCTCCTCCTGAGTGGTCATTCTGATGACACCTTGTCATTGCTGCAACTTCTGGAGGGGAAAAGAAATACATCACCTTTTGAGGTCACAAAGCGTTTTCAGAAACAGAAGGTTTGGAGCACAGTGTTGTATTGGGCCTTTTTCAGACTGCCTAAAAACCAGTGGAGTGCAAGCCTGTTTAATTCATGGGACTGAAATTGTCTGTTAGCATTATTCACAAGCAGCTCTGTCTGTTAGCAGGGAGCATTCAGAGCACATATTTTTGTGTGTACATAAATATAAGTAGTTTCCTTCATATACTAGAAAATGGAACAGCAATTTTGGCTATTATTTTGCAAATAAATTTGCTGGGAAGATGAATACAAACCAATTACAAGTATGCCATTCTTAAGTTGTTTCTTGTTTGAAGGCTTTACCATATCCATAATTGCTCAGAAACTAATCAGTTATACAAATTGTCTTTGTACAAATTTAACTGCTAAGCTGATTTTGTGATTATTGTCCTTTCATGTTTTCATAAAGCTTTTGGATTAACTAATTCACAGATGAACATAGTTTTACAAACGCTGTGGATGCATCCTCATAAACAGTTGTTAATCATTATAATGATTGTACATCATCATAATGTATGACCTCAGTCATGTCTGTTTTCTTGAAATACGTTATTACATTAATCAATAATTAATGCTACTTTGCACTGCGTTTTAAGGAATCATTCTTTTTACTTCCTTTTGGTTTGTATAAGACAAATAAAATACTTAAGGACTTGCCATAGTACCTTCCACCTGACGTTTTTGACTCTTGGAAGCAGATGGTAGAAAGTTAAAGATATTGTCTGTCATTCATTAGCCACGTGGGAAATGGGATTTGAAGCAAAATGCTCTCCCTGTATCAGTGTCAATACCTATGGAGCATGCTATACAGTACATTGTAATGCAAGTTTTTGGGATACAATACCTATGCAGGTCTGTTTGTGCATTTGTGTCAAGTCTCAAATGAGTTCCGCATTCAACTCCAGTTTGATCAGCAGTCTGCAAACTGATTCTTTATCTTTGGCATCATATGGATGTGTGTGCAAGTCTGCATATTGCCTTTTGTTTTTGGTCTTGGTAGGCAGGCTATTGGCAGGCTGTTCCTGACTGTACGACCTTGAGAAATCCTCTTAAGGTATCTCCCCTCAACTTGTTAAATTTTTAATAGAGATACTGATACCTATGTGTCTTACATTATGCATAAGTTGTATCTCCATTTGCAAGGTATTTTAAGGCTTCTGCATGGATGAGTTTAATTGGAAAGCAAAATAGCCAACTTTTCTATCTACTGTCCTGATCGAAATCCTCTGGACTTCAGATAAAGCTGAAATATAATAGAATAATACAGAAATGAAAGTACAGAGCAGATTCATACTTGAAACTAGAGTGCAAGATTCATGCTGTGTTGCCACATTTGTATAAGCTTGCAAGTCACAAATGTATCTTGCATGTCTGCCTTTGCTTAAAGAATCAGTGGAGATTTTCTTCCTGGGAATTTTTTTTCTTCTCAAACCTACAAAGGAATTCTAGTTTTTTAGCTTGTTCAGGAGAATACTTGATTTCAAAAAACTCCTAATTATTTTTGAAACAAAAATCTAAGATTTCTGTGAAATCTCTCCTAGTGATATATCTAGATTTGAATTGGGGATGAATACATGGAGTTTTAGTCCCTTCATTCTACAGAGGTTAAGCTTGAGTGAAACTTGAGTGAAAATTGTTCACTTCTCTAAACTGCTTTCTTGATCACTATGCTAAGACGTTCTGTACAGATGTTTTGTTACTGACTTGTGTCTGCTGCACTTTGAAAGCAGACCTTGTTTTTCAGAGCTTGAAAAATCCCTTAGGAAACTAATTTAGATCTGTTCTTTTAGAAAACATTTGTTTTTTTTAGAATAGAGAATTTACTGAGCTTAATCCAGGGAGCATTTGCTAAACTAGACCCTCTACGTGTGCTGCAGTGCCATATACTGAATAATACTTGGATTCACTGAACAGTTTCACTACTCATGAATCTTAATTCCAAACTGTATTTTAATCTTTACAGCTTTGTAAAATTACTCACGAGACTTGTGGATGTGCTTCAAGCCACAATGGATCTGAATCATGGAGTGAAATGACAAAGATTTGTTCTTACTACTTGACCCACATTGTTTAGCATGCTTATCATAATGAAATAATTCCCATTATATTTCATGCGTTGTCTTATAACAGTGAGGGAAAGTGAATGTAGGGAGGAAACCTCTCCAGTAACCTGCAAGTGTTTTTGGTTTTAGTACTCTTGGAACTGAAGATACTGGCCTGGTTTGGAGGAGGCAAAGGGTTTGGAGGCGAGAAGGGGAGTGAAAATGAAATAAGTAATTACAGAAACCCTGGAACTCATAAGCAACCTGTTTTTTCTCCTTCTGTCACTTATTTTCCTGTAGCATATGTTATTTCAGAAGATGTGAGTGGAAGCATGAGGCATGCTTCTTTCTCCCTGTCAGTTGTGTTTCATAGTTCTCTTCCTTAATGTGGTTCTTTTGGCATTTTGGCAATATGAATACTAATTTCACCACGGGTTGCTATTCCATCTCAGACATAGCTGTACTGTATTTCTGCAATGTAAATTGATATTAGAATTAGTTACTGGTCACGTGGATTCATGTCAAGATATTGTTGTACCTAGGTCTCTGGACTGTACATAATCACTGCTGTTTTATGTAATGTAACTTTCACCTGCATGATTTTATTGCTGAGGATGGGACTTTCATTATCCGTTCTGCCATAGATGAGCCAGGGATGAAACTTTATTGAAGCAGTTAAGAGACTCATTCTTTAATCCATTTAGAAAGTGAAAAGATTTGGTATTATGTTCATAAACAGAAACTGATTCTTTAAGAAAGCTGAGATAGAGGATGTATGTGCAGTGCTAGTGGTAATCAGTGTCTGGAAGTGATGATGGCACACAGTCTTCCAGGGCAGCGTCCCCTTAGACTTTCTGAGAATCCAGGTCTTGGGGGGAATTTTTTTGGCGTGCCTTGAATTAAGCCTCTGGATATCCTGGGTTATTCAGGAGGTACTCCCTGTATTCTGTGCTGTGCCTTCCTCGTGCTTTACTAAGCATCTGCCACTGGTTGTTGTGAAGAGCTGGTTGCAGAGCTAGATGGACCTTCACCTGGCTTTTACTAAGCTATTCTTAGGAGGTCGTTTGAAACTTCTTGACACTCTGCATTTTTGAAAAATGTAAGCTAGTTTTTTGGCTGTTTGTGTGGAGACATCAGAGCCTAAACGCTGAAGTCTGATGTTAAAAATTCTCAAAGTTTTGTATGAATAATGGTTTTCAAATAACTCAATAATCCTTAGCATGAAAATGTTACAGAACTTGCATTAAGAACATAGAAAGGAAAGCTTTTAAATTAATTAAAGTACTTTCTGAATTGGCAGATAATTTTTCCCTGGAGACCTCTTAAAATATGCATAAAATGCTAGGGTACACAGAATTAAGCCTTACAACAAATCAGCAAGTTTTCCCTTTACACTCAGTGCAGCACAACATAGGGGTCTTGAAGGAGTCAGCTTGCTGCCAAATAATTTTCCAACACTTTCTTCTTCTAATTTTGTTGGCTCACTAGCTTATGAGTATAATTTGTTCTATGTTTTTGTGCTATGAAAAAGAACAAAAGATTGGAAGCATTGTGATAAGGGCTCTCAGGGTTCAAGAACAATTCTCAGCATTTTTGTGTAGGTTAGAAATTTTGCTCTCTGGCTGAAAACACATCTGCCTCCCTTGGCTACTGTGATAAAAGCTTTCCACTGATGCGTTACCCTCAGGAGTAACTAGGGAATCAGCTTGGGACCTGCATTTCTTGTTGAAGTCCCAGCTGCGCAGCTTACAGATTTATCATGTGCTTTATGTGAGAAATGCCTCAAAACTGCTCTTCACATAAAGCAAGCTGAGCTGAATCGGGCCTCTAATCAAACACAGCAGAGGCTTATCCACCATATCTGCTGTAGATAACCTATAAAGAGATAAGGCATAAAGAAATACAGGTGAAGAACTGAAAAAGTGAAAATGAAGTCTGTATCTCTCTTTCCCTAATGACTGTTCTCTGGTGGAGCTTCAGGTCAGGCTTCTTTCTGTTGCATATGTTGTATCTGTGAAATAAAATTTGTACAACCCCATGACCTTCTATACTCTGAAAAGATGAGTATCTCAGTAGTTTCAAGGAAAGTTGTGATGCCAGGTGAAGAACTCAGAAAATGAATGAGCAAATAGTACTCCACAGCATATGGCTTTCCTAGTCATCCCTCAGCTAGTCATTCAAAAATGCAGTGGTATTAAACAGCCACGTAGTCTCTTTGTTGCTTCTGTCTTAGGGGTACATTTATGAAGTTCTAAATCCAGGTTAATGGGATATAATACAAATTAGTAATTTGAGTGATGGTAATATTGTCCTAGGCTACCAACATTGTTGAGGAACCCAGGCAGAATGCCAGACTGCAGGCTGGATCCACCTGCAGGTTTATACTTTGTGCTGTGTAGACATTTCCTCGCAGGTTAAGCTATCATATGGCCAGTTTAACATATGAGGAACACAGAAGATTCAGACTACCACAAGAAAAAAGCAAGGCTAACAACACACTGGCAGAGAACCTAATGCATACTGAATGCATCTCATGCTCTGTTACGACTGTCCTTTTACAAAAATGACTGGTTGCAAGCAACCTCCTATTCCTTTAGTAGCTTATGCAGCAATCCATGGTGCTTGAATATCTGCACCTTTCAAGCATTATTAAACCTCTAAAAGCTGTTTACAAGTTAAGTCTCTCTGTTCTGCCCACTTTCATCCTACAGGACAGCTAACTTGGAAACAAGTGAGTACATAATCAGACATTCCCTGCTGTTCTCACTTGAATGGCTTAGAGCAATTTGTTCTTTTTTTTTTTTTTGTCATATGTAAGGAGTGCATATGTATAAGGCCATGTAATCAAGGTCAAAATATGCTGATACATGATTACTTTGCTGTTTAATTTTTTTAAAGAGTTTTAATTATGTAAAATTACAAAAATATGTTGTTCATGAGTAATTTTTCAGTAGATCTCCAACCAAATGTTTTGCATTTGTCTGTAAACAGTATTCTTTGCATGCAAGAAATTTGTATGAGAGCTTTATTAAATTATTAAATATTTTTAGAAGGGATTTATTGTTGTAATAAACTGGTTCATGTTCATCAGCAGAGCTCTTGTTATTATCTGTAACACTTAGGTGTGAATTCATTATTTGCAAACTGTAGCATTGATGGGTGGGAAATACTGGAATTTGTTCAAAATGATATTTATTTTGGAACTTTATGATAAGGTTGCATCCATGGGATTGTTGAAAGAAAATTGTTTTTGTGTGATCAGTGTGGAGATAGAAAGCTTTGGGGAAGTTCAGCAAATATTTGCTGAATGCTTTAAGCTGAACACGGAATCAAATGACAGTTCTGAAAGGTGAAAACGCTTGGCAGGAGTTAGGATGCTTTCATGTGATCGGCAGTCTTAGAGATAATGATCAGTATTACACAGAAAGGTGTGCAGCCTTTGAAAACAACAGGAAAAATAGTTTATTTCCCCTACCCCATAGACTTGTGAAGAGGAAAATGCAACATTTTTTCTGTTTTCTTATCACGCAAGTTATGACATTTTGAAACTAAACAAAAGTGAAATGAGTATCAGCGTTTTTTTTCTGTGCACATTTTTATTTGTTTAGCAAATCTATGCATCTTTCTGGAAGTGCCTATCTCTTCTGTTTTGAAGAGTTATTTTGCTGCTGTGATTTGTTTCAGAAGATGTATATGCAAGCAGCAGGTCCTTTCAAACATTTTGCTGAAGAAATAATTGAAAAAATATATAGAACCAAAGCATGTGTCTTGCCATTAACAGACCATTCTATTTCCTTTAGAAAATCTAAAGATAATCCACCTAAATGAAAGTTCTCCTAGACTGCAGTCCATTTACGTATGAATTTATTGAAAGCTGGTGTAAAAGCAACAATTTATAACTATTTTTACCTCTCTGTTTTTTTAACACAACTTCCTGACAGAATAATTCTATAGGATTAATGTTAAATTTTACACTTCTGCTTCTCTCGAGGGATATTCTCTGTCTGGACATTATTACATTTTCCTGCCTTCATCAATGGCACACAACTGTATGTGTCATCATACTTACCACATTCTGAATTGGAAACGTACCTCCCTACTATTAATGCACCTGCTGTGAACTACATCCTCAATGATGAGATGTTTCATTTTCAGAAAAATGACTAAGAAATAATAGAACGTTTGCAAGAGGAAGTTTGTGGGCTGGATTGCCCTCATTGCTGACTGATTGAAAATGGTTCTCTTTACTCATGAAATCGTCTGTGAGACCCTCCTTAAAATTAACATGCCTTTGATTGAAGATCTGCATTTATGTCAGTCGTGCAATTCAAAACAGTACAAGCTTTTTTTGTTACAGGTCTTCAGCATGCCATTAAGAATTATGTTCTTGCTGTTCTTATTTCTCCTGAAGATAAGTGTGAGCAACAATTCAGATTCAATAGATCCAATCTTATGAATTCCAATGATTTATTAAAATTAAGAGCAAGCTATTCAAGTGTACCTTGGTGGTTTAAGGAAAAAAAAAGGCTAGAATCAGAAGTATATTCGGATACATCATACTGCAATGTACATTTTTTCCATTTTTGCCACCTGTAAGTACACTGACTAGACATTGTCATTAAAGAAATGCACAATATATCCATTGTATTGGGCTGTCAACTAAGTTTAATGGACTGGAACAGTTAAAGAGGAACCTTATTTACCATATATTTGTATCATAAAATGTTCTATAATCACTGTATTATGAAAGGCAGAAATTCATTTTCATTACAGTCACTCAACATGAGTGATACCATAAAGCAGGGTGAATCTATGATTGTTATTACAACATTCTTCACATTCAAATCCTGTTTCTTTGCTTTTCTAGATATTTATCTGGGAGAGCAATTCTGGTTTGAGAAATGAGTGCCACATGCTTCATATAGCTTCAGTCTTTGTTTCCCCCCTACTATTTAAAGTTATTCTGAAAATATATTTTTGGTGAGGTGTTGTTAGGTGCAGGTTGATGTAAGTAAAAATGACATCTCTTAGCTGTGGGTAGGATGGAGATATTCACAAGGCGTGATTACCTGCCATTAGAAGAGATAAAAGCTGTATAGCTTCTTAAAAACAGAAGACCTTCAACTGTATTATTCATGGAAGTCTATATGTAGTAAAAGCAGAGAGTTTGGGCTGAGCTCCTAGTTTCTGTGATAATGAAGGATTAGTAAATAATCTTGAACATGTCTGAAAGGTGGTAGAATGTACCTGCTAGTCTACGGTCATTGTGTTTACAATAATGTAGTTTGCCATCACTGCAGTTTTTCCTCAGATCCAAGTATAAAACACCACTTGCTATACACCAAGTATAAAAACAGCACTCAGCTGAGATAAAAAATGTATGTAAAGGATATTTTCAATTTTTTGTAAAGTCTACAGAGACACCCAGGTATTTTGTACAACAGATCTAAAAACTGGGGTTGGCGCTTATGACACTTACTTTTCTTATACTGCTTCTTGGATCTGGTACAAGATTATCATGAATTTTCAGAAACTTTTCACCTTTTGTCTCTCTATGTTCATTGCACTCCAGGATTTTACACTGCCTGTAATTCCAGTATATTGTTTGAGAACATAGCTAGGATTTTTTGGTCATAGCCCTACTGTTCCACTGTCTCTTCCATCTTTGGTATCTATGTTATGGCATCCTGTGAGACTGTTAGAAAACGAGTGCTGCTCAACATCATCAGGTTTTCTATCAGCTAAGATCAAGTCATGTGCTCATTTGTATACATTTCTTAATTTTCTTTCTACATATTTTTTCCTAAGCTGCAAGAGTAGTGTTTAACCTGTTTGTTTTGCACCAATGAAATGCACACTGACCTACTGCTGTACTACTCTGCTTTGTTTGTGAGGTAATTTACTTTGAGGTAATCACTTCCTTTGGGATAATTCTGATTCATGCTCTTTGTATGCCTAAAATGTTTTGAAAATTGAGTCCTTTTTACTGAAGTGAGAAAAAAACATTTAAGAAGTCAGCTTCCAATTTTAAATGCTGTTATTACTAGAGTTAAGAGATTTTTACCATTCCTAATTTTCTCTTTAACATTTATCTATGGCTGGATACTGCATACCTAATCCTACAGTATATCTAATCTTTTTCTTCTTTCTATTTTTTTTTTTCTTTTTCATTTCTTCTCTTTAGATCCCTTATAAAAAGGGATGATTCAGAGAGTAGTGAGGCACTGGAACAGGCTGCCCAGAGATACTGTGGATGCCCTATTCCTGGAGGGGTTCAAGGCCAGGTTGAACAAGGCTGTGGTCAGCTTGATCTAGTGGGTGGTAACCCTGCCCATGTCACAGGGTTAGAACTAGGTCATCTTTAAGGTCTCTTCCAACCTAACCCATTCTGTAGCAGTGTATCATCTTTCTCCTTTTTCCTCCTAAAGAGAATATTCACATTCAAAGAATATGAATTGTTATTACAACCTTTCACTTTCCACTGTTAAATAGTTTTCCATTTCTGCATCTCTAATTTCTAGCTTACTATTCGTTATTTAATCCCATATTTTATTCCAGTCATGCCTTTATTGATGCCTTCTCAACTGCTCCTGTTCAGATTTTTCATTAATGCTGACTGATAAGATTTAAAAAATATGCTTCTACCCACTATGGAAGAAAGAGGGAAGATGCTGAAGTGAGAGAAGCACCTTTTAAATAGAGCATCACATCCATTGTGTGTCCCATGTAGGGTCCTATGGAAGGAGCAGACTTTTCTGAAGCTGATGAGACAGGAAGTGAAAGCCTCACTGTGTTCATCCATTAATGGTAAATAAATAGGTATTATTAATAATTTTTTATTTAGCAGTAACAGTATTGTAGGTATTTTCCAAGCTGAAGAGAATGTAGTCTGTAAGACCTGTTTGGAGGTCATGGGATATACTGGGAAGACAAAAAAGTGGGAAATGGAACAATTCAGAAATAAAATAAGCCATTTTGTTCTTTTTCTCACGATAAAATCCAACACTTCTGCTTTAGTAGAGAAGAATGAATTCAGGCAATTTACATAAGAACGTTCTTATTTTTGAGTATACACCTAAATCTAGGTGACTTCAGTACTGCAGTATAGAAATGCTGTTGATTTACTTCTAGGACCTATCTATCACACAGGATGTTCTGTGTGCCCAGTTCCAAGGGAAACTTGTCTACATATCCTGTGGTATAAGTAAATTATCTTGATTTGGATTTTCTATATATCCTTCATGTATTTTCCATGTAATGTCTTTGTTTTTTTTTAACATTAAGAAAGTACGTAAAAATTAGGTAACATCAATGAGAAGATTTTCATTTCTAAAATCAGGAAATAATATTGCATGTTTGAGTAGAACGTTAACTCAGTGCTTCAAGAATTACAGAGAGGATGTTGATTAATCTTCAGTGGTGTTGACTGTTGGTTGTTTTTTTTTTGTTTCTTTTCCCTGTCAATGGTTGTTTGAGCTTGAAAATATGTATACCATTTTCTGCCAAATTCATTTTTCTTTCTTCCTGTTTATTCCTTTTATCTCTTATCTCTTGTTAATGACAACAGAAAGCTAATAGTATATGTACACTAGCAAATCTCAAATCAACAGGGTAACATAGTCACCTAAAAAATGCCTTCAGGTTATTCTGTTTCCCAAGATATATAATCTATACTCTTTTTTTGCCCAGTAAACAAGTGAATCTTTGTCACTCCTTTAATAATCTTAAGTTAACTGAACATTAGCTGATGAAGTAATTAAAATATTATGTTTTTCTATGGTGGCAAAGCTGAGAAAGTTAGGAGGATTGAAGTCCCAGTGTTCAATCACTATGTAAACACAAGTTGAAACCATTCCTCCCTTACACTAGAAGCCTTAGTCCTTTGCTGTTCTATGCATATGCTTAATATTAGATTAATCTTATCCTTTGCCCAAATCTGGTTTTCACCAGGACCTTAGAAATGCTTGTGTCTGCAATCTTAGATATTTGTGTGGGATGAGAGGTCACTGGCTCTTTTGCAGATACCAGAGCAGTCTGACAGCTCATGCTTCTACATGCATACTGAGCCATATCCTCTTTCCTCTCCATTGTTCTGGTCCTCAGAGCAAAAAAAGAGAAAGCATAGCATGTCCCCTGCAGCGTAACAGTTCAGTTCTGCTGAATGCTGATAAGAGGAAATATTCTTTACCCTTTTAAGGACCTACAGCAATAATGAGCCTTCATGAAGGCAATAATAGAAACCATTGTCTCAATCTGACTTAAAGCAAAATAGTTTATTTTAATGTTGCATACTGAATATGTGTGATTGCAGTGAGAAATTCTGTTTATCTAAACATGTGTGTATGAGTATTCAGTTTTCCTACCACATTCTTGAGTGTCTGAATTTAGAAATGATGATAACAATTTCTTTATTTTTATTTACTTGCTGCCAGTAGATAAAATAGCAAAGAGAGGATGTTCAGATTGCATAAATTAGAGCACGTAAGTTCACAAGGCAATAGATGGAAGTTACTATGGAAACTTCCGTTCAAAGTATTTGTTACTGTTATTATTCCATGCTTATTCTTGCATTAACTGATGAGCAATAAAACAATTGTTAGAAACATTAGATAACAAATCTAGAAATGTCTTCAAAACTGGAAAGTTACTAAATACCAATAGTAGCAATATGTAGTTACAATAAATAAAAACATCAGCATCACTTCTGTTACAGACCATTGGCCAAAAAATTTACTCCAGATCTGTGGTCAGTCATTTAGTATTTTGGTTACAGAGATGGAACAACAGAAGCTTAGCACAGATGAAAATATCAATGAAGATGAATACTCAATGTCAAGAGAGTATTGATAGCAAATTTTCTTTTGTGTGGTTAAAATTATAAGGATTTGAAATGCTTCATGAAAGACAAGCATTATTATTTAAAAAAAAATCATAGAATCATGCAGGGGCTTGGGCTGGAAGGGACCTCACAGACCCCCCTGTATTGGGCAAGGTTGCCAGCCATTCAGTCAGACTGCCAAGGAACTCATCCAGCCTGGCCTTGAACGTCTCCAGGTATGGGGGAATCCACAACCTCTCTGGCAGCCTGTTCCAGTGCCTCACCACTTTCTGAGTGAAAGCCCTGGGTATACTACTTCCAATGGAGCTTCACAAGGGAAGAGTAGAGGAAAACAGTCACCTTTCTCACTCTGCTGGCCACTCCTCTTGATGCCAGCTGAGATACTGTTGGCCTTCCAGGCTGCAAGGGCACACTGCTGGCTGATATCCAGCCTTTCATTCAGCAGAACCCCCAAGTCCTTTTCAGCAGGGCTACTCTAAAGGAGGTCATCTTGCAGTCTGCACTCCTACTTAGGATTGCACCGACCCATGTGCAAAACCTTGTGCTTGGCCTTATTGAACGTTAATAGGTTTTAATGAGTCCACTTTTCAAGCCTGTCCAGGTCCTTTTGAATGGCATCCATTCCTTCTGTTAAACTGACTGCACCACTCAGCTTAGTGTCACCTGCAAACTTACTGAGGGTACACACAGTCTCACAATCTTTGTTGGCAAAGATGTTGTAGAGCCCCAGTCCCAAAACACATGTCTGGGGGACACCAGTCATGATTGGCCTCTGCCTGGATATAGAGCCATTGACAACAACTCTTTGGCTATGAAGTAGGCTACCTAACAATGAAATCCTGGGTTACAAAGGTGGATTATCTACTGCGGCCCTCCTCCTATTGTGCTAGGTGGTGAAAGCCAGTAAAGTAATCCCATGCTGAGGGGAGAGTGTTGGGTAACTGAAAGCTGACTTGGATCCTTTGGCTTCTCTGCATTGGGATTTGTAAGATTTTAAACCATAGATGAGATGTGAGATACTTCTCTTCAGCAGCTATTTCTTTGAGAGCTCTTGAGTGCGGATTGCTTTTTGTGTAACTTAAATCAGTTACTGAAGGCCATCGCAGACTTTGAGTGAGGCACGGGTGCTGGAACCCTGACTCATTGAGCAGTACGTTTGCTGAAACTGGTGTTGTTTAGATAGAATACTCAGTCTGATCATCATGGGAAATAGGTGCGAGTTGCCATCTTTTATCAGAAAACAAGATATGTGAGCAGCAGCTGAGGTCCCTTGGTTTGTTCAGCCCAGAGCGCAGGAGGCTGAGGGAACGCCTCATAGCAGACTTCAGCTCTTCACAGGGATGGGAGGGTAGTGTTGATCTCTGCTCTCTGGTGACAGTGTAAGGAAAAGGCTCTGCACCAGAGCGTAGTCAGTCACTGGGACAGGCTGCCCAGTTGCCAGAGTTCAAGGAGCATTTGGACATTGCTCAGAAACATAGGGTTTGAATATTGGGTGATTCTTTGAGTATCCGGGAATTGGACTCAGCGGTTCCTGTGTGTCCCTTCCAACTGTAGGCATCCTGTTATTCTGTTTACTTCATACGGTTCTGTTATTCTATTTTCTTCATATGGTCAGCATGATGGGAGTACAGAGGTGCTAAAGTAAAGGAATTTAGGTTCAAATTTTGCTTCTCATCCCCAGTTCTGCTTTTGTCTTCTTTTATCATTTTTTGATAAAAGTTTCATTAACATCTGCATTGTGAAAGTCTGCTTCTGTCTGACCACATTTGCCAGTTGAGTTGTTCAGTGGGTGCCTTGGTGTATAAGAAATGTTCCCCCTTTGCTTTGCCAGGCTGTGCAGTAAGCACAGAGGGAGAGCTTCTGGGTCAGGGAGTTAGCCAGACATCTAAATCAGCTTTTGCTCACCACTTTGTAAAGCAAATTATCCAAAGCGTAGGTGAGGGCACTGGTTAAAAATTCAGATTTTGGTGTGTGTATTAGATGGTGCTTGGTGGGAAGGCGTAACAGGCTATGGAGAGAAACTCTCTGACAGCAGATGGGTTCTTGCACGTAAGAGGAAGTGGAGAATAGCTGTTAGGAAAGAACTAATGTTTGAGTTTAAAGAAGCAATAAAAAATGAGCAGAACAAGCAGTACTTTGTAAAGAATCTCTGATATAAAAACCAGTATGAAGGCATCAACAGAAACAAAAAGAGATAACAAATAGCCTTAATGACCAGACTGAGTGATGTACAGTTTGTCAAGCTTAGCACTGCTAGGAAAGGTGTGTTTTGGTTCGTCTGTCCCCTGGGAAACACAGCAGAAATGAATGTGCACGTTCATATGATGGTAAACATTTTTAAGCACACAGAATGCATACAGAATTTTAAGTTGTGTAGTCCCTCCCCCCCAAGGGAAATGTGAAAACAAAAATAGAGCAACAAGTATTTTATATTGTTTAATTAGTTAATTTATTTATAGAATCAGATGTTTTGTAATTGATTTTAATCACTGCCTCTTTTTGCTATTAAGCAATTCAGAATCTCTTACCCACTGAAAGCATTTTATGTTAGTCTCTTTCTTTAATTAGCTACGTTTCAACAACATATTTCTTTAAGAAACTTGACGTGCAATTGTAGAGCTTACAGAAGTACTGCTGTGAGAAAATGGTAAAGCTTTCTGTAGTGTGAGAATTAATGTTGTAGCCCCAAATGCTTGTAAGAGCAACCACACAAAATATTTGTGGTACCCCATAGTGACTCCTAAAAACAAGGTGAATACATGTATAAAAAACAAACAAAAAACTTGCAAACGAAATAAAGAATCTGAGGTTAAAAATGAATTAGGTAGACTGAAATTTGTTTGAAGGACTCTTCTCTTGAGAACTTTTTTTCTCAAGTTGCTTTTGTGTTATTCTCTGTTGATTCATATTTGACCGTGATCCGTGGTCGTGGCTGTTAGATCACCTTGATTCTTTCCTTAACAAGAAGAAATTCTCATTCTTATTTTGCCATGAACGGGTAAAATGTTTTCAAACTATTTTAAGGGAAGGGGAAAACTGAATAACGGTTGGGCAGAATCATTTATGCTGGCTATATTGTTGGCAGGGCCAAGTGCAAAAAGCTGAAGAAGTAATGATTATGTAGCTTTGCCTGCATGTTTGAAAGAACAGTAATTGAGTCATTCTTTGGCTGTACAACTTTGAAGTTTGCCTGTGTTTCAAAGTGTCACTTAGTAAAATAACTGTTTGGGATTGTTTAAAAAGTCATTGCAACATTAATGCCAAATTTGGAGGAACACAAAACATTGTTGTCATCAATAATTACTGTGTATTTAAATAATCAAAACATTAAAATGATCCAAGGGGGAACAACTTGATCCAGTACTATGGTAGCAAATGGATAATAATACTTTCTTTTTTCAGGACTACATCTTGAGTAGTTTTGCTTAAGCTGGCTTGTTGTGGCTTTTTTTTTTTCCTTTTTTTATATATAATATGTTTTGATATTTAGTGTTTGTAAAACGATTATGACTGTATAAGGCTCTGTTCAGAGGAACAAAGAGGTCTCCAGTGGGATTGATTCTGCTGAACAGAAATGGCAGGTGTTACTTTGCATTACAATAGGATCAGTACAGCACCTCTTCCATTATGTCCCTTCATAATGCTACTGCAGTTTCTGTCAGCATTGTTACTGGAGTTCTTCAAGGGATGTGATTAGTAGTTATGGAGGCTATTAAAATAACTATCGATTCTGTTGATAATTTTAAAAAGATGTAAACCTGGATGCCGTTTTTATATCTGGTGTCTCCTGTTCCTATCATTACTTAAGTGTATATTATTTTCCTCCTTATTTCTTGTGAGGCCGTGCAAAAAAAAAAAAAGAAAAAAAAATTACTAAAGAGAAACATATTCTTTAAGATGCTAGACTATTTTGTCAGAACCAACATGCTGATAGGGATCTCCTCCTTCTTTTCAGAGCTTTGCTGCCTTCACTGTCAATGACAGCAAAATTGCTTACTTGGATACCACAGTCCTTTGAGCTACAGCCTCCTTTGCTTTTCTTTAAATTCTTCCCTTTTCTTTCTTCTTAATTTTATGCACTCCTCTGATTCATCCTCCAACCATTTCATTAGAACAGTTTTAAAGCTTAATTTTCTGCAGAAAAACCTGCTCTACATCTATCTGTTGTTCTGCCTTCAGCATCAGCTCTGATGTGCAGCAGCGCAGAGACTTGTCCCTTTTCCATTTCAGTTAGCTCTCGTGGTTTTTGATAAAACACTGGATTACATCCTCCATCTAGTTGAAAATGTGGGCCTGTCCATTGGAGATTCATTGCTGCATGTTCACCTTCAGAAGGAACCTTTGAAAGAGGCTCTGCTTTGCAGCTCCTCTAAATAGCACCATGCAATGCTGAATCAAGAATAGAATATCTAGTAAGTGGGTTTGCAATAAACTTTCATTTTGAGCCTTCATTTCATGCAGAACAAACTCAGACTATTCGATTTTCAGATATAAGGACTGCTTCTGAAAGTTACCCTTTTTTGTCTTCCACATTCTTTTCAACAAGCAATTGTTTCTGTACTTCTCTCTCTTGCCATATTTATGCTATATTCAAACTGTGCTATCTGCTTATTGATGCTTGCTTTCTTTGATGGTATTTGAAATCTGAGTAATTCTAAATTGAGGAACACATAAGGAGGAAGGCTTTTGTCTTTAGCTTTCTAAGGAAAGATTTTTCCTCCTGTACACTGCAAAATGCAATATTATCACTCTAATTGTCAGTTCTTTGTATGTAAAATCCCTTATCAGACCTGTGGCAGCACGTAGGACTAAATTTTATTTTCAGATTTATAGCATGCACTCAACAGCACTCTGCTTAAATTAGTGCAGTTCTTATCCCTGAACAGTAGCAACTGCCCAGCCTTTGCACATCAGTCCATCTTCCTTTTAACAGAAGCACTACTTTTTCCTGTTTGTTTCACTGAGTTCTTTGGAGCAAGTGAATTTTCTGAATTTATGCCAACATAAGGCATTTGCAAATCTGTACTATGCTATTTAGCCTTGTTATATTACAAATAATATACAAATATTAAGTCCTGATGGTAAAGGATGTTTTTGTTCCCTGTATTTCTCACCCTGTCATTAAAAGAATTTGCTCTTACACCAGTCTGAAATCTAGATTTCACATATCTAGTAGTATTGTTAAGTAGAAGACTGAACATTTGGAATAGGTCATGTATGTATAGAAGATAAATCGCATGAAACTTCTCAACCTGGATAAAAACACAATTATGGAAGGATTTTATGAGTCTATGAATTTATGACTTCTATGGAAAAGGAGAAAAAAGAGCACCACTCACTCTCCCAAGAAAGGAGGAACTAATTATGTGATAGAGTACTGGTTAATTATTGAGTCATATGTTGACTGCTTGTTTATCTTTTTGCAGTCTGGATTTTAGCTGATGTGTTTCTTATTTGTTTTGCACAGCACAACCTTTTTGTGTATCATCAAACAGTTTCAGATGTAATAGAGTTGAAATGACTGACTTCAGAATGAGACACAAGTATGCATGAACTGACCACATCAGAGATGTCACTTCAACTACACGCTCCTTTCCCAATGCTTCCTGATTTTATGCTGTCAAGTCAGTTCCCAAATACCATCACATTTTCCTTAGCTCTGCATAATATTCAAGGTTATTACCCAGCTGTCAAAGGTGTAGCTGACTGACAATGGAAAGAAGTTAGGATAAACAATAATGTTTTATGGTTAGCACAGTGCAGAATCAAGTGTCACCTTCAATTTCTTAACTATGAGCATTCACAAGCACTGTATCACTGTATCCATCTTGCCATTCAAAGTGCTTTTTCATCCTCAGCAAAGTAATGGGAAGAGACAAGGGAATCATATGTCTGACAGATGCAGCATTTGCCTATTTGAGAACTTCTCCTTTGACTTAATCATGCATAGGAATGCTATTGATATCCTCTGATCTCTGTGTAAAAGATAAGGTTTATTTTTACTACATATTGTAGATAATAATATCGTATAGAAAGCTTATTATGGTTGCAGTCCTGAACCACACAGAGGTAGAAGATGCACAACAACACACCTCGCTTTTTGAGCTAAAAGAATTCAGAACAGCTTCACTTATTTGGCCAATCATTCTGTTTATAAATGAAAGCTATCCTTAAAAATAAAGAACAAGCAGACTTGAATACAGAGCAGAACTGTGTTGGAATTGTAGTGCTATTTGTTGCTGAGTGTCAGTTGTGGGGTTCCTTTCAGCTCATATAGTGTGGGGTTTGATAAAAAATAAAGCTGCAACTCAGTTTGCTTTGCTTGAAAATGTTCTGTAAAGAGTTACTTTATTCTTTTAATGCCTCCAGTATTCAGAAAAGAGAGTTGATACTGCATTGACACGTTAAAAAGTAATTTTATTATAAATGTATAAATTATTTATAAATGCATAAATTATTATAAATTTTATATAAACTGTATAAACTTTTATATAAATTATTATAAACTTTATTAATTTTTTGAGAAAAGGATGAATTTCTATACCACAATACTTTAAAGATAATTCATTTTATCTATAATTTAAGAAGTATTTTCCTTTCTTCCTCATTCCTAAATTTACTACTGGATAAAATGCATTAAAGAATCTATTTCACAGACATTTGTTTCCTGTGCAGTGTTAGAATTCTTAATGTCACCTGATGAATCAGAAGATCCTACTGCCCTTGCTGGCTTTGGACTGGTTCCTGGGTGAGAAGTCTTTGAAATGCATAGAAATAAATGTGTGCTCAAGGAGAGAATAAACAGTTGAAGTTTAATTGCCATAACACAAAATTTCTATCATGAACAAATGGAGAAAACATTAAATGGATACTGGATAGGATTATTCTACTGAAAAGTTTTCTATGAAGAATAGGGTAGTTTTTTTTTCTATCAGTGAGGTGACCTTTATTGTGAAAACAGTAAACATTTATTGCAAACACAAAACACTTTTAATTGAGTATCTGTGCCTAAATAGTGACTAAGAATTCCAACCATAGTATTGTCCAGAAATGCTTATTCTTTGTTTCAGTTCACTCCCACACTTGCTGTTGGTTTTTTGTTGTTGTTGTTGTTTTTTAATAGCTTTCCTCTTGAAAACAATGACAGGTTCAGCAATCTGTGCAGTATCAGACATCAAAGCTCCATCTACACATAATTTGTACATCTTTTCTAGTAGTCATTTATTTTCAGCAGCAAAATATTCAAAAAACTGTATTGCAGACTCATAATATGACTGTTTCTCTCTCTTATTGCAGCTGTGAGTAAGCAGCAGAGCTCTAAGATACATTGGTGTTTGAGTTATCACTAAAACTAATGAATTTTGACCTCAGAGATATTGATTCATTGAAACTCACTGCTTCCTTCTGTTGGAAAGGAGAAATGAAGCTGTTGGTTTCTTAGAGATTCATTTGGAATTCATTTACCAGTTCTCATACAAGTTGACCTTGAAGATATTTTGAGAAAAAATTGTGTTCTGTGGTAACAGCATAGGCTAGATTGGCCAGCTATGTTGACTCTTTCGATAGCATCAGGATAAAAAGGATGCTTCTTTGTATCTGTTGCAGCTCATCTGAAGAGGGAAGGGGCTGAAGAAATGTGAGATCCAACGTGGAGACAATCAGCAGACATAAAATTGAGGACATCAAGTTTATCAGTCAACACTGAACCAAGAGGTCTCTCAGCCACATTCCAGATGGGTGAGCTTTGTGTGTTGTCTGGCCCTATGCAAGACAACTCATTTCTCAGAGCGTAACACATCATTTCATTCTTCCTTAGCTTTGTTATCCTTTAAAATGGCCTTAGATTAAATTTAAGCCTGGTATGATTGTAGTACTGTGCATCTGTGCTAAAGAATGTAGGTTGCCATGCTGTGTGTCTAAGCAATACATGCCTGCTCTTTTGAGCAACTTTTCACAATATCTGAGCTGGAAAATGAAAAGGAAACAAAAGACAGGTGAGCCGAACAGAAGTTTTATTTCTGAATAATCTGTTCTTCCTTTCATTCTCTTGATTTCCCATCCCATTTTTAAAATTTTACTTGCTCAAGTAAAAAAACTTGGATTTATTTATTCTTTATACACAAATTCGAGCAAAACTTTGGAGGCAGCTGTTGGGAAGAAGAGTACGTTGCTACATTTGTGTGTGGTTTTGTGCATCTGGACACAGTTCTCTCTCTTCAAGAACTCCTTTATTTACCATCTTGTTCATTGTTTTAGATAAGTACTTGGCTTCTGATATTGGCTCTTGTATTGTTTATTGCCTCTAACCAGACAATGATAGAAACACATTTTAGCCTTTTGGCTGCTTGGTCTTTGTGCTCTGAATACATCTGTGAGATGGACCCTTCCACAAAGGACAAAAATAGTTATGTTTGCCTTCAGGCATGAATAGCCTACATCTTGGCATGTACTGGTGAGGTACTTAAATGCTCCTCACGTTGCCTATCAGTGATTTCCTTCTATTCTTTCACTTAGCTTAAAAAGAAAAAAAAAAACAAAACCAAAAAACCAAACCCAACAACGGTCAAACACTATTCCAGCAAGAAAAACATCATTCTTTCATCCTGAGCTATAGGCATGATAGAAAGAAGTCAGAGGGAGTCTTGGCTGAGGAAGTTAGGTGAAGCAGTTTAATGTAAAACTACAGAGATTTATAGTGTAGAGTTTACCTTCCTGAAAATGCTTATTTTTATTCTCTTTACCTTTGTGACTATTACAGAATGTTGCCATCTTCGTAAATGAATAGAAGCTTAAGCCAAAGCCTCAGTGATAGTTTACATTTCTGGAAGGGAGCTGTGTTGCAGAAAGCCAAAGCTCTCCTTGTTTCCATGTAGGTTCAAGGTAATGATGAGTAACTACATATTTGTAAGAACAGTGAATTTTTTTTGACCTTCTTGCTGGGGGAGCCGCTATCCTTCCAAAGCTGTGCATGTTTGCAACACTGCCAGTAATTTCTGCATTTAAGATGTACAAAAAAGCAATTTGTTATTAAGACTTACCTTCTTACATGAACACTGAAATAAGTCACATGCTGGCCCTAAATAAGCAAATTAGGAGAAAATTATATTATCTCACTTCAGAGTTACGGAAACTGAACAAAGAGTTCAAAGATGAAATTAAGGTCATGGCCATCTTGAGCTAATTCAAACATTGTATTTTCACTCAGCAAACAATATCTTTGCTTATGTTCACTCTCAGTTTGTTCTTCATACATTTTTCATGGGAATTCAAACCCTTCGAAGAGCTGATTGAAGTACACACCTTCCCCCTTTTTTTTTTTTTTTAAATCAACTAGCAAGTTGATTTGAAAAGTTCTCCTGTCTGTGATAATCATACAGCAGGCTTCCTGCAGCCACACTGCTCCCTGTGCTCAGGAGTGTTGTGCCAGAGGCAGGCAACTGCAGAAACCAGGATGCCCCATGGTTTCTCCTTCCTTGCATGACAAGAGGTGACAGTGTAACCCTGTATAAATACGGGATAGGTGCTGGTCCACTCATCTAAGCTCCTCGGTTAAGCATGTTTATAGGTAGTAATCCTTCAGAGCAAAGTGCTGAGGCAGTTGGTGACAAAAGGATTTGCACTTGCTGTGAAGCAAGGTGAGTGACAGTACCACTAGAAGGTTTTCTCATTTCAGAGGATTGGTTTGTGTTGGGCCAGGTGAGACTCAAAAACTGCGCTGAGCATCTTTCTACATTTTGTACTTAGGTAAAGTGAAATGTAATCGTATTTCTGAGAGCTTTTTTTTGGGGGAAAGGTGGTCTTTAGATGCTGCTTGAAAACCCATACCCTCAACATGGGCATTGTAACTCAAAGTGCTAGTACAACCTGCTTTAGTATAATTTTAATAGGATGCATTCAAAAAGAAAAACAACAACAAAAGTTTCACAGGTGGCTGAGAAGTAATTAACATTTGGTTACTGAAAAAACAAATGTTAATTGAAGTTTGCCTAGAGGCATACTCAGAAGTAAGCAGGGCAGTCATCAGTGCTGACTGCACTTCTCTGGGCTATCACAGTGTATAATATGTTTTGTAATGTCTTACTTGTTATTTGATATTGATGTGGTTTACTTTACAGCCTGCTATTTTGCAGTACTTCAATCACATAACATACAGCAGCAAACTCTGAAAATGACATAATGAAATTCAAGCAGGTATGGAATGCATTGTACACATGACAGAAAATGAAGTGAAGCAAACAATATTTTAGAGTAGGATTATCCATTTTGCTAGAGAAGCTTACTAGAAATATTTTTCTGCATTGATTATTCATAATCCAAACACTTCATGGTATAAATTATATACTATCTGCTATGTTTTCCAAACTATTAGGTTGTTTTCCAACCATTAGGCTGGAGACCACCATTACTTCTGGACTGTTTCATGGCAGATTTTTATTTTAAACAAGAAGAGAGAAAAACCTTGTCATTTAACTGCTTGAAAGAATTACACTGTGGAATAGTCATGGTTCATTCAGATTTTCTCTTTTCCAGATGAGGGAAAGTTTACTAAAATTCTTCCATACTTCAAAGAGAAAATATATCCACACTCTCCGTTAGAAATAAAAGTGAAATAAGTCAGAATAGAGAAAGGATTTTTTTTCAGAGCAGAAGTCGAAGAGTTTGACAACTGTATGTGTGAAAGGGCACTGAGTGAGGCCTTGACTAGAATATAGTAGTCTGTATGAAAAATGGTCCTTCAGTTAACCTGGAGTCTTTAAAGGACTGTCAGTCCTGACAGCATTTATGAATAGACCCTACATACTTGCATTTTTCACTAGTTATGTCCCCATAAAACTTTCTTAATCAGTGGAAATTTCACATTTGGCATTGCTGCCATAATTTTTTTAAATGGTCAGTTAAATTAAGACATTCTCTTGAAACATGTTTAGTATGTTTT
This sequence comes from Phasianus colchicus, assembly GCF_987193195.1. Lineage (NCBI taxonomy): Eukaryota > Metazoa > Chordata > Aves > Galliformes > Phasianidae > Phasianus > Phasianus colchicus. The sequence continues at coordinate 6,366,555 of NC_143439.1, read as the reverse complement.
AAATGCTTTTCAGTGAGGAGAAGAATTTATGAGATATCATAAAGCATTCTCTAGAGCTGTTGACTGGTACAGAAGTCTAAATGAAAGTGTTTGATTTTCTGGGCAGAATTATGTGAAGTTTCTGAATCATTAACTGCTTGCTTACTTACTCATTAAACCACCTGTTTTAAATTTTGTTTTGCAAGAAATCTGCAGTTACTTTGACACCCCGTTTACTAAAATACTTTTCAGTGGTTAAATTTTTAGGGGGGTTTCTGGATGGAAAAAGCATGTTAGTAAGATTTTCCAGATTCATGCTGTTTTTGTTGGTGGTTGTTTGTTTTTTTAATCATTGTTGCTCTCACCAAGCTGCTTCTGTGGTGACTATTCCTATCTGAAGATGCATGGATGCATGTATTTTTTCAGCTTGTTCTACCAGTATCAACCTTCATATCCAGTAGCTGTGACAAACAAAAAAATTAAACCTCATCAGGATGAAGTAGTGGTGAGTTTTCTTCCTAATGTGGATACATTTCATTAAAAACTAGGTTTCCTGCTACTTTCTCCAACAGTGAAAATAGCATAAGACATGTAAAAAGAGCAGAAGATAGTCAGCTAAGAACATAGTATCTTCTAATTTGCCTTTTGATTTCCTTCACAACCAAAATAAGGAAAATACTAAGGAGATGTTAGATAGCAATCTAAATCTGAGATGATCAAAAACATGGCAAGTTTGTTTACTGAAAGTCCATGTTCACACATTTCTGAAGTATGTTAACGTGATTCTTCTTAGCCTTCTGGAGTCTCACAGAACAACACTGTGCTGTGACAAAGAAACACTTTCAAACCATTATAATGTTATGAGCAACATATAAAGTGCTTTCTGTGATATTATTTTATAAAGAGACTTTAAAGTTTTTCATTCCCAGTTCCTCAGGGTATAGAACTGTTATTTTATGCAGCTGATATACTACTTTATTTGTTCAGTTTCCCTTAAATAAACTTTATAAAAGAAAATGAAAGTTCTGATACAAGAAAATAAAGATGAATTGCTGAAAATTAGAGAAGCTTCTCTAATTCTCCTCCTTCAGGCAGCGACTGCCAAGCTGGAGAGTTGTCCTATCCCCTCAATTAGATGGAGCTGTATTGGTGCCTGATTGCTGCTAATTAAGTGTTTAAAAGGTTTCACATAGGCTGGAGCTTCAGGCTACAAACAAAAGAAAACATCCATGGTTCATTATGCCTTGAAGATCGTATGGACAGATATTATTAACTCTTTACATTATAAATTCATATCAATTATTTTTCTGAAGAGCTGGCAGACAGTTTTTGTATTTACCCCATTATATTCTTGCAAATTAAATCACAGACACACGGAGGTAGTGCTATATAAATAAATAAAAAAACAACATTGTTATTTATATAACTGTTTTTCAGTTATATTCCTACTGTTCACAGCTAATAGAAGTTCACTAGTTATTCCTTATTCTATATATCTTTTAAATGAGGTGAAAGATGAATTTATTTGTAAGAGTAACATTCTTGCATTCTCCCAACATTCAGTAGCAAATTATTGATTCAAAATAATTTCTGTAAAAAATAAAAACAAAGGAAAAAAAACATGCAGTTTGCTTTAACACATCTTATGGGACAGAAGCACACTCTGTATTGCACTAAAGCTATTACATAATTGCATACAGAGTCAGTTCATTATCCTCTCTTGCAGCCTCATGCGAGTGTTGAGCAGAAAGACAAAAAACATGAAATGAGTTCAGAAGAACATTGCACACCTCAAAAGAAGACAAGCCTGGAAAGTAAACCTCTGTTGTCTTACCTGAAATGAAGAAAACAAGCTAGCTTAAAATTACTCATGCCACCCTAAGGGAAACAGAAGACGATGGAGACAGAGAAGACCATGGAGGGTGAGGTAAGGCATTTGTGGACAAGCACAACTGTTTCTTCTGGTGGACAAAGGGAAGGCGACTGATGTCATTTACCTGGACTTGAGCAAGGCCTTTGACGTTGTCCCCCACCACATCCTTGTCTCCAAATTGGAGGGATGTGGATTTGATGGGTGGACCATCTGATGGATAAGGAATTGGATGAAAGGCCACAGAGGGTGGTGATTAATGGCTCTATGTCCAGGTGGAGGCTGGTAACGAGCGGCGTCCCCCAGGGGTCTGTCTTGGGACCGGTGCTCTGTAACATCTTCATCAATGACATCGATGATGGAATCGAGTGCACCTTCAGCAAGTTTGCTGACGACACCAAGCTGAGTGGTGTGGTTGACACAGTGGAAGGAAGGGATGCCATTCAGAGGGACCTCAGCAGACTTGAAAGGTGGGCCCGGGTGAACCTGATGAGGTTCAACACAGCAGAGTGCAAGGTTTTGCACTTGGGCCAGAGGAATCCCAGGCATCCATACAGACTGGGAGGAGTGGTCCTTGAGAGCAGAGAAGGACCTGGGGGTCCTGGTGGATGAAAAACTTAACATGAGCCAGCAGTGTGCGCTTGCAGCACGGAAAGCAAATGGTATCCTGGGTTCCATCAAAAGAGGGGTGGCCAGCAGGGACAGGGAGGTGATTGTCCCCCTCTACTCTGCTCTTGTGCGGTGTCATCGGGAGTACTGTGTCCAGATCTGGAGCCCCCAGTACAAGAAAGACAGGGAGCTGTTGGAGAGGGTCCAGAGGAGGGCCACGAAGATGATCAGGGGACTGGAGTACCTCCCCTACGAAGACAGGCTGAGGGAGCTGGGCTTGTTCAGCCTGGAGAAGAGAAGGCTGAAGGTGACCTCGCTGCAGCCTTTCAGTACTAGAGGGAGCCAAACAGGATGGGAGCCAACACTTTGAAAGAATAGATAATAGCAGGCCAAGGGGAAATGGTTTAAAGTTGAGGGAGGGAAGATTGAGGTTGGATGTCAGGGGGAAGTTCTTTACAGAGAGAGTGGTGAGGTGCTGGAACAGCTGCCCGGAGAGGTTGTGGATGCCCCGTCCCTGGAGGTGTTCAAGGCCAGATTGGATGGGGCCCTGGGCAGCCTGGTCTGGTATGAAACGTGGAGGTTGGTGGCTCTGTGTGTGGTGGGAGGAATTGGAGCTTGATGATCCTTGAGGTCCCTTCCAACCCAAGCCATTCTATGATTCTGTGATTCTTTGGCCCTGGCAGAGTTGTCCTTGCTGTGTCCAGCATACCTGCGAAAGGCAACCAGAGCAGTGGTGAGCCTCTTCTACACATGTTCTTCTTAGGGCAGGGCAATCTCAAGTTTGCAGAAGATCTCTTGTTATTCTGCACTGCTATTTCTCAGCTTAATGAAAGTGCAACAGAAAATTGTGAAGAAGATTTAGATTGCAGCTTCTAGTCAAGAACAGTTTGATGTGATAACAGCAATGAAGCCAAGTATTTTGAAGTCAGGCGTAGCCTGAGATGTGCTATTACAGATATTTTGAACATGTTGGTATACTGTCACAGCTTTAAATCATACTAGGTATAATTATGTCATACCTTTGCACATATTTAAATAATTCTTTTGTTTAATGCAGGAAAAAAACATTAGAGGAGCATCTCTAGCTATATCAGTATTTTATCTGATCTGTAGTCTGTAATAGGTATGGAACAGCCCTTTAAAGTGATTAATGTATTATTGATGTATTAATATTTGTACACAGTATTGTTTTCCATCAGCCTCCAAACTGGAGCATGGCATGCCTAGTATCTTTCATCTACAAATCTTGTTTGCTCAATTAATACAGAGCCTATAGTAGTTGGCTTTCATGTTGCTGCCTTGCTAAACTTTGCTGTCGAAGTAACACTGTGTAATCAGAGAGTTTTACTCTTAGGTTTCTCTTGATAAAGCGTGAGGATTACATTGGGGATTGTGAGTGTCTTCAGATGCATCTCATCTGAAAGCAGGTGGCAGTCCATTGCCCCTGATCCTAGGCTTTGCACTTTGAAACACTTCGGGTCTGGTGGCACCAGTCAAGGCTGTTCCCTACAATGACTATGGACATATTAATTGTATATTCACTGTGCTTTTCACCTCCTCTGGATGCCCAGATGAGATAATAAGAAGTAATCTCTGGGCAATTGTTAGGCAGTATACAGTTTGTCTCCTACAGATCAATATCCAAGACTGGGGGGACTGTACTGGTGGTTCAGCACTTCTGCATGAGCACAGTTAATTACATAGGTGAGCCCTGTGTTTAGACATCCTTTCATCCTTGATCTGCCTAACAGCCTCTCTGCTAGGGATTATCCTCTCTCTTCACTGACTGATACAGCAGCACACTTTATCTGTGTCATTTGAGATAAAGATGAGATACAACAGCACTGTCTATAGGTGCTCTGAGTTCTGTAGCATTTTTAAAAAGTGCTTTTATAATGTAAACTCCATTATGAAAGATACAAAGGAAGCCCCCACTGCAAGTATTCTATTCAAAGGAGAACTCCCCAGGTGCCACTGAGGACAGAAATTGCGATGAGCTCTTTTCTGTTCTGAATTACTAATTAACTTTTTCTAAAGAAGACCTACTAGGAATCTTGTAGTTTTATGGCAAATGCTAAACAGCAGCTGTTTTTTAATTGTTGTTTGCATTCTTTATCTCTGGAATGGTAAGCTGGAGACACTCCCAGTTAGAAGCAGTGCAGATCAGAGAGAACAGCATTAATGTAAGAGGATAGGACTTAAGCACACAGAAGACATGAAATTTATGGATGAGTTTTAATACTTCTCTCTCTAGGGTTCTTTTGCATGTTAGTATTTCTATGGCTTGTTTTGTAGCATGAGAGACTCATGCTGTTGTGAGAATCTCGTGATGAATATCTGCCTATCATGTCACAGAGCATTAGTTACAATTTTAAATCCTTAAATTTTATGCAACAGAATCACTGTTTAGATTTTTACCTTTAAAAAATAATTATCATTAGAGAATCATCATTGATGATCATCTTGATTATTCAAGAAAATGACTGCTTATAAGAAGAAGCCTTTTGTGTCAAGTTTTCAAACAGCCACCACTCTATATGTATATACTCCTCTTCTCACATCTGTAGTATCCTTCACTGTACTTAGCACATTGATGGACTTGTGTGGGCCAATGTATAAATGTATACACAACTCTTAACTCGTGAGCACACATCTTATCTTTGGTAACCAATTTTTTGTTTTAGTACAGAATAGATGTATGATTCTATATTTTTTTTTGGCTAGGTTTTCAACAATCAGAAGGGAGGAAAAATGCTGGTGAGAGGAATTCTTGAAAACAGAAGGTAGGAAAGAAGAAAGAGGTTAAAATTTTGAAAGTGCTTTCTTTGAATAATTTATTTAACACTTCAAACTGGTGACATAACTTTCAGCTCTGTCAAGCCAATTTAGATAGACTAAATTGTATATGTAAACATAAGTATATGTTTAGGAATGTAAGTAAAACATTTTTGTATAGCTGAAAAATATTTTTGGAGAATATTGCAGGAGAAACTAACTACTGATTACGTTTTGATCACTATGAGACACTATGTTCGAGACAGTGAGCCAGCTAGAACACATTGAATCAAGTTTAACCTACAAATGTACCTTATGAAAAGGCTGTTTTTAGGGCTTAACGTACAAAATCTAAAGATTTAACAAAATCCTAGTGCTGCTATTTATACATGTGATGGTTGGTTTCAGGGGTGACCAGCAGACAGGAGCATTACAGAGACCAGGTTGCACCCTCTTTATGGATAGCCTCAGTTCACCAAGCCAGTGGATCTGATCTGTACTTCCTTCAGACAGCAACCTTTTGCTACAGAAACCTATCTTGTTTTCTCAGTAGTCTGTCATGCAATTTGGCTGCAAGAGAATGAGTGGACAGGCTAGACTTGCAGGGGGCAAATCCATGCAAGGCACTGCTTGTGGTGGATCAGCTACTACATCACCCCAGATCTAGACACTGAGAGTATGTGTCAGTAGGTGTGCCTCAGAGGCATCTGGCAAACTTAACTATGGGGCTGCTCTTGCACTGCTGTCCCATTGTAACTGGAACCTGTCTCCAGTGAACCATGTCTGATTGGAGGTTCAGTGAGTGCAGTGTGATAAATTGCTGCTAGGTTAGAGGTCTGGCATCTCTAACATTTATCCACCTTGGTGTGAATGACTATAAAGACCACAAGGCAATGAGAGCTCTGATTTCAAAGAGGACTGCCTGCATGAACATGCACACCTGCCTCAATGTGAACTTTTGGGCAAGGAGGCATTTTTATATTAAACTGTCCTTTCCATCAGCTAATCTTATGCTTGCCATGGAAATTCAGTTGCAAACTGACCCCAGTCCATAATGCCATACATAAATTACTAACAGAACTTTGAAGTTATTTCCACATTTATGGAGGAAGTTCAAAAGTATGTCCTAAGGGGATTCTAGCCAGACATGTTTTGGAAATTAAAGAAAATAACAGGCAAGAGGTTCTGTATCCAAGAGAGCCTTGTAGCAAGGAGGACAATATTAACAATGATTCGGAGTATCAGTCATGTCAGAATATTCTAATAGGCCAAGTGGCCTCCCTGTATAATTATGTATGTGTTTTATATAGATAGAAATGTGCACTTGTACATGTATGCAGACAGATGAAGAAAACCAGAGGTATTTTTGGTTATGGGAATATTCATATTTGAATGTTTTCAAGGTTGTGAGCATATGAAAGTTGTTAAATAGCTATTTTCCCTGTGTAGGTAATAGCTGTCAGTTAAGCCATCCTAATAATGACCCCCCATCAGGTTTCACACAAACAAGTCATCGTGCGTTTTGTAACAATTTCTGAAATGTAAATTATTTACATAGAGAATTTTTACTGCTTAGTTTGGTGGCTCCAGTGGTTTATGAATCTTTAATATTAGAAATAAATAATTCATGCCTATTTCCTTTTTAATCTGGTACTAAGAAATCCTTTAATATTCAGACTAAGCATATTTTAGGGATCATAGGCATTCCTTGAATGTAGGTAGGATGATTCACAAAAATTAAGGCCTTGCTGCAGTGATGTTCTTCAGTCACATTCTTAATTTGGAGGACGTTTTTACATGTTCCTTTCTAACGTGTTCTAAACATCTATGTTCTGCTTTTTTTTTTTTTTCCTTACACTTCTTTTGTTGCCTTTACGCCTTTTGTGTGGGTTCTCCTAGAGGGAGATGGCTCTCAGGAGTGCAGCCTGGATGTCACACATGACTCTTCCCAAAGTGCCCAGGAATGCCATGCTGGCAGAAGGATAAAAAAAGGTACTTGGTTGGCACCAACATTTGAACTGTTGCTTCTTTGTCTCAAGTCGGATATACATATATTAAAAGAACTTCCTCTCTTTCCTATAAATTGAAGTGAGACAAGTATTTAAAAGTTAATTATAATAAAACCAAGTCAACAAGCCACAGTCCCTAACAAACAACTCCCTCCACAACCCATCAGCCCAAGTCTCTCTTGTTGTAGTATGCCTGTCCCACCTTGATTCTTTTGGGCTCGTTTCCTCTCCTACACCGTTATATTCAAACAACACTGATGGAATATTTATCTCAACATAGTTCTTATTTTGAAGAGGAAAAAAGGATAAATTTCTCTTTTAAAAAGTGATTGCACTAATATCCCTCCAAAATCAAAACTAAAAATCTAAAATACGCTGATCTGCATCCATCTCTTCAGTTTTGTAATCTAACAGAACATGCAAATCTCCTCTCTGCTCTGATGCCTTGGGGCATGTTGGCAAACAGATAATTAGGACGTTATTTTTCCAAGGGAGGGTCCTTGTGTTTTATCTAGCCTAATTATGCCTGACATTTGGATTGCCAGTGATTTAGCTAATGACAGCCAAAGATCTGCTTGCTAAGAGGGTTCATGATTGTTAGGATTTCAATAATAAATTTGATGAAAAGCTAGGACAGTTAGACCAGCTCCTTCACAAATAGTGTACAAAGCTGTCACTATGAGAAGGGAAACTGGTGAAATAATTAAGGTGATTGTAAACTTGAAATGGATTCATATATCAAAGACGAATTTCCCATGCAGAATTGCCATATGGGTCTATTACATTGCACATTACTCATAAGTGTTCAGTAGAATCACTTTTTGATCATGAATACATTAACCCAGCCATTCTTACACATTGGTTAAGTATAGTCGATCATTTACTTGATTGACTTTTTAACTCAAATTACTTCATGTGTATCTGAGGGAAACAGCGTGAGGATTTGAAGGCAAAGCAGGCTTTTGTTAGTTTGAGAACTGTTCTATGGTCACTACCTACCTGTCTCTTCTTGTAGTGGCTATGTAATAAAGCAGTGTGAAAAACAAACCAGTGAAAGTTAATAGAGATAACTCTAAATGTCTCAGTTTTAAATTGAAACCTTCCACAGATAATTTATTCGTGGAACATACAAAAATCTTTAAGGTTAATTTCTGTCTTGTTTTATAGTGACATTAAAATATTCCAGGACTGATTTTTTCATCTGAAAAATTTACCTGTGTAATCACTGGAGAATACTGCAACACTTCCAAAATAAGAAAGTAAAATGTAATAAAACTGTAACAATATGCTTTTTTCTTAGAGTAAAACAGCAGCTTACAGAAAGGTCAGCTGCAGTGATTTGTTACAGGCTTTCAGTATAGATTCCTAATGGAATAAGCCTTTTGGTTTGTCAAATTGCTTAAGGACATTCATATTGAATATATTTTCTGGATGTTAAGATTTTCTGAGTGAAATAAGGGAGTCAAAGGGTCTATGATCTGATGAACGTTTCAAGGTGTAATGATGGTATATGGATTGTTTATGCACAGTGATGATTGGAGTGATTGGATTGTTATATTATCTATATTTGTGAAAACTAAACTCTGTAATGTGAGTCTAGTATTAAATCCTATTAAAAATTTTTCCCAAGGGGTGTTAAAATAACTCTTGAGATGATGAGGTAGTCTTTCTGCCGTAAGAAACACCACTTGATATACAAATTACTTATCTGCCAGAAAGTACTGTCTTTTCAGTGAAGTTTGAAGAAGTTTTCTACAAAGAGGTAACTCAGATAACAAAGCACCATCTGTCTGTGGTGCAGGAAGAATAGCCCTGCTGTAATTAGCTCAGACATCTCAGGGAACGTCTTCTGACTGTCATGTTTGGAGCAAAGGCAGTGCAAAGTACTGCCCTAGCCTATGACACTGAGCACTACATTAAAGCACAGGAGATAATCAATATGAATTGAATACAAATATTGTATTCAATACAAATTGAATACTCAAAACATAGTCTATGTATTTGAAAACTTTTGTCAAAAACATCTGCCTTGGTCTAGATGCATGCCCACCTTTAAGACCCAGGCTATCTTTCAGATGCTACAGAATATTACAGTAAACTCAAGGACAAGAACAGTTTCTGTAGTAGTAACTTTTCCTAAGCCTTCTGCTTTTTGAACTGTATTTACAGCTTTATTTTTCAGATATACCTGTATTTCATTTCATGTTGCACTTAGGAACAGTACTTGGTTAAAGGTTCTTATCAAGGATCATGGCATATAGAGGTACTGTGAAGAAAGCTAAGAAACTTAGCTTAGTTTTCTGTAGTCTTCCTCAAATGAGCTGTGAAGGGATTTTGTTCCATCCTGTACTGTAGTTTGCACTGGTGGTCTATTTATGCAATCATAACCTTGCAAACAGCAGTATATTTCCTTTTCACTATGAAGACAGATTGATGCAGTTCCTTCTTTTAGGGCTTATTGGAGAAGTTTTTTGTGCGTTTTGGTTAATGCAAAATGCAGTTGTGCTTCAGCTTCTGAGCCAGAACAATAGTAACCATGATACACTTGCTCTGTTTTCTGTATTAGCTCTTTATAAAGTAATTGGTTATATCACAAGTAACTGTTAGATTTTTTTTTTTGAAAGACCTTGGTAAGGTAGAAGCTCTCTTTATGTCTTTATGAATCTAATCCTTCTTCATACTTCTGCATTTACATGCCTGTTATAAAGGCATTCAATGAGTAAGGTGAAAATTTAGGTCTGTGCTACAGAAGATAGATGTTGGTGGAAGTGAAAAGATGGATGTTATCAGAGTTACAATCAGACTCTGTGAGCATTTTTTCTCTAGCTGTGCTTGCTGGTAGGATTTGGATGAAGAAGGATATCTGGGGAGCCATTCAGGATAACCAGCTTAGAAGAGCAACAGGCTCAGCTAGGTTTTTGGGTGAGACCTGCCAACAAAGCTACTGGTACATGGCTAGAATTTCTGTTAAGCTGTAAGGAGACTTACCCTTGAACTTCTTCTGTGGAGTCAGAGATAAAATGAGATGGTAGAATTCTAACAAAGTAAATATCTAAACTCATGATATAATGGAGCAATTAGGTTGGAAGGGCGAAAAGCCACTATTCCTTGGAAGTGGAATAGCAGGATGAGCTATTGCTGACAGCACTTGGTAATCAACTGACATGAAAATAGGGAGGGAAGTAATAGAAGGACAGCTTATATCTTGGAAACCTGATCTAAGGACTAGATTAGGCATTTAGAATGATAAGTTGGAATTGGCAAGGTTAGCACTTAACCTATGTGATTGTTTATAGAAATTACAAATATATCTTCTTCTATTTTTGAAAGGTTAACTTTACTTGTGTATTCAATTTGCTCCAGCTTTTCTGGACCAGCAGTATTATATGGAATACAGTGAGAATGTCACTTTTGATACTTTGATTTATAGGCAGGCCAGAGCAGACATCAGAATGCCCTCATCTTTCTGTGAAGTTTCAAAAGATTGTTCTTGGATTTCAGCTTCTATATATGTGATCAGTCATTTCCCTATTATTATGTATATGTTCTACTGCTCATGTGCACTAAATTTCTTACTAATTTTTAGAGTGGTGTATACATACATTGTTTTCTTTTTGATTCTCCCAGACTCTTCAGCATTGCATTTCATTATTTATGCAGTACTGTTGTGAAAAAAAGCTTTAAATCAGAATATTAAACTTCTTTTAACTGCCTTAGTAAATCTAAAATGTAACCTTTGCATCATCTGTCCTTTTCTGGGGGAACGTAAAATAAAAGATTTTTCCAAGCTGGGCTTGTTCAGCCTGGAGAAGAGAAGGCTGCAGGGTGACCTCACTGCAGCCTTTCAGTACTAGAGGGAGCCAACACTTTGAAAGAATAGATAATAGCAGGCTAAGGGGAAATGGTTTAAAGTTGAGGGAGGGAAGACTGAGGTTGGATGTCAGGGAGAAGTTCTTTCCAGAGAGAGTGGCGAGGTGCTGGAACAGCTGCCCAGAGAGGTTGTAGATGCCCCGTCCCTGGAAGTATTCAGGGCCAGGTAGGATGGGGCTCTGGGCAGCCTGGTCTGGTATGAAATGTGGAGGTTGGTGGCCCTGTGTGTGGTGGGAGGAATTGGAGCTTGATGATCCTTGAGGTCCCTTCCAACCCAAGCCATTCTATGATTCTATGCTCTAGCTATGGATGTCCCTGTTCATTGCAGGGGAGTTGGACTAGATGACCTTTAAAGGTCCCTTCCAACTCTAAGGATTCTATGAATCTATGATTCTGAGTTTAATTAGTTAGAAATGCCAACAGCACTATTTACATTTTAAAAAATACGTGTTTCTGCTGATGTATATGGCTTATCTATCCTTACTGGTTTAGCCAGCCAAGAAAAAATCTCCCAAAACTTAAAGCCAAACTGTCCAAATCAGCCATTTGTATATGTTAAATTTCCAGTAGGTGAAATTACAGATGCTACTAAATGATTGAGATGATCACATTTCAGTATGTATTTATGCTGCCTCATGAATCATGTGTATACATGTATTTACTATGGAACACATGTTTAAACAGTTTTCACCTTCATAAAAGAGGTTCTGCACAAGCAAGAGGACCTTGCTGTCCTGATCCTTTCTGACAGACTCCTTGCTTGCAGGAGGATAGACATGCATGCTGTGTATAGGGGTAAAGCTTACAGCTCATCTTCTTATACTATAGCACCAAAAAGAAGTGGGCAGAAAACATTTTGAATAACGTGCTTGTTCTATGCAAGACACTGTATCAGATTGTCTTTTTTCTTCTGTTTTTCTTCTGTTATTTCTGTGCAGATCTTCAACTGAAGATGCTTTTTGAACGGAAACAAAAAGTTGATATTTTGCACGATTTTAAGTAGGTGTCAACAGAAATACAAATCTGAATCATAAACACTGAAAAGCAAATTAAATCTCTTTCAGAATTGCATATAGTATAGAAAATGAGCTACATTGACAGCTATTAAAATGAAGTGCAGTGCTCAGAAAGGAAGTCTGTATTTTCAACAAAATACCTGATACATGCAGGACAGATTGTGCCATGGTTTATACAGCAGTACATAATGTGGCCATTGTTCCTCTTGCTGTCATTGTCTACATTTCACTCAAGTACTAAAGGCCTATTTTGTGATTACTTGAACATTTGCTTTGTACATAGTAAAATTTGTGGGTTTTTTTTAGCATGTTGTTAATTTCCCATTCTAATATAGATTTCCAAGAGTTTTGTAAAGGTAATGTTGCTTCCTTAACTTTATACCCATTTTACAAAGATATTTATACTTGGAAGGTAAGTGTGTTTCTGACAGCCAGAAGGTAAATCAAAGTGAATAGTTAGGTATTATAGTAAAACAAACAAACAAAAAAAGCTGCTTCTGTGTTAGTACAATAGGATGCTGAAAAAGCATGGTATAAATTTGAGATGAGAAATGTATGCCGTCATCTGACATTTAGCAGTGATTATTTAATTTCAAAGCATTTGCAGTGCGATTTGCCACAATTACATTAAATTATATCACATTTGCAATTCATTTTTTGAATTATAAAGTATTTTGAAGTACACGAAATCAGCATTCTTTTCATTTTCATATGTGCTGTGAAAAAGTAAAAAAAAAAAAGGCCATAGTAAATGACATGTTACAATTAATTCTTTTGCTACTCAGAAGTATTTGTTTCTTGATGAACAAGTATTACATGATTTAGTAGATATTTTTCTGTAAAAGAGCACAGGGCCACCAGTTGTACCTGACAGATCCATTCAGCATCTTTAGACCATTTGAAACCTCAGTGTCCTAGGAGCTGGAACCAAATGCATGGCTTGCACTGAGGAAGTCACCAGGGTAACAAGAAGGCACTCCTGTGAAGCAGTAGAGGGGATTTTTGAAACACAATTGCCTCCTCACTTCTCTAACCTCAGAATGCAAGTGGTCTTAAGTACTCTCTTCTATTGCTTTATGCTCTTTGGGTGGCATTTAGTACCCTGGGTTCAAAGTTCAGTGTGTCCTGTGAGCTTGTTCTTTGCGTGAAAGCCTCCTCTTCTGCAAGAAAAATCTGCCTTAATGGAAGGGACTGTGGGGCCTGTTCCTTGAGTAGGACAGAACAGTCTCTGCCCTCTCAGAGCACACAAGATCTGTGTACCTTTACTGTACAGACACTACATGTCCGTATCACAGAATGGTTGAGGTTGCAAGGAATATCTACAAGTCATGAAAATACTTACTCTGTGCCTTGGAAAACAGTTCATTTTTGGCAAGTTCTTTGCCTGTTCCACGTTCCTGGGACACAGGACAGGACTCCACCAGTGCTGGGAATATAGCAGGGCTGTAGAAAGATGCAGGATAATCACTAAGCAAGAGTGCAGAGATCCTAGATAGCATCCAGTTGAGCCACCCTTCCTATCTGAGCCTGCCGCTGCCTTTGGATCCCCTTCCATTCATACAGCCTCCATGGAAGAGAAGTCTGTCCTGCTTGTTGTGCATTCTCTTGTTTGACAAGCTGGTCTCCATCCCTGTGTGGCTTTCCTCAGGAGAGAGCTGACAGTGAGTTGCTGGGATTTGGCATGCCCTACGTGCCTGCAGACTTCAGGCTGAGCTTTGGGAGCATGAGAGAGCAAAAGCAGGCCTTCAGAGGTGCACTCATAGCAGATGCCTGCTCTAAACTTCCACATCAATGGTATTTAGCCTCTTCAGCAAGCTCTTCTCTGAGCTTAGCTGCTTTATACATCTACACCTCTGTCAATTAGACCTTTTTTATGTAGATTTCACTTCAGTTCACTTGGAAAATAATACTGATTAGTGTATTTACTAGTACTAATGAGTAATTACTTGAGATATTTCTTCTCTATTCATGCTAATGACTTAAATAACTTCAGCACAATTTCTAAGCTGCAGCTGGCATCTTTGCTTTTGAAGCTTTTTGCTGTTTTTTTTTTTTTTCCCTTTCTTTTTATTTGTTTTCCCTCTCGTCTCCTTTTGCTGTAAGAAAAGTGAGGCTGAAAGTCATTATTAGTGCTCAGGTATGTGCCGGGCTTCAGAATGACAAATAATACATATTAAAAGCTTGTAGGTGGCTAAAGTAGTGCATGCTTCAAAGATGAACCCTTCCTGGAAGGCTGACTGTTCACCTGACATACCCTTGGATCTGCTCCTAATTGCTGCTTTAGGAGGTAACATTTTTGTTGTCTCTGTATTCTGTCCTTAGGGAGTAGGAAGTAGAACAACTGAGGTGGTTCTCTTCCTTTTTTCTCTTTTCCTCCAGTCTTTCTGTCCACCTTTTCATTCGAGATGAAGAGCACCTCTTGTGCTCATTTCCTCTCTCCTTTTACAAGGTCAGCTGAAAAGAAGGTGAATGTGTGAGAAATCCATGACAGCTTCTCCCCTAGTCATGGAAGGAGAGAGGAAATGAAGCGTCTGGTGACAACAGAGACTGAACATTTGAAGTTGCTTTATGGAGTTAATGGGAAGGAACTGATATGGGAGCTGTACTGATATAGGAATTATATATTGCAGGGAATTGCTTGATTAGGTTTAGTATTGGAGTTCTACCTTTTTAAACCCTATTAAGTGCTCAATTTTGACTGGAATCACTGCAGATTTAAGGAATATGGTCAGGAAGTAGTGCTTAAGAGAACAAAAGGTGAAAATGAAGAGAATGTATTTTGTACTTAAGCCAAATGTAATGCCAGAATCATTATATTGCTGATGAGGAAGAGTAACTTTTTTCTTTGATAGCACTGACTGACACATTAATTGAGAATATGCGCATTTATATGACAGGTGTTTTACCTTTGATTGATGATATCTTCATTTTGTTTTTGTTCAGTGCCATATCTAATGGCAAAGCAGTTTTTATCCCTTTTATCTCTAAAATTATTTATATTTAACGAGTGAATTCCAACTGTTAAGCCCTGTTGAACCGTTTTCAGATAAGGCCTTTGCTTAACAGTGAAACTATATAATGAAGATATTGCTGTGCTTTAAGCTGAGATTTCTGACCTCTGCATGTTACATCTTCATGTTATACCTCTGGTGTTGATCAAAATACTTTCTGTAGATCATCTCATATAATGCTGCAATGCAGGTATCTGAACATGAAGCATCTGTGTTGGCCAGAGTCAGTCTGTGGAAGAGATATCTTGTGAGGTTGTGTAGGCATTTACTGAAAGATAGTAGCAGCAAATGAAGGCAGTCTGATACACTAAATAATATAGCTAAAAGCAATTAACAAAGATGATCATAGGGGAAGAAAATGGATTTGAATAATGTGGAAAGAGAGGAAGTGTGAAAATCAGAGCTGTTCAGACTTCCTACACGAGTATTAGAATCTTGTCAGGAAAAAAAAGTAAGGATAGAGAAAACTGGTGAGGGCTTTAATGATGTGTACCAAATTGACCATTCTGATACTGGTGTTTGACTAATTGCACTGACAATTTCAAGTGTAGATATATGGACAATTTTAATAAAAGTTATAAAACAAAGACAGAATAATCATCTCCCTTGCTTTGTCTTTGTATGAAAATTGCTAAGTCACAGCCTGAACCAATGATTGAGCAACTGGTGAAAAGATACAGCCAGCCCTGGGGGCACAGGTGAAACAATTCATCTGTGCAACAGAAAAGGGTGGGATTTGGTTCCCCTCCTCCCTAAGCTTCATTTAAGGGCTGGCTGCCACAAGGAAAGAGTCTCTACCTGGAGATCCCTCTTTTTGGAGTGTTTGGTGAGCCCTGGTTTTTGGGACGGGTAAGAAAGTCTGTCTTTCTTTAACTGCATTGTGACCATTGCTGTTTTTGGGTAGTTTAGAACTGGTTCTCTGCCACTGCCTTTCCTTATGGTCTTTTCTTAGTAATCCACAATGTGTGATGTAATTGGTTTTTGTTTCTTTGTTTGTTTTTGAATGTCATACTTTGAGAGGAAGAGGTGCATGCAAAGTTTGTGTTCCAAGAGATCCGTAATTTGTTGTCTGAATTTTACATAAAGCATATTTGCATGTTAAATACATAAGAATGTTTACATGTATTTACTGAGGCTGAGTGTTTAAAACAACAACAAAAAAAATAATTTAATTAGGAGTCAGAAAACATATTGCTTAACAAAATGCTTTGGAAATGCTGCCATAAATGGAAAATGTCCACATTTCTACAAATTCAGCATTGCCTGTATTTTTGTTCATTCAAAATTCCTTTGAAATTACTGGGAATTCTGACAAACCAGAACTATTGGGAGAAATTCTGGCACTGTTTGCTAGTGGCATCCACGCTGAAGCATAGAATGCAAAATAAATATGATAAAACTGTTGTCACTCTCAGGCATAGTTTCAGTTCTGATCGCACATGCGTGGTTTCTCAGAGTACTTAATTTACAGTAGTCCTTCAGCTTTCTATTAAGTGCTCTCAAAAATAACATTTTGAAAGAATAGACTGAGTAAGGATTTTAAAGAACTGTAGTTTTGTATTTTAATGAGCTGTGCTTAATACCTGCCCTTCCACTGGAAATAAATTTCCTGATGCTGGAAGTTTTAACTAAGTTCTGATTTATTTTGCAGGTAGTAAGATCTTCCACAGCTTGATGTGAATTGTGAATATATACATACATATGCATGTATATATGTGTGTTTGTGTATATGTGTGTGTGTGTGTGTGTATGTATATATATATATTCTTTGTCAGTCCCCTTCATGAAGGCTTGTGGGGACTATCTATCTATAAAAGATATATAAAGATATATATAAAGATATATAAAATCTGAATATTCTTTGTCCCCCTTCATGAAGGCTTGATGCTTTCGTAGCAAGCAAAGATTCTTTCAGAACTGATAAATATAACAGCAGTAAGTGGAAAAAGCTACGTACTTCAGTAGATGACAGCTATTTGTATGAAAGGAAGCCTCAAGGTAAAGACAGTAATGTTTTTGAATAGGAGTGTGTGATCAGGAGGTCACTTGCTCCTTCACGTTACCCAAAGGACTGGCCTATTTATCCTGGGAAGTGTGATTGTTTTTCAGTAGCAGTTAAATAATTTACACATTCAGAATCCTCCATTGTGGATCAGCTACTCAGAATATTCCTGCTTATCCTGTATGTAACTTGGATCTTTGATTTGGCTGAGATACATACAAAAAAATGTATGGAGGAAAAAGAAGTTGATTAGAGCATTTCAGCAGACAAAACACAGAGAGATTCCCCTGCACTGAGTGCTTAAACTGGCTGTTCCTCCCCCTGTTCAGTCCCAGGATCTGTCCCTACTCAGACACTGTCTCTCACTGAACGATGCTCTTATACCTTGCCATCTGTGAAGTGTGGTCTGTTTCCCTTTTAGAAATGGCTCTGCTAGCGTAGTCAAATTTGACAGTTATTTTCATTGAGATGGGTGTTGGAGTAAGCATTGGAAATATGTTCATCTTCTCTCATCTTCTCTTGGATTTATAGCATCTCACTTTCATATCTAGCCCTAGTGACTTCTGAAGAATGCAGACTGATGCACGTAAAAGGTTATGCCTGAACCTTGTCATTAGTAACAGTGTAGAACAGCTTTGCTTTAAACTTTATTTTCTGTTGGACTTGTTACAGTTTCTCATCTGTACTAGAAAACCATGGATGTTAATTGGACGCTGTTGTACCAGTTTTCAGAAATACACAGAATAGCAGTGATGATGGACTGAGAGTGAGTAAGGTGGCAAGAAATGAAGAACTCTCCACAAAGACAGTAAACAGCAGAAGTGTATTGTACCTTATTCATGAGGAACAAGGAATTATAATATTGTGAAATGCATTGTTCCACTGGGATCCATAAGCTATGACATGAATATTAAGCTGAGAGATCACATCCCTCTTTTCCCAATCAATACTAGCTTGCAAATATTAATACTATATATTTTTTTCCAATTGAATAGGAGTATGTTAACCCATTAGCAACTGTAGTAGCTTCTGAAATACTTTTGAAGTGTTCTGTTATCACTGTGATGCTATTTCTATGTTCAGTTTTCCTCTCATTTCCCAGATTATCAGAGTGTTTGTGTCTGAGAGCTGGATTAGCTAAATCTCTCAGCAAGTATCAGCGATGATCAGTTTGATCTCCAGTTTCATGTGACCATCAGCAGCACATCTTCAGTGAACTGTATGGATAGAAGATCCTCAGATGTGTCAAAGATTATGCCAGGGCATAACATAGATCCTTATGATCCCAATTAGTTCCTCTACCACTATCTGCTGATGTCTTCACCACTCCTATCAGCCTGAAAAAATGCCTATTGTAAATGTAGTTGAAGATTCCTCATAGGAAAAAAAAAAAAAAAGTCCAGAATGAATGGGCAGATTAAAAGGGTGAATAACAAAATAAGAAGTAGCCTACTGAAACAGGTGTCTGTTGAGCTGCTACAATCTTATGTAGGGCATCTAAGTAAAAACATTACAGTGCATTCACAGAGCACCTGGTGAAGGAAGGAGTTGTGCTGTGTTGGAGTTGGAGCGTATCTGCTGTATGCTGGGCATGCTGCTCATATCTAGGCTGTCATGTGTATGTGACTTTAAATTCATTATAATAATTTGTGCTAAGGAACTGGCATGATGTGGAATAAAAAATAAATTCCCTGGTGATGTGAAGGTGTGTGCCCAAGACTTTTTGGCTGGAGTCTCTGAGAAACATGTGGAAGTAAATATATATAAGCCTACAGGCTGTCTGCAGTAGTTTTGGGGGAGTTATACATTCAGAAGCTTTACTGAAGATTTTCATAGACTGTGTGTGCATGAGTGCATATAGATAGCATTGTCAGTAATGTGCCCAACTTTACTACACAGTCACTTTTAGCATTTGTTAGAGAAGAAAATCCACTTTGTAAGTCATCATTCAGTCAGTGACTGATTGCGTTTGGTACTACTGCTATTCCTTGTGACTGTGCTGTTCTCTCAGCTGTGAGAGCTGAGCTGAATATCCAGGAGACAGGAAGGGACACTGGGGTTGAGCAGAGTAATGCAGGCCATTAGAAGTGATAATACTTTTCTGCCTGGGAAAGATATTGCAGGTCATCTCAAGTAGTACCTAGGAATTTACATGTAGTTCTCTTTCTAAAGATGCTCATCTGTTTTCTTGGCTCTGTGTCTGGCATGGAAACAAAGTAAGTGTGTGAATTACAGTTTTCCAGTGTGGGTATTCTAGGAAATGGAGAGAATGTTGTAATGCACATCTTTTCTGTATTAAATCAGCAAAGGTTCAGATCTTCCTGTTAAAGTCTTCTTACTGGCTTCCCTTAACTTGCACATTTTATCACAGGCAAAATTTCTATCAGTGTTTGCTATCATAAATGCAACAGAGAGCAAATTGTATTCATAGGTCAGGTACTTCATCTGCTGTACGGTGATATAACCCTGCATGAACTCTGTCAAATCTTGCTGGTTTACAGCAGCTGATGATTTTATGGTGCTAGTCACTGCAGTGTGTAGTTACATGATTGTGTCATTTTACAGTCTTGTCAGGCAGACATTGCTGGTAGCATCACAAATTGTCCAGAGAAACCTGCCAGACTCTCAGTGCATCTAAAAGACTATCTAGAAATATTCATGTTCATCATCTTGTATTAATTCGGCACGCGATGCTTGACTTGTTTGTATGATTAACTGTTGTTAAGACATTGCACAGAATCAAGTGCTTAGTGTACCTTTTTGAATCAAGAAGAGGATTGCTTCTTTTAGAAGGCAGTGTGGGTAAATAGTGGGGACAAGATTGATGCATCACCGTAATCTGCAGTTATTAATAAACGGGAAAAGGCTACAGATAACTGAAGTATGAGAGATGTTGAAAGCAAAGGCAGTAAAAATTTGGGTTTTTTTTCTGGGTTAGTGTTCTTTTTTTGGAAATTATCTTGTCCTTCGTAATTATTTTTGTTTGTATTCCAGTCACATTGCTGCTATTTGGAACAGCAATCTACTGTTATCTTGTCCTAGCACCCCTTTAGGTAAGGAGAGAGACCTTTTCCTTCCATGTAGCTCCTGGGCAATCACACTGCACAAACTCTGGTGGGAGACCAGGTAGTGTTGTGGATGATTGTGTAGCTGGAACACTTCACTTGAATTCTGTGGGCTGCTGACACATTTGTGGCAGTGGTAAGTGAAGATGTATCAATAAAACTCTGCATCTCTGAAACACAAAACACTGTGCAGTAATCTTGCTATTTTTCTCTGTGGCCGTGCCTTTTCCTTGCCATCTATCTGATTTGTTAACTGTTACCTTCAGAAAATATCTTTGTGCAGATTTAATACTTCATCTGCTTGGGAATCTTAACGAGTTACCTCACCAACTTTGCCAGATTCCTTCTGGGTTTTCAGTTAGCTTTTAAATAAGACTCTACTTAGGGATACATTTGGCTAGCCATGAGAAATGGTTTTGCCTCTGAGAAATGAATTTATCTGATAAGTTACACTAAAATCTCCCCAATATTTTTACTGTGAAAGCCTCTGAAAATGCGAACTCCTTTTTTTCACTTTTTATTTCAAAGCCTTGTCTTTTCTTTGAGATTTTCAGGTTAGTGTTTATATAGTCTTTAGTCTTTGCCATTTTCCACAAAGCAGGCTACAGGAGTAATTCTACATTTCAGGGGCTATTTGTTTGTTTTCTTTTTCTCTGTATGGCATCATTCTTCATTAGATCTTATGTCTTGGAACAGCATCTAAAACATGCAAAATGCTATCAGGTATTGAAGTGACATAAGTGGCAGTTTTGGCTGTCTGTCTCATTATCATAAAGGCAACATCTTCAGCAGAACAGACATATCTCATCCTGCCAAGGCCCAATGAACATAATGTGTGAAAGAGACTCAAAACGAGGAGAGTTAATCTCATTCTTGCTTAAAATGCTATGAATTTTAGACCTTTAGGGCGAATGGCTGTATTTTATAATTTCAGTTGTAGTGATAATCAATAATTTCAAGTGACTAAAGTGACAGGGCAGTACATTAGTGTGAAAAGTGAGTCATTCAGGGAATAAAAATGAATGAGATCACTCAGGTGCATGAGCGCACAGCCTGGGTAATCGGTTTGATAACACAGTGGTAGAGCACAAGAGCTTCCTTTGTGGTATAGTTCTGCAGACATGCTGGAAAATATCTTTGCTTTGAAATTCTTCATTCTGACTCTGGAGTGGAGAAACTCAGGTCCCCTCCTTTCACTTTCTGGAGCATCAGTAGCATCTTTTAGAGACCTAGAAGCTGTAGGATCTCCAGCTAGAGGCAGCTCTGAGACACGTGGCAGCCAGACCACCCAGCCCCAGCTCAGACACACCACAGAAACCATCCTCAGATGCCCAGCAGTTACGTTAGGGCCTGAAAGATGATCAGTAGGGCTTGGAATCTTGTGTTAGGGCTAAGAATATCAATTTGATTGGAAAGAAACAGAGACTAGAGCTTGTAGAGGTGCTTTGTTTTTGGTATAAGGCTTTAAAATAGATATGAATCAAATTTGGTTAAAATTTGAGAGTAAAATTTAAATTTGAACCTTTCTTTTTGAGCAGCTCTTCAGAATGTTGCTTTTTATGATGACTTGAATTTAAGAGAGTCCTAATATCTCCTACAATGTCTGGTGAGGTCACAGAAGGAGCATGGCTGCAGGTTATTGATTTCTGGATCTAAAAAAAAAAAATTCAGAAATCACAAAACTGCTGATTAATTTCCTTATCTGAAAGCTATTCCTGTTCATACAGTAAATGATATCTAGTGTCCCCTAAAGGGGTCTGCAGTTCATAGGTTTTATAAATGAGTGAACCAATGAATGCATTATTTTTCTTGTGATGCTGTTAAGTTATTCACAGAATGTCCCGTTTTAATATAATTAATGCTTTTACCAGCATTTTACCATTTCACTGTAGAAGAAAAAAGTGAGGCTCTTATCATTCATGTTGAAAAAAGCTCAAGCCTTAATCCACTCAGAATCAGTAACTGTTATTTGATCTTAAAGGATGGCACTCATAAACTATAGAAAGGCAAAGGCTAAAACATTCTTTATGGTGTAAATGTTACCGTGCATCTCATATTTATCGAAGGGACCATCATTATGCAGAGCCATTATAGTAGGTATTCATGGCACTGTATCAAGCAATTTCTCTCAATATAGATTAACTCTATGAGCCTGAATGAAGTACTTGTATCATTGTGATTATATTCCACTTTTTCTCCTATTTAAATCAGCTTCCTATGGAAAACTGTTGGTGCATAAATGTATACATCTGCAGCAAAGGAATTAATGAAGACTAATCATGGAAAGAAGTCTGTGTTGGTTCTGGTTGGGTAATCAGTGTACATGGCTGGTTTTTTTGTATGATATGCATTATGTAGTATCCTCAGTTCATAGATTCGATTGAAATAACCTGATATTGCTGTAAACCCTCCAGAAACCAAGTCTGGCAAAGGGATGTCCAGTTGTTCCTTCTTCATCTGAATCTGCACTGGGCACACTTTTATCAAGGTAAACCAGGATCTCATTCTAAGTACTGAATTTACTAAACCAGGCATCTCACCTCATCACTTAATTCATTCGAAATTCTTTCTGATATATGTATTTTCTGCATACAAGAAAAATAATACTGTATAAAATGGAAGATATAACAAAGCCATAACTACTAGATGGAAACTCACCTTTACACAATGCATAATGTTTTGTACGTGGAGTTTGTTTGTTTGTTTGTTTTCCTGAAAACAACAGGGTCAGCATCAGGTAGGTTTCAGGAGTGTTTAAGAAATGGGAAAACATGCCTGGATACATGAAAATACCTGGTATAGAGAATTCCATACTTCCGAACAAAACCTAGTAAATGTAGAGAACTTTCTTTGGTATGTCTTTGAGAATTTTCAAATAAGTGAATTCCCTCAGTTCTGCCCATAGATGAAAGCAAGCTGGCTGCCCATTCACTGCATGAATCCATTGCATGGCTTTCAGTTTTAACAACATGCAAATATATTGAATTGTTGAACTCTCAGTTGTCCTCATAGGTAGTAAATAAAAAATTCTAAGAAAATGATAGATTATCCAAGATGGATGGAAGGAAAAAAATAGTATTTTTAATTTACTATGCCCATTTATATGTTGCTTACACTTTTAATCATACTACTAAAATACAGGATATTGTGCTATATCAACTACTAATTCTTACCTGTCATTTTAAAACATTTTTACTTCTAAATTCTCAATTATCTCATGCATTATTTTATACTTTGTGACATAGCAGCATTTCAATGTAAGGGCTTATTAACCCAGTTAGAGCAAATTCAGATATTTGAAACTCAGAAGAATGCACAAGTAACAGTGGCTGAAACGTATATCACCCTTTAAAATCTTGTCAAATTGGGATTGTCAGAGATGTAAACAGTTCCTGCTATGGGACTGGAGCCATAGTTGGCTGTTCCAAGTGTCAATAGCTATCACTTGTATTATCTGCATATTACTGGGGGGAAAAATAGGGATGTAAGAAAACACCTCCTGCTTGCTGTCAGGAGGAACAGTCTAAACAATTGCAGAGAATGATTAATTCACTCTCCAAAATACAGTTGCTTGATTTGTAAAGTTCCTTATTCCTGTGTTTATTCCTCATTATTAGCATTGTTTTAGAGATGGGAAGGTGACTGGGGACTTGCTGCCTTGCTTGTTCTGCCCACCTTTTCCAACTGACCAAGTGTTAATAACTCAAAAGATTAAGTGTATGGTACGCAAGACCAGGAAAAGTAAATATTTGGTATAATTGTATGAAAATGTCAGGTGAGGAATTCGTGAGTGTTCATCTGAATGTGAAATGCTGCAGCCAGGTCTTTGCTTTACGCATCTCAGAATTGCTTGTGCTTTGGAGAAACTATTCCCACTACTGAATCTTAAACTGGAAACAAAAAATTAAACCATCATGTAGCTAAACTATCAGGTTCTCTATTATCTGTTTTAAGGTGCTGCTTAATTTTTCTGCCTTTTCTGTCACCATATAAATTATGAACATAATGAGAGACCATCTCCTCTGTTACTGTGGGCGGTGTGGAGGCACGCAGGCTGTGGGGTGGCCTGTCTGTCTGTCCTCAGTGATGCCTTTGGAGGTACAGCAAGGAAAAACTGTTTTTCTCCAATGCACTTGCCTAGGAGCACTTTTCAAAGCGCTGGAGGATTGCTTTTTAATGGGCTAAAAGCAAGCAGCCTCCCACAGCCCTGATGTGTTCAGCGCTGCGGTGGATGGCAGTGTTTGTATGCATCTCTGCACACATACAGATGCATGCTTTAGGTTTAGGATAGCCTGCTGCTGTCGTGCAAGGCGATGGGCTGAGCACTGCTCTCCACAGCACCACGCTGCCATGGGAGCTGGGTAATGAAGTGTGACAGGTAAGGGAGGAAGGAAATCGCAGCACTCAGCAGACAGACAGTTTAAGATGGTAATGCATTCAGTCGTCATCTCAGCACTGATGCTGCTCAGCACTTGCCTGTGCCAGTCATTCTATGCAGATTGTCAGCTGGCTATCAAAACAAATAGAGCTGGCACATAAATATGAGAATCTGAGCAAGTATTAACCCTACTGCAGGAATGGGAGACAGGTGTGACTGACAGGGATTCACTGATGATCGACTTTTTATTGTGACTGCACTCTGTAGGTTATTCCTTGTCATGCCCTGTGTTTCCGGTTACTTAAATAGGTCTCTGGTAAACTTCTGAAGTCATATCAGTACTTAAAAATATAATTTTAACACACTGTTACATCAGATAACTCTCTGATTTCTCTGAAGCGATTTCAGGGGTAAATCTTTGTGGCTTAATGGTCAAAGTGCACTGACTAGGACTTAATAGATCAGCTATTAACGGTTAGCCTGAATTGCTGCTTTAATAATTTTCTGCTTTAAACTTCTGTAGCTAGAATTAGATGAAAAAACAATCTCATAAATAATTGTTCTCAAATCTTTGTACTCAGAACTAGACAAAATCTGTTATGTCTTTGTGTACCTGTTATTAATAGAAGCGATGTATCGGGGCCTGGCCACAATCTGTTGTGTACATACTATTTTCTCAGAAGTAAAGCCTGAAATATTTTTCTTTTGTAAGAAAAAAAATGTTAATTCCATAACAGTTAGAAAACTGTTTTTTAACATAAATCTATAGCCTCAGACAAAAGGATCAGTATTCTATATTTCTGTTGCAGAGCAAATTTCATAGACAACATTCGCCTTGACTGCTTAACCAATTCAGGCAGGCTTTGAATCAGACTAATTTCTATTCTATTTCTTATTTAGAGTTTGAGAATATTAAATAATAGTTGCCTGCAAAAGACAAGCTGTGGAAGAAAAAGTATTTCATGTTGGTAATGCAGTTTAGGGTTATTGCCCTGAAACATTATGTCCTACACTTAACAAAATACTTTTCTGTGCTTGTGCAGTTACTTTTTGGCATGTGGACCCATCTATGTTTAGTGTAGCTTGCTTTATTCACATGAGCTGTTTCCAGAGACAGTATATAATGTCAGAAGCTCATTTTACTTCTGGCCAGTTCCATCTTGCTGGTGTTGAAATAGAGAATTCTGATAGTTTCACTTGTCATGTGGCATCAAGTGACACTGGTGAGAAATTCTGGAGAAGGCACAGCTTTTCAGTTCTGTAATTGTCCATCTAACGATGGCTTTTAGCTGAGTTTTAGCCTAAGAACTTCTCTTCCATTCACCTTGCCTTAAAGAGAGGTCTGCATTGGCTTTCATATGTGAAGATGTCTGGAACCCATTCACTTGGCTGTGAAGCCTGTGTGTTCTACCTTACCTCCCAAAGAACGTATGGATGACAAGCTGACCCAAAGAAGTATTGTGTCAGTATAAAGAAATGACTGTTTTGTCTTAGCTGCTTGCTGATGAGGATCTGAAATGTAAGAATATGGGCAGAATGTTACTGAAGGGATGCATGGGTTGTGGTTGGACATATATGCTGATTATCCATAACACATTGGAAGTGGAGGCACAGTGTTTATTGTTAAAATAGTCCTAATGTGGTACAGTTGTTTTTTTTTCTCAAGAAGTGTTGGTTTCTAATTTTTCCATCAGTTTGGTTTGCTTTGTGTGTTGAGATACACACTGAGGAATTTAAATTGTAAAGTGTATGTGTGTAGATGTGTATTTCCAGTGTAGTTCTTGAGAAGAGCTCTCTAAATGACAATTCTTGCTTTTTTTTCTTCTTTGCTTTCAAACATGGCCTGGAAATACTTCGGAAACAAAATTTGCTGGTGTTTCTGTAATTCTTTTCTTGGCTCAACTGGAAATGAGCAGAAAAAACACACACTTCATATTTTCAGAAAGCAATATCATTGAATATCACAGTTCAGAGAAAATGTGAAGATTCCTGTAGACTTGTATTTTGCCCAAGCCAGTTTGTTCCTACAATTCTTTCTTCTGGAGATAGACCAGACGAAAACTCTAGACTTAAAACTGGATTTTTGTATGTGTTTTATGGAAGTGTCATATTCAGAGATTGCCAGGTCAGTATTGGTAAATTGTTTGTTCATGATCATTTACACACATTTGAGCAGTGTCCTTTTCTCTGCTTGAAGTTTGGTTTGGGGGTTCTTGTAGTAATGCCACACGGGGATTATTTATATGTGAAATCTGGAAATAATGATTAGAAGCAGTACTTTTTCCAGTGCCTATATATTTTATTCAAAAGAAACTGTTAAAAAACTAAACAAAAACATAGCCATGATGGAGCACATAGTGATATATACTTGATATTTTGGGAGTTAAGAGCCTACCTATAGTTACTGACATACAGTCAGTGTTGCTGTTGGTGTTTCAGTCTGTCTATGTGTGTAGAGTCATAAAATCACAGAATGGCTTCAGTTGGAAGTTGGATTTCTTCCTAACATCTAACCTAATTCTCCCCCTTTTAGTTAGCCATTCCTACCTGTCCTCCATCTCTGTTTGCTGACAGAAGAAGCAGGAAACTTGTGTTATTTCTGTTATGACAAGATATGAATTAGCATTTGAACTGTTCTGTATTCATACTCAGTTTATGCAGCAGTTACTCAGCCCATAATTTGGAAGAAGAAAATGTGCAAATGGTGATAAAGCAGTTTCTGTGCTTGAAGAAATGTACCTCAGTTTGTGGAGTAAAACTCTTCTTCCTTTTAGTGGAAGTGGCATTTGTGTAGATGGGTGTCCTGCTGAATGAAAACAGAACATCTTTCGAATACTGTGCCATAAGACGTCTTGCATTTCCTCTACACAACCTGCGTTTACCCTGACTGCTGCCTGCTGATGCCAGAGAACTGAAGAGACTTCTTAGTTGTTGTGTCAACTACTGTGTTAGTAGGGGTTTTCAGCTTTGCTTTTTCATGCTTCATGAGTTGTTGGACCTTGTTTGATTTCTTCTTGTTCACTCAAAGGAAAGAGAGCTCGTACTCTCAGAGTTCATGAAAATACAAATTTTGTTTGATTTTTCACTGTAACATTTTCAATTGTGTGCTCTTTACCTCATTTAGCTAAAATATTCACATTCATTTTGAACTTACGTTCCCTTAGTATAATAGATAAGAATTAAGTAATTTTGTTTGATAAATCCACCTAGTGAAACAAATCTTGTGATTGATTTGGGAAGTAAATAAAATGTCACCTTTGTTCCATCTGCTCTGGCTAGAAGAGAGCTCACTGTTTAAAGGATGCTGTAGCCCAAGACGAGGTTTTTCTGTAAGTGTTGCACCTTGTCTTGAATCTGTGGAGATTGTGTTAGATTTGTCATTGTCCTGCTTTCCATACTGCATCTGGAAGATAAGCCATCCTAGTATAAATCACTTCACCTGCACTACAGACATAATCAGATTCCTAAAAAATAATAAAAAATCTACAGTGGTGCTCCACATGCAGCAGGCTCCTATCTGAAAACTTGCACCTGTCTGTGAGAGACAACCAAGAGACAGAGACTCCAACCCTGCACCAGCCAAATCAGACCAGTGGTTGAGGGAAGGATGACAGTAGGTATGCAGTGTGATTCTGCTGATGCGAGTTAAAGCAGCATTGGGCAAGTCTGAAACTGCCAAGTATATAGTATGACAGCTTGGAGTGGCATTTCATTGAGTAATTGCTGTAGAGAAATTGTAGCACAGAAGCTTTTCAAAGATGCAGAAGTGTATTATGAGAGTAGTTGGCAATGCCTGTATTGGTAAGCAGTATCTTCTGGTTCATTTACTTCCACACCTATTCAGGAGCTGGAAGGCAAAAACAGATCTAGGATGGGCTTAATGACCTCCAAATCTCTAGCCCATAGGCATTCACCTGCAAGCAACCTGGAAGTTTCATTTGGATTATACCAGACTCTCCCATTTTACTAGGATGCCAAAGCTTGCGGTTTCACATGTGGAGAGGTATTTTATTTATTTCCTTGTGGCTTTTCTATCTACTTCCATGCATTTCTGAGCACAACTCTGTAGTGCAGTGAGTGATGAATCTGACGTCTTCTGCTAGTTGTTCACAAGCTCACATCTTCGCCTGGATTGCATCTTTAGGGTGGGGCAGCTTTGTTTCTGTAATAATTCATTGTTGGCGTTTAAAGAAGATATGAAGGGAAGGTAGATGTAACAGTAACATAGAATACTCAGTAGGTTTTCCCTTCTTGTTTTGTTAGAAAACTCCTATTAAAATATATTTTTAGATTTCACTTTGCGTACAGCTTAACATTAAAATGTATCAGCCATACATTTACTTTCATATTTCTGTGAAGTTCTGGATGATAATGAAATACACAAGGTCTTGCTGGTGGGGTTAAGTTCTACCACTGATTAGGTACTTCATCCTAATTAAAGATAAGGTACAATTTGATGTGCAGGAAGCATGGACTGTACTTTCATATTTGATTATTTATCCCTCTGCTGTTGAAATTAGCTCTCTGAAATTTCAAAATATATTCATAAATTCTGCATATGTTTATTGCTAAGATATATATATTCCTTCATCCATTATGTATCTCAGCAGTTTGAGAGTGCCAGTAGAACCAGCCAGGTAACTTTTTTAATGACACACTTTTATTTTTCTTAATACAGTAAGCATGGAAATCTCTTTAGTTTCTAATAGCTTGTCAGCATTAACATGAGTTATATTTTATGTTTGATATGCACCAACAACAGAAGGACAAGATCAATCAAGGTTAGTGTGTCTTGTCCAGTTATTTTGTCTTCTTTTATCATTTGCCTTCTGTACCTTAGTGTCTCTGAGTACCTGTTTTATTACATATGCATGAATACATTAGGCAGTAGTAAATAATTTTTAAGAGGAAGAGATTTTTTTTTTTCAGAGCATGCCACTATTTTGTCTTGTTCCATACAATGAAGAATTCAATATGAACTTATATAGGTAAATTCAGTGAGAGTTCAAATACATGCACAACTTCAAAAATACCTTTAATTTTTATGACAGTGGCTGTTATCAAAGTTTGAGGCATGATAAATCGCGTGGAATGGAAAGGCTGACATCATTATAGTTTGGGAATGCAGAGCAGCAAGCAGTGACTGATGCCATCTCAGAACTGTCAGCCGTTATCTATTTGAGGATGTTTATCTTCCAAAATAAAGTGGAAGTACCAGAATACTGGTATAGGGAAAATATAAGGGTGAAAGAGGGAGCCATGATAAGAAACTTTAGACCAAACCACTCAACTTCAGTCTTACATATGATTAGTCTACTTGCAAGCATATGAGGGCTGCAGAGAAATCAGCACCAGGAGACATGGATTTGTCAAAAAGAAGCTAATTTCCTTTTGACAGATTAACAGGATTTGCTGTGAGTTACAAACCATAGAAGTCATTCATCTTGAATACAGTAAGAGGCACGTCTCTCTTGTGACGTCTTCATAAGTAGGCTAGGGAAACACAGTCCTGGTGAAACTAGTAGAAGGTAAACGTAAAACCCATTGATTAACTATACTCAAAGGGAGCAATGATTTACTGCCTGTATGTGTGTAAATATGTGCTTATAGTGTGTTCTGAGAGGACTGTAAGAAATACATAAACAATGGAATATGGGAGATGTCTGTTAAGGTTATAAACATTGGAGGACGGTACTTGAATTTGGTATATTCTGAAAAGCTGTAAAAAAAAAAAAAAATTACAAAAACCAATGATTCAGTGGTAATGAGTTAATGTAATACAGATAAATGCAGTCTTATGTTAAAGCAGTGGCAAAAAAAAAAAAAAAAAAACAACAAAAAAACCAACAACAGCAACAAACTACACAAGCTCTTTTTGGAGAAGGACTGATAGAAGATCTGTAGGAAAGGACATGAGTTTACAACCCACAAGCCTGACTGTAAACCAACAGCATCATGCTGTTGCAATGAGCAATAGGTATAGTCAAAGGGATGTCTGTGACATGAGTTTGTTTTTTTAACAGCTCAGTTTATTGAGATATCAGTAAGAATTTGCAACTTGAGAACAAACAATAAGCAAGTTGTGTGTGAGAGTGAAAGAAAGCTTAATTGAGGAATGAAAAAATAAAGAAAAAATGAGGAAACACAAGGTGGGAGTTTTCAGAGAACAAAAGACAGCTGCAAAACAGAAAGAGTAATAGAATGGACTGGATAGCCAACTGAGGTTCCTGCTAGCTCTGTCTGTTGTGATTCTGGACAAGCACCTCTGCAGGAGCTCTTTGCTATTGACAGTTTTATTGTACATGTTGAATTGTATGGTTTTGATAGCGTGCATGTGCTTGTCCATATGCTTTCTGGGTTAATCTTTAAAATTTTGAGTTTAATTTTTAGATTAAGGATGAGTTGCAAAATGCAGTCATCATCAAAGTGTGCATGATGTTTCCAAAGTCCTCCTATTAACTTGATAGCGTGGAGATTCTTCACTTTGAAGCATTTGAAGAGCAGTGAAATACATTGCTATTTATTACAAAAACCCATTGCAGAACTGCTGAATCTGGATGCTTCTTTCCTCCAGTTACAAATTATTTTATACATGAATATTATTAGTATGTTACAGTCACTGTTTTACAGGATACCTCATTTCAAGTGTGTTTAACTTTGTCAGTCTCAATTCTTTTTTTTTTCCCTTTCATTGTTCAATGGCTTGGTGAATCAAAGGCTTGTTGTCAGGATGCTGCTGATATGTAGTGGGGGAAACACCTCCTAAAAATCTGCAATTTAAGTATATAAATCTCTCTTCTTGTGTTAAGTCAGTTGAATTTCTGTGGTTTTTTTCTTGAGAATGATGTTTCTGAAGACTTGCCTACCCTTTTATCTGGAAGCTGAGTATCTGTGTTAGTGATTTCACTGATACTTGATGCCAAGTAATTAGAAAAGACTTTGTAAAGACAAACATCTACACATACTCTAATAAGCAATAGTAACCTTGATGTAAGCCCTTATTCTTGTATGGTCTCTCCAGTTGCATGGCAACTCTACAACAACAACAACAACAGGGAAGCTATCAGTTTATATCTGCTATCTAAGATAATGCTGCTGAAACCAGATTTTTTTTAAGGACTTTTGGAAAGTTCTCTGACCAGCAGCAAGTGGTGAAAACAGACTTTAAATATAAGAGGATTTTCTGCATATAGGATTACAGCACTTACAGATTTTGCCAGTGGACATTTTGTCCTCCATCATCTAAACCCTTAACAGGATGGTAGGAAGGGCTGTCACTAAGGAGCACTAGTTCTGAGTGCTTTGTGCTATTTCATGCCATTGCTGCTGTCACCTTTGCTGGTCTGAGCACTGAGTAATAGGATCAATTCTAACAGGGTGGGTGAAGGAGATGAATGGGGTGCAGAAATCAAAGAAGTTTCTTTCATCAGTTCTCTGTGCATCTGTATTTTGCTTGGATTGTTTTCTCAAGGGGTAACACAGAAAATTCTTCAAATCATTGTGGTTTTTTTTTCAGTATAAGACAGTAAGTTCAGCTGTTTGCACACAGCCCACTGTTTGGGGTTGTTGGGACTTAAGGGGTTAGGAGTGTACTCTTTTCTCCCTTGACAAGATTTCAGCTGCCAGTGGAAGGTTCAAATCACCTACACATTTATTTCAGGAGATTTTTTTCATTATTATTACTAGTAATCTGGAAACTGCATTAACTGAGCGGTGACAAGAGTTGTTAACAGATAGCTACTAATTGCTGGATTAGGGAAGTTCATGAAGGATTTTGGGGGGGATGTAAGTAGAAAAATGAACAGGAGGATGAAATGATGGATTTTTATGGTGAAGTGCAAAGTAAAAAAAGTGAAAAATTCTGCTGGGTCCAAGTTTAAATGTAGCAACTAGGGAAAATGGAAAGAGATGGTGTGAGTAAAAGATTCTAATACTTTTTCCTTTGATTTACAATAAGAAAGATGAACATCACACTGTTTAAATAATGCAATAATGTGATATTACTGCCTCATTATATGAACTGCTGTTACATTCTTCTCTAACATCATGCACTTCCAGTAAAATTATATATGTGTACAGAGGCATCACAGTTTGTCAGTTAAATCCAGAAGGGACTTACTGAGATGCTGCTCTGTTTTTGGAATCAGACTTAGAAGGCAGGAGAGAACATGACAGTGAATAAAATATTGTAAGGTTTAGACAATAACGTATGGCAAGAGCTCTATAGTTTTTCCTAATCTGAGAATGAGGAGATTGCTAATTTCAAGTGTGCAGCCAAAGGAGTTACAATGCTGCATCAGTTACGTGTTGAGCTGATTGCCAGTTGTGGTGGTTGACTTCCTGGTTATGGAGCATCCTGACTGTGGAGACAGGGAGTCCCAAATGGGACTTACCCTGTAGATCTTCTTGATGCTAGTTTGCAGTCTTTGTCTAGCAGATATCACTTTATTGCAGTGCTGTGTATGCACATCCCACCTTGATGGCTGGATATCTGAAGTGCCAGCTCAAACCTCAAATTGATTGTCCTTCCTTTCTTCCTGTATCTCCTGCTTCCTTTTCCCTTAAACTTGTTTCATCTATTAATTTGTGTCTCTATTACTGCCATTTGTTATTCATACTGTTTTCTTATTTAGAAGACTTTGCTCTCTTGCTAGTCTGTGATGTTTGTATAGGTCCCATTGTCTCCATAGACACAAGGAGAATCACCTAGCAGCACAGCCCTGCTACTCACCACTGCTCTTGGATCCTTGCACACTGCATTTGCAGTACCTGTGTTTTCATCAGAATCTGGGATGCAAAAATGGTTTCTAGATTATATGCAAATAAGTTTCCTCCTCTGTGTATTGTCTCTGTAGGTGTATTGTTTTTTTTAAGGTTTTTACACTGTGAGAAACTTCATGTTTCAAAAATTAATGCTATATATATTTTCTTCAACTTTTGCTTTATTGCTTTTATTGCATGTTCTTGGAAAGGCCTAGATCAGGCTCTAGGATGTCAGCACAAATCCAGTGAAATCTAGTCTATTAAGAATGATCTTCACATCATAAAACCAGCACGTATTTTAACTCCTCTTGTTGCTTCTTAAAGCATCATTTTCTGTCCAGCTTGTGTATTGGCTCTCGGGTGCAATATCTCAGTTAAAAATGAGTTCTGCTTGCACAATGGCTTCAATGCAGCAGTTTTGTTTCTGCATGTAGTTGACAGCCGTACTGCACCACGCTTGCTTTATCAGTGCTGAGTGAGTCGGGTGGCAGGGGCAGGCAGCAAACCTGCCTTGTTTTCCTCCCATGTGTTACAGCGCAGTGGAAATGCAGATTGGGTTGCCATCAGCCCTACCACAGCCTGGATCCGAGCTCTTTGGTGCCTGTCAGGCAGATCTCTGCTGGAAAGTTGGCTTTTAGGCAAAGACAATAAATAGCACTGTATCAGACTGACGAGGATATGAGGAAAACTAAAATGTAGCATCTTCTTAGCTGTGACATATTTCCTTTAATGGCACGTGTCCTTTACTGTAGGTACTCCCATGGATAAGTTCTTATGTTTTTGCTCGGAGCTGAAAGCTGAATCCAGTTCATTCTGTTACCTGCTTTAGATTGGTATTTTAAACAGCAAATGCATGAGTAGCTAGCATCTAAAATACTATATTTTATGTCTATTTAACGTCAGATATTTCAAGTACATAAAAATGACTAGTAGATAACTTTCTTCTCTCTATCTCCATAGTCCTTATCCTAGTATGGACAAAAAGTTTGGTCTAGCCCGCTTCTAATGTTCAACTGCTGTGTTTCTACTAACTGCCTTTTGCAGAAAGTAGTAATTTTCTGCCTTTTTTGTGTTGTTCTTATTGTTGGCAAAGGAATTACTTAAAAACTTATCTTGCAGTCCATGCCTTTCTATTCACGTTATGCCTATTTTAATTCATCATTAATATTTCACTAAAAGTTGTGATCGATTTATATATTACACTAGCATAGGCAAAACTAAAATGTCTAATCTGATGACTTCTGTCATTTTCCTGGAACCTAAGAATTTGCAATGTCCTGTTTAAAGACTTGCAGTATGTGAGGAGCACTGTGATTGTGTACACAAAGTCACATTTCCCTAAAGCAATTGAGTAAATGTGTGCATTAGTAATTGCATTTGCAGTTCCTTAGTTTGTATGTGCCTTTACTTAACAAAGGAGCCTTGGCCTATGTGATGGTCTTGTTCTTATGAGGCAGTCTCACACACACCCTCACAAGGCACTGTGAGATATAAACCATGATGTTGTGTTTTCTGACTTACTTTTCTTTTTTGCTGAAATATTGAGACTTTTAAAAGACTTTTAAAACCACTTCTAGCAGAAATTTGAACTGGGAAAAAAAAAAAAATTGTGCAGGGCTTCGTTTGAGTGTAGGACAAAAGTTTGTACTGGATCTTTTTTCATCTGAAACATTTTTACTATCTATAAAACATAACTTAGTTTTACCCAGTTTCCTTCTTTTGAGCTCACACTCAGTAGTATAATATAATACATTCAATACGTTCTCTCTATCTGTAGCCGACATAATTATATATAAATCCTTGGTGTTGAATTCTGAATTCTTTGATTTTGTTAAAAAGTGACAGAGTTACGAAAGAAGAAGTTTGGGAATGCAATTTCTCTTCCCTTCAAAAAAGTAATTTTAAAATAGAAGTTACATTATTTTCCACTTTCAGCTATTCGTAGGTCTCCTGGGTATTGTTACCTTGGAAACACCAGATTTTAAAGGAGTAAGAATACATGGAACATTTTCTGGCATCCATTGACAGTTTCTAGAAAAACGATGCTTCAGGTAGCAGTAGAAAAACCTTCAGTTTAGCTGGAACTGAAGCCTAACCTCTAAGCTGAAACTTGGGAACAACAGAGAAATCTGGAGTCGGAGTGTTTGCACTTGATAAAGCCTCATCTTCCAGGTGTTTCCTTTGTAAGACCAACTGGTGCCTTAATGGAGAGGATTGTATAAATGTGTCACTGCTAGCAATTGTAGAAAGGTGCTCTAAATCAGAGGACAGCTGTAATACAATACCTACATTAGGATGCACCTTACACCATTAAGCTGCAGAGAAATACAATGCAATATTCAGTTCTAAACTCAGTGCCTTATTATTATTATTTACAAATGTCATGTAAAAATATTCAGTTCTGTTCAGCCTCGCATTATTAAACGCTTTGATGCTTTTGGTTTCTGAGGTAGAACATTCCTGCTTGATATGGAAAGTGTGGTCCTGTTGAAGTGAAACTGTGGAAAGGCTAGAAGACTTCCTAGAATATTTAAATGGGATTTTTTTAAACTGCAAAAAGGTGTTGGAGTCTACTCCAAGTCTACACACAGTCCTCTGAAAGTCAGATGAATGCAGTATTTCTCATTTGTTGAAATCTGACCGTATGTGGATAAGAGCCATGCACAGGTTTTTTCTATTGAATTAAGGATTCCTCACATGGGGCTGTCCTGCAGGTGACGTGGAGCACAACTTCAGGAAATAAGTCAGTCTCTGTTATGCTGTTTCGTTCTCTGAGATGCTTGCCATTATTTTACACTATGTACCAGTTACACTTCACTGCAAGTACAACAGGTAAGCTGAGCTAATTACGATGTGACTGTGTGCCTTATTGTTTGTATTTTTCTATTAAAACCAATAGTAAAAGAACCAGTGGTGCAGAAGGTCCAGATTTCTCTATTTGTGAATCTCAACATACAAAGCATTCAACAACTCTCCTGTACAGATGTATGTAAAGATGTGGAATATCTAGAAATTTATTATCTTAAGGGAAAAATCAATGGCTGAGCCTAGATCCTCAGGTGAAATTGTCTTCCACTTGTGCTGCTAAGTGTCTGGCCAGCGACGTAACAAATAAGCAGAGCAAGTAGATTGCAATGGTGTTTTATATAGAATTTATGTATACTTGCTTCCTGTACTGTTTCTTTTTTAGATCTGGTTTTTCAAAGTTTTGTTTTTCTCTCAGAAAATAGCAGAAGTCTGAATGAGTCAGAAAAGGACATTTACAGAGCTTCCAGCTGCATACGCACTCATTTCTTTGGACCAGTTTTAGAATAGCTTTTCTTTGAATTTATAGCTGTAAAATTGTGGAATATTGAAAACACCTGGGAACGAATAGCTCCAACCATGTCTTGTGGGAAAGAGGAGATGTTCAAGAGGTCTGGTCTGGCCAGAATTCTGCTCAGAACATAAAGAATCTGAAAAACTGACAGTGTAACAATGAAAAGAAGAGAAAGAAACTTGCTTAAAATTGCATTAGAGAAAATACTGTGGAGGTTGAACTGGGAATACTCTTAGAGAGATGATTAAGATTTTAATCTATTATTAGGGAGGGCAAGATAATTATTAGGCTGCACAGTATTGTTTATTCTTCTTTCCTCATAGATTATTCTTGCTGATAACTTTCTCAAGGCAAAGTTGTCTTGCATACAAGTCAGCTAGATCTTATTTATTCCAGGGTGCAAATCTCACATTAGTCCTGTTAGTTCTAGGGAGGTGACGTGCTGCTAGGAATTAAAGATTGTGGTCACGGAAGTGACAGGCAGAACATCATGTGCTTTCCAGAAGAGCACAAATCAAACAAATTTTTTCTTGTCACACCTTCAGTTGACCCATTGGAGGACGAAGCTCATACCCTTATCCTCCAGTGTTGCGGTGAGACCATGTGTGTAGTTAAAGCAGGTCAGTATGATGCTGTGGAAGTCAATGTAGGTAGGCAGTTTAATGAATATCTGACCTAGTGTATGCAGGGTGCTTGAAGTTTACACGTTTCACTGTGCTCAGAGGAAAGGCAGCCCATCTGCTTTCTGACTTGAAAGAAATAGAAGGAATGGCCAATGTATCAAGACAGCAGTGAGGAGGAATATTTGGCAGCCTAGTCAAAGATTTGGAGTCATTTTCGAGCTTCTTGCTTAAGGAAGAGAACAGAAGCAAAAACAAACGAAATCCCAACTGGAAATAAACAAAAACCATGCATACTCACCCAAAAACCACCAACAAATCAAACTTCCCACCCCTCCCCAACTTTTTCCTGCACAGCTTTCCTTTGAAAAGTGTTCTGTAATTTACTCCAGAAAATATCGTGTTCCTCTAAATAGATGTCTCCCTTTATTTATATCTGGATATGGTAGAGACTACAACTAGAGATGAAAATTTTATGTGCATGCTTCTTTATTCAGAAAATTATAGGAGAGAGAAGCAAAACACCGCCTAATAGGGGCACAAGAATATTTGGTAAAGTTTATCTCTGCAATAGCTCAGGAACAAAGGATTGAATCCATGTGTTCCCTGTATGCATCCATCTTTTATCAGTTATGCCTTTATATGTTGTGCTGTTTCTTTCCTAAAGTTTATCTTGTGCCATGCAACTTCTATGCTTTTATTCTTTTTAGTTAATTTAGTCAGAAGTTAAACAGATACTCAGGCTTCTAGTTGCAGTAGCCCTCTGGCAATTCATGTGGAACATCCTCAAATGCCATATGAATAGATACACGTTCTCATTGCATAATATAGTTGACATCTTTATGTGGATCTTCACTAATTCACAGCTGGGTGAACACAGGTTGCTCATTAGTCAATTAGCCAGCACTTTATCAATCAGCTCCTTAAGCACCCACCACTTAAACTGCAACAGTTAAGCTTCCTATTGTTCAGGCTAGTTCATGACTGTATTAATATGCATTCACAATTCTTTTTTGTGCTTCTGACTCCTTCCTCTGTGAAGGCTTGTTGCTGACAGCTGAAGTGTTCAGCTGTGACCGTATGGGATTTGTGTATATGTGGTTGACTGCACCGTGTTGGTGTTGGGCAAGGTAAAAAAGAAAAAATAAGTAGGCTGATTGAGTGCAGGGTGGGACTGGTAGCTGAAGGAGAAAGCCAGCCCCTTCCCCACACAACCCTCTGAACACAAAGCATCCTACTTGTGTAGCTTCTATCCAGAGGTTGGGGAAACAAGAAGGTGTGAATTATTGGTGGTTTTGAAGGGCTGCCTGAGTGGCTGTGCCACAAGGAGGTCAGCAGATCACACCAGGCTCTTGTTTAAGGCCTGTTGGCTGAGTGCCTTCTCAACACCAAAGCTGACAGAGAAGTGATGAAGAGGTTCTCGTAGGAGCAGTGAGGTCTTTTGCACTGGAAAAAAAATCAGCTGAGCTCTTCTGTGTGTTTCTCATTATATGGCACAGCCAGTGCCATATAATGCAGAGTATCCTTAGCTGGTAATTCATGGGGGAAAAAAACATAGAGGGACACTATAACACAGTGAATCACCTTTTCCTTGTGGGACCATGGTTTGAAGACGGCTACAGACCGTAGGCTAAAGCTTAAGTCTGTTTATTTCAGAAGGTGAGGAGAAGGGTAGCTTTCCATATGCTTTTATGTTCTGGAAACATAGTTTCCATTTCAGATGGTTTATTTGAATTTCATCATGGAGGTGTTGAAGTATGGAAACGTTTAGCTGTGATACTGTTGGAAAATTTCAACCTTTAATGATGCTACTTGTGCCTGCATTGGGAAGTATCCATGGAAACAGTGCAGTAATTCATAAACTGTAGGGCTGTATAAAGTCTCTGTACCACAAATATGTCTCAGCAAGGAAATCATAGATACAGTTTTCACGTCGGAGTTGCAAAGCTAATAAATGTGTGTCTCTCTTAAGTCAGCAATCGGGATACAGAGGATTATTCAGTATTTTGTGACGTAATGAACTAAGTTTACCAATCTTCATCCCGAAATAGATAATGTGTCACAAAAAGCCTGAAGATTAATCTTCGTGTGAAGTAAGTATAAAGTTGTAGTAAAATTGCTTTTATGTGTATTCTTTTCTTTTCTTTTGAAT
Organism: Phasianus colchicus; assembly: GCF_987193195.1. Classification (NCBI taxonomy): domain Eukaryota; kingdom Metazoa; phylum Chordata; class Aves; order Galliformes; family Phasianidae; genus Phasianus; species Phasianus colchicus. Next base: position 6,327,117 of record NC_143439.1, on the reverse strand, counting down.
TATCAGCTATCACTGAAATAAATGGTACCTGCCAGACTCTGGTCTGGAAACTGAGAAACCAGGGTGTTATGCTTAGATGTGTCTGATTTTGGTCCAGTCAACAGAGACTGCATGCTCAAAGATTGTTCCTACTTTTTATCCTGCTTTTCGTTCAGAATGAGTAATTTGTGTTGTTGTGGTTCAGAATAGAAGGCATTGAGGAGCTGGTGGTCCCCATAACAGCCAGCCCCAGGTGAGTGCTGCCCTGTGCTGTGTGGTGCTGGGCTGCACACACACACAGCAAGGCCCTTGGGCATGTGCTGATCCAAGGCCCAGTCTGCAGGAAGCTCCCACCTAGTACCAGCTAGGTACTAGCTGGATGGAATTTGCCAATGCCCTACTTGGAGTCTTGTTGAGTGCTGCACAGCTCTGGGGTTTCAGCATCAGAAGAAATGTAGGATATTTTATTTATACTTTTAGCTTCAGTATATTGCATTTTAAGGGATAATTTACATAGGGCCTGAGTACCTTTCATTATGGGTTCATAACGAACCAGCACTTCCTTATGCAAAACATGTATATAATCTACTTAATCAAACAAATCATCTTTTTGAAATGCCTGAGGCATTAGATGTGGCTCACAGTGAGGGCTAAGGCATTTCTCTGCACATATTGCCTTTTTGCTTTGAATTTGGAAGTTCAAATACTGATGTGCTGTGTTGGTGTCTTATAGTTTATTCTGATGTTTTTGCTTTCCTGGTAAATAACTTCTTGCACAAACTTTTCTTTCTCTGTAGAATGGCCCTAATGTGCTAAATGCTTTTTTTTTTTTTTTCTTCAAATAAACTACAGTTTCTAAGATGAGCTGCTTTTGAGACAGAACAAGTTTGAGAAATTTTAGAGCAAATTTGGAACAAGATGAGCAACACCTTTCCTTGAGGACTCTGAACCAAAGATAAATTTTCCATATCATGTTAAATATGTTGTTATCATGGTTAAAGCATCCAGTATCTGAAATAGAATCAGTTTAATGAGAATTTTAAGAAGGTACACTTGAGTTTATAATACAAGCCAGACTTCAACATTAGTGTTGGAAACTCTTAATTCTATTTTTAGCAAATAGTTATACAGTAATTTCTTCAGTGAAATAGCAGGTTGGATTTTTCAGTCTTGCACTACCTTCAGTGTATTATTGGAGCACCTGAAAAACAGAAGAAGAAATTACAGCCTGTCTGGTGCATCTGCATTCAGCACACAGCCCTCAAAGGCAAGTAGATACAAATTAAACACAGTCAGCAAGAGCTTAGACCAAAGGCTAAAACTCAATTCCCTTTGTAAGTAAGACAACACTTACATGTGTAGTAGTGTGATACAGATTGTCAGAGTGATCTGCACTGTGTCCCAAATTCTGAAGTGTGGAGCTAGAACAAGCAGTGTTTTTATTCCTGGCTTGCTGAGCCAGTTATGGGCACTTCTCATAGGCTCTTAGGAATTTCTACATATCATTAGGTTATGTGATCTCTGGATGATGGTTGACAAAAGATTTAACAGAAAGTTCCTGATTTCCTTCACCATCTTTCAAAATATATAGCTTTTCCTTCATCTAGTGATTCCTATTTTCTTTTACCCCCTTTCATGATGATATACACCTTTCTGAGGGCCTGCTAATGGCTTTGTCAGCATGTTGCAACCTGGGTTGTGCTTCCAGGGCTTCTGCCATCTTTCTTTATTCTTTATATTTCTTAATATTCTTTTAGCCTTAATATTTCATTTTCACAAACATTTCAGGTGCTTTTCTTTTAATAACTAACCCATTCTCATGCCACCATAAATCAGAACAGTGTTTTACATCTGATGTTAGATTTTATCAGGAGGTTGCATATAAAAGACTAATCATCAGAGAAGATAACTGTTACAAATAACTAAATAAAAGGGGGTTTATGTCCAGTAGTTGCTTCTTTTTCATACAGTTAGCAGATATCACTATTACTTCGCATCCAAACTACTTAACATGTTGTCCTGTCTTTTGCCAGGTAACAGTGGAATTGGAAATATTTGATCCCCGTAGGCTTTCTGCTTGGAATCCAATTGATATTCCCACATGATATTTGAGGAAGGAGTAAGTCTTAAAAAGGAAAGTTTGCGGCTGGGTATAATATATTGAAATGAGACAGTTCCAGTGGTTACGTTCCATTCACAGAATCACAGAATGGCCAGGGTTGGAAGGGACCTCAAGGATCATGAAGCTCCAACCCCCCTGCCACAGGCAGGGCCATCAACCTCCCCGTTTCATACTAGACCAGGCTGCCCAGGGCCCCATCCAATCTGGCCTTGAACACCTCCAGGGCCAGTGCATCACTTTGCTCCCCTTTTCTAAAAAGCAGGCATAGGATATAATCTTACCCTATGACTACAAGAGTTTACATGAAGGTTCAAATTAACAAAAGTAGTTTGTAGAAAGATTCTCATTCTGCTTATCCCTGGTTCTCTTAATAATTACCTGAAAAACTTGTCCATGCCTACTTCTCAGATCCTGGGTGTTGAGGCTGTCTTTTGGATTTCTTCACGACTTCGCTGTTCATTGAAATCTTTTCATGAGAGACATATTGTCCTTCTGCATGCTGTTTCTTATTTGCTTTCCTAGAATCAATCAGCGTGTAGTTGTTCATAGTCAGAATTACTGAGATTATCTTGAGTCTCTGATCCTATCCACTTGGTATCAGCATCTACTGCATATGCAGATCCGTTTCTAAGTACTTCAGTTTTTTTTTGTTGTTTACGTTTTTATTCCTCAGATATTCTACATGATATCTCTTCCTTTCCTCTGTCACAGCTGAAGTCCCTGTGGGCAAATGCTATGGCGTAGTTTTAAGAATTTAAGTTTGGGAAAGCCCATTTTCAATTTTTCCACAAAATCTTTTTATTTCATTCTTCTTCCTCATAGTGAGCTGTGATATCAGTGTGTTTGAGTTTTTTTCCCCTGTATTTTTTGCTAATAATTCATTAATAGCTTTGATGCCAAAGCCTGATACTTGAATAATTTTGCTGTTTAATCTTCACTGTAGAATTATGCAGATATTTTAATTTGTGAGAACCTTATACATAACTTCTTGCAAATCTGTGGTGTTCTCTATTGGTGATCTCCCACACTGTTTTAAGTTTCTGGCTTGGTTAAGCTTCAAAGCACAATGACTGCATTTACAAAGTGTAAGCATAAGTATGTCACTCCAAAAGTAATGCCTCCTACTTATTCCCATGGAAACTACAGCAAAGAACGCAACAACACTGTTTGATAGAACAGCTTCTCAGCTACAAAATGCTATTTTTTCAACAGTTACCTTCATTAGCTGTGCATTTTTGCAAGCAATGAACAAGAGCCTGAATGCCACACCAGTAAACATCTGCAAGGGTGGAGGTGACTCAGTATCACTGTCACCGCTGCTATAATCCATCACCCACCACCCCACTGTGCTCACATCCACTATTTGGTCTTTGTAAACTTTTGACACGTGTCAGTAATGTTAATGGGCACCTTCCACACAGAGGAATTCACTGACACACTTTTTCCTCATAAATACTTCCATGTCAGACACTGTTTTGTCAGACTGCACTTCTGTTGCCATCAGTCACACGGCAATGAAATATAGCAGAATAGTGGTGAGAAGGTTCAGCCTCTATTGCCATACTAGCAGCAGCCTCCTTTGGTGTTGTGGGCCAACATAATACAATAGGAGGCATTAATTTTGGAGCAATCTTTTGTATTTTGTGTTTGTTTTTTTTTAATCCCCCCCCCCCCAGCCAGTGGGATTTGAGAATCTTTGACATTTACACATTTTTATTTTATTATGCTCTGTTCCCATTGACAAATTGTTCCTTCGGTCAATTCCTTTCCTTTTACTTTCCTAGAAATGTTCCAAAATCCTCTCTAAAATTAAGAATTTCAGCCTTTTATCATGATAGTTTTCACATTCTTTCTTGTTTTATCAGTGCAAATGAGAAGAAATTCAGTACTAATTTTCCATTCACTGTCATATTGATCCAGCTCACTTAATCTCTGATTTTATTCAGCCTGAACTACTGACTTCAATTAGTGATTTTTTTTCTCTCCCACTATCCCAATCTTCTTTTTTTTTTTTTAACAAGAAACTCTCATGAAAACAGCTAGGCTAGAAACAAATGAGTAATTATTTCAAACAGATCTACAACCTGCTATGCACAGTAGATTAACTCTAGCAGGAATTAAGTGAATGGTAATTCAAGTGATATGAAAAACAAAGCTGCTCTGAACAAACAAGTATGAGTAATGCTCGGGCCATCAGTCTTAAAAATAAAAAAATTAACGTCCTTTGTAGTCATGCAGAATCAATTCATGAAAATGAATCAGTCTAATTTATGGACTTTGTCACTAAGGAAAATGTAAAGAAGAAATCAGAGTAATTTATTGATTACAAACAGCTAAATTAGTATCTCTGACAGTGAAAAACCTACAAGCTTTATTTTCCCGTTCTCAGATATAGCAACTTATTTGGTGATTCTTCTCCCACAGTCCCCAGCAATAACTGATAAACCAGCTCATCAATATCTAGTTAACAGCTTTAATTTGGTTTGCTGCTCAGTAGGCTTTTCTTTCCCTTACACAAGCTCACATCTCACATGGCTGCTGCTACAGCCATCTATGCTGACTATCTTATACAACCTGTGCAATTCATAAAGGTACCTTTCAGTTCTTTGTATGCTGTTTAGTTTGTGTTGCAGTGAGTTGGATAAATTAAATTGTAAGCAGAGTTAAAATATGGCAAAAGGGTAAAAGAACCAGCCTGTTTGCTGTATAGATGGAAAAATCTTTTATGGAGAAGCATTTGTTTTGAGTGTAGGTTCAGGGGCAGGTGGCACTTGAGTCTTAGAAGCTTGTGACTCCATGGGCACCAGCTCTGGTTTTCAGCAGAGGTGAGAAAATGAGATTTATATTATAGAAAATTTGTTCGCAGGCACCACACACTTCAGTTTTCAACAGCATTTTTTCTTTAGTGAATTATGTTCATTATTACTGTTGCAGCATTTCATATTTCCTTTCTAGCTTAGTTTCCTGATGGCGTGACTTGTCCATTCAATAGCATTTAGTTATGGATGTTGAAAGGATGAGAACTAGCAACCCTTGAGGAAAAGCCTGCATTTGTCATCTAAGGACTCTGTGCTTATTGCCTTTTTCCTGAAGAGAGTAAAAACTGGATTACTCAACATTCCCAGTTGCAAATGTTTACTAGGATAACATAGAGAAAAACAGGTGTTGTACTCTAGGCCTTTTGCAAAAGCAAATGTTTTCGATACTTTTGTTACAAGAGATAAATAAACTTGCTTTTTTAATATTCTTGGCATGGAAGAGAAAATGGGAAAAAGAGGCTTTTTTAATAAAAGATCTATTGATCTAAGTCTCTTAGCCCTTTTGCAGCAGATGCATGCATGTGTACATTGTCTGCATCACAGTGCTGCTCATCATCAGGCTGAGAAGGACTTTGAGGCCTCACAGCCAGGGCTTCTCAGAGAATATTGAGTGGATATGTAGTTTTTCTCATAATAGAACTAGAAATACTGAAGTTGACAGTCATGGTGTGATCTTTAGGCATGACATGTCAAATCTCTGATCTGTAACATTTTAATGTTGATAATGTTATGACTTAAGTACAGCTACCTTGTTCTTCAGGAAGAAATGGAACTTCTTACTGTGAAATTACTGATCAGATCTCAACAAACTTATTCTACAAGATGTGGAAGATCACAAGATATGCACCCTTTCTTCCTGAGGCTCAGTGGCTTTAAATGAGCTACCAAAGGTGAACAGTATCCCCTCACCTTCCTATTCTGTTTCCTCAGGTTGGAACGCTCTCTCATTGTTGTAGTTTCTAAATTTTCCTTTTTGTCATTCCCAGTTCTAGGCTGATGAATAGAAATGCAGAATTTTATCTAACATAACGTTAAAAACATACGAAAATTCCAGCAATGTGCCATTACTTAGCTAGTTACAGTGTGGATTCAACTCAGCTCTGAGACTTGCTGGATGCCATCCCAGTAGGACCATCTCCACTGAACTATTTAGCCCAGAGCTTTCATATGCGTTGTCACGTGTTCAAGGTGAGCAGCAGCAATACTTTGTGCCCAATGTGAAATAAGTTGAATTGCCATCACTGGAGAAATAGAGTCAGCTGTATCCCTTGCGGTGTGAGGATGACTGATGCTCATGCAGTGAAGCTGGAGGAAATGGCTTCAGGCAGTACATGCTAACGTGACACCACTGCTTGGTGCTGTATTCTGCTGGTAGGCTCCTCAGACCTGATGTGCAGAGGAGGAAGGAGGAATTGAGTTGATGCGCTTCCGCTGATGGTTTTCTTAGAAGGCAGCATCCACAAATGGCATTAACTTAAGCAGATGTACTGGTGGAAAACCTGCAAACACTGTTTTATACAACTGAGAGTCTGACTTGATTTCTCTATGATTTGTTATCTATCTAAGCTGTTTTACATAGCTATAGTTAAGAAATGATGGCCTTAGGCTGTAATACTCTAGAAATCTGTATTTGCTGTAGCACTGTCCATGTAGGTACTTCTCTTATCACAGGATCACAGAATGGCCAGGGTTGGAAAGGACCTCAAGGATCATAAATCTCCAACCCCCTGCCACATGCAGGGCCACCAACCTCCACATTTAATACTAGGCCTTATATAGCTATTCAACACAGTATATTCCATGACCAGCTCACGTTGGCTGTTCACAAGTGAACTACAGCAGAATGGTGGTGTTCCAGCCTCTTGGCCCTCCTAATATCACTGTGCTGTGCTGGTATGTAGAGTAATTGCCCTGATTTACAGTGCCATTAGGATCATTCATGAGCGTACTGATGGTGGCTTTTAAACAGTTTTTAGTGCAGTTGAGTAAGCTGGATAAGTTGAATCTCAAGAATAAACATTCTCCCTCTCCCATACTCTAAAAATGCTTTAACATGTGATTGTCTCAAAGCTCTGGTGTACGTGTTTGTTTTGGCATTCTGTTATTTGATTTCTAGTGGAACGTTGTAAAGTTTATGTAATTTTGGACCTAGCAGTTAATGTGTCCCCTGCAGGCAGGCTCTGTATGAATTTGAAAGAAATTCAATTACTGAACTACTGATAACTTATCTCAACAGAATGCAAATGGATTAAGATGGCTAAATGCTCACTCGTTTATAAATGTACCGTTTAATTTGAAAACATGCTCTTTAAAAAACAACAACAGAAAGCTATTCTGATGTTTTATACTTCTAGGTTTTTATGTGTTTTATATTATGCTATTTAAAAAGAGTACTATGGTGGTCTTTGCTATAATGAATTAGAATGGAAAACACTAAAATTACTTTGCAAACATGCCAAGCAATTTGTTACCTTTCCTGAATAGATAAAGTAGAAATACTTCCCCTTTTAAAACATAAAAATTACCCTTTTGATAAGAAGTGTTATACATATTTGTTATACACATTTTAAATAGGACATTATTTAACACATTAGCAAAATCCAGATGTCCTTATGTATAAAATGGTCATCTTCATTTATGACTGTTAGTTATTACACACGGAACAATTGGATAATTAGATATTTACAAAAAAAAGAAAAACTTGCATTACAGTTTTTGAGATGATCTTAAATTCTGTAACCATTAACTGAAATTATCAATTTTTTTGTCCCCCTGCTGATTTATCATATTAAGAAACAAGTCTATGAGTAGTATACATTTTGTTTTCACAACTGGTCAAGGCACTGTGTTTGTTAGTTGTGTAGCTCGTTAATTAGCCTTTGTGCCACAGTGGGCTTTGATAACATGTGAGCTCATTTACTCACAGCGCATGTAATGTATACAGCTGTAGGCTCTTCTCTGATGCATTTCCCTGAGGTGAAAAGATATATATATATTGTTTTATCTGTTTTGTACTTATTATATAGGAGGCTGGCTGTCATGTAGCTTTGGCATTCTAATTTCACTGGAATTAGAACATAAAAGTTATGTTTACTCTTGATTTTTTTATAAGTTGGTGTGCATTTGTTTGAAGGGCTGCCCTTTTATAACAAGAAAAAAGCAGAGCCTTTAAAGAATGCTTTGTTTGCCTGACGAATGATCACACTATGAAGTCATCCTACCAGCAGTGCCAGTTAAATGATGGCTCCTTATTAAAGTGATGTGTGGATAAAGATGTCTGAAGTCAGGTTGCGACTCTATTTTCTTTATACTGAATAGTTATAAATACACTTGTCGAAACCTTTGGCAAGGATGTGGATACTTGTATAGGTCTGATTCATCTCAGAGAGCTGTCAGAAGCAAAATTCTTAAGAAATATCCACGTGTACATTTATAATTATAAAGCAGATATTTCTTCAGACCATAAAACATTTCTTTTCTCCATTTCATATCAATGAAGGCACTAAAGCTGACTTGCAATTGTGGCTTTAGAATGATGAGCTTTGTAAAAAATGTTTTTATGAAATTAGATTGAGTCAAAAATAATGAATGGTATCTATCTGGTGTCACTAAGGGTGTGTTGGTAATGGATTTTGCAGGATGCGCAGAATGTGGTAGAAAAACAATATTCTGGGACAGGGCTTCAGTGCTTACAACGTATAGTTCTTTATAACCCTGCTGAAAGGGGCATTTGCATATATATATTTAAACATAAGTCCGTAAATGTTTCAGCTAGGGTTATAGTCTGGACCAATCCCACAGTCCACCTCACGCTTACAGGAGCAGCAGCCACCTGCAACTCAATGGACCAGCTTTTTTGGGGAGAATGCCAGCATGAGGCTCTGCCAGTGCAGCTGCATGGCTGGGCTCTGCCTGGGACCCAAGCACTCAGCCTGGTGCAAGGTCTGCCTTCAGCACTTCGCCTCTTTCTCCCTACAGCCACATAGACGTGGCCAGGAGTCTGGTTTTTCCAGCTGGTCAGTTGAGAAAAGGCCTCCCATCTAGCTTCAGTAAGGTCTGCATCAGGTCATGGTAGAGACAAGAATGAGACTTGAAAGTGATAGTTTACACAGTCACTTTTTTTTTTTTTTTCTTTTTTCCTGCTTAAACTGAGAGTCTTGATCTGCCTAGGGCTTTGAGGCAAGCAGAATCCTGCACTTCAATAGAGGTGAAATGATGTTGAAACCAGCTGGAATTTTCAGAACCAGCCACTTTGTGGGGATTGTGACTGCAGCATCACACACATTATAAGACCAGAAAACTTTTTTGCCATTGGATGAATTCAATTGCATGCTATATTATCAGCAGCATACTTATGATTATTTTTGTTCTTGCTTCAAAAGCATTTCTTATGAATAATAAAATGCACTGGCATTATAGCCTACTATTTACACATTTCCCTGCCAGTCTGATGTGTTTGTGAGAAAAGAGAGCACATAGAAACAGAATTAAATATTGAGGTGTGCTGTGATACTTCTTGCTTGAGAAAGTCTGAAAGAGTAGAGACCTTCTTATAGAATCATGGAATTGCTCAGGTTGGAAAAGACCTTAAAGATCATGGAGTCCAACCACAGCCTAACCATCCTATCCGAACTCTAACAACACTCTGCTAAATCACGTCCCTGAGCACCACGTCCAAATGGTTTTTAAACACATCCAGGGATGGTGACTCAACCACCTCCCTGGGGAGCCTATTCCAGTGCTTAACAACCCTTTCTGTAATGAAGTGTTTCCTGATATCCAACCTAAACCTCCCCTGGCACAACTTGAGGCCATTCCCCCTTGTACTGTAACCAGTGAAAAGTTTTTTTCTTGTACAGAAAAAAATAAGGAAAAGCATAGCAGGGATAGGTTTCTTAAATATTTAAGGCTTTACATTTTTTTTTGTAGACTTGTTTACTTCTTTTTTTTTCTACTTTTTTATTATTTCCTCTGTAGACCAGTGTGATGTAGCCAGATAGGATTGATATACTTTCTCTTTTAATAAGCCCAACTGTCATTTCACTTCATCAAGTCAGTACAAGATACAAAAAACAAACAAAAAAAGCAGTCTAGGGAATTTTTTTTGAAACTGTCCCAAACAGAAGTCTATTCTGTGAGGATCAGTATTCTGTGTTACACTGCATAAAGGGAAAGTGGGCTTCATGAATATTACTAAGGTGCTGTGGTGGTGTGCTCATGTCTTCAGGCATCGGTGTCAGTGCTGGAACTTGGAAGTAATGTTATCAGAGCTTACTTCAGGTGATGTGTATGATTTAGTAGTGAAGATGCCCTTTAATAGCTAAAGCACATACGATCTGTAGTCCTGATGATTTGTTGCTGAAGATGTTGGCCTCAGTACAAGGCCTTGCCATATAACACTGATAAAGAGGAGAGTTATTTCTTAGGCGGCCCTAGGCAGACGAATACAATATTGTCTTCTCAGAAATGTTCATCATTTACCTAGTTTCAACAGAAGACACCTAACATCTTAGCAAACTACTCTCACACCCTTTCTCACCTCAACTGTGTCTCAGCTGCACGTGACAAGGGAAAGAAAGTTGAAAAAGAATAATGTGTGTGCTGAAAAATGTTGCCATAAAAGCTGTGATTCCATTCAAAATCCAGTCTGAGCCAAATCGCTTCAGTTTTCCTCAAAGGTACCTTTGGTAGGACTAATCAAGGCAGTGCAACATCTTCTGCTGCCAACAATGATAAAATTGCAGCCAATGAACAAAATTGATATTGTGCCAAAAGAAGGTGCACTTCTAATTACTGAGGTTGAATTATTGAAGTTTCAACTGAAAGCACGCAGTTCTCATGAGATGCTCTTCACTAGAGTAAGACTGCCCCCAATACATTTGTTAACCATAAAGCTCTGTCTTTTATGGAACATCACTTGCTACTGTAACAGCAAACAAATTTCAGACTTTTCTTAAAAACATTACTACTTCAAAGCAAACAAACAACAAAAGCATGCAGTGCCTGTGGAAGTTGTAAATTTCACTGAAAAAGAACCTACCAGCCAAATAACAGTTACATGCCATTTCATAGAGTGAAATGTAAGAGCAAATGATTTTGGTTTTTTTTTTTAAATCTTCTGATATAAGTAGTAAACAGCTTTGAGGCTAGAAAGAGAAGAAGACCCTTTGGCAGTCATGCCTCTTTAAATGATGTGAATTTCAGTCTTCACCCATCCTGCAGCACAAGTTGAAGTTTTGCTGAAAGAGCTCTGTGGTATTTATAATGTGGGAAGAAAACTCAAACAGCTTAAAAACCAAACAGTATACCAGTGTACAAACAACACTTCCACCTTTCTGGAGGCTCTTTCAAGCAGGCTTTCCCATGTGTCCACTGGTGTCTCCATTAGGACGCAATATTAAGACCAAAGTTACAGTTATTAATGAAATAAACTGTACAATTATTTACTGTAAAAATGTCTTCTCAGTAGAAATTGATGACAGCATAAATAACAGCTTCTTTGCAGGGAAGGAAGAATAAGGACAATAAAACTTATTAATAATTCTGGAAATTATGTAGGATCTTCAGAGAAAAAGTGCTAAGGGAGAACAGAAAGCAGCTCAGAAATGCAGAGAAGTTATAAAAAGAAAAAAATATAAAAAAATATTAGCAATGTCAAGGAGTTTATAATGATAAACTCAGTGTAGATAAAGAAGAAAGTGATTATTTAGTGTTTCTCAGTACAGAGCCTTTCCCATTAGGGTATTAAAGCAGAAGGTTGTAAGGTAGGAGGCAGAGAGATTTGAAGTTTCTCCTTTGCTTATCAAGGAATTAATCTTTCTGTTAAAGTGAGAGCAATATCTAAATATGTCCTGTGATATCTGCTGCTGGATCAGTAGTTCATGTGTTAAACAGTAAAACTACTGAAGAAAAAAATACTCAAAACTAAGAGAAATTAGTTTTTAGTAATAGAAATTAAATGTGGAGAGAGATCCTATAGAAGCAGAGTTGGTAAAGACCCAAAATATTACAGGAACTATGAAATATGAAAGTCAAGGAGAAACTCTTAAAAGTAGAAGAGGAATGCCTCGTTAGTTAATAAGGCAAGAGTGAGAAACAAAATGCAGAAGAAAGGCTGTAGTATTCAATACTTTTTTTTTCTTTTCCTTTTTTGCATGTCTGCATACGTGAATAAAAAAACCCAGCTGGGACCTGCAGGTTATGATCATTTGAACAAGGAGGTGACATAAGATTCGGCAGGGTAAGAACATTTAGGTGGTACATCTTCAAGTTAGGCAAGCCTGGTGAAATCTGCTCTGAAGTAGTTAAGGAGTTTCCAAAGCCCGTAGGGGTTATTGTGCAGAGGTAGTGGAGATTAGGTTAGATGTGAGAAAACTTAAGAAATTTTAGTATAGAAGTTCTCTATAATTTCGAGGTGCAGATGGCATGAACATTAGATGAAATAATGGACCAGTCTGCTTTGTTTTGTTAAACTAAAAATATCTGAACAACTTATTAAACAACCTATAAATATCTGGAATTTAAGTAAAAGCCAGCACTGGTTTGTTCTTGAAAAATCCATCATGTTTTCCTTGTTGCAGTAATTCGTCAAATAAAAGAAAAATAGATGTTATAGATCTTGGCATCTTCATAAGCAAATGAGATTAATAAAGTCTGCAGTAAAATGACTGTGTTTTGGAGCAATTGGTCTGTAAGCCCTGTATAGCAGGAAAATAATTAACTCCAGCAGCAATTAGGAGTAAGTTCTAAAGGGACCGATCTGCAGAACACAGTACTGGCAGGAGATGAGGAAGGGAAGAAAACTTTCAAGAAAACCCATTTTATGACTAGATTGTTCCTAGGGAGGTCATATACAAAATCACTAAGGGAAGAATTTCTCCACCTGGTAACTGAAAAAAAAAAAAAAAGAAAAAAAAAAAAGAAAGAAACAAATGAGCCTCATAATCTGAATAAGATCTGTATGTACTAATGACAGCAGGTGGTAACAGGTCTGGGCTGTCTGAAATGGCATTGAGTACTGACCCCCAAGGGTCTGTGGGCTTTTCCAAATGCAGGCCACATAACCACACACTGGGTATAACATGAGGCAGCCTTACTTGCTGCTTTTCCTGAATGCGTTATCCTGATGTAGGATTACACCATTACTGCTCAGAAGGGTTATGTCAACATCTCATACTTCCAGCCTGATGTTACCTTGTGATGAAAGAAGAGTCAGCTCACAGTCCTCTTCTGGATGATAATGGTTTTAGCAGAGTTCCTTATTTAATTTTTTTTGTCAATAAGTGGACGGTAGAACAGTTCACAGATCCAAGGAGATAGACTGAGCAATGATCACAGATCCCATTTGTTCACCCACAAGAAACCACCTCTGGGGCTAAGCCAAACATTAATATTCAAGGTATTCAGGAGCAAATACAAGGCATTTAGGAGCAGATTGAAATTTTAAACACCAACATGAGTAAGTGGTCAAGTTTTACAGGGGAATATTTCTGAGTAACCCTAGAGGACATCATATCTCAAAGGCTGTAAATCTGAATTTAACTTCTCCTTTGACACTTGCAATCTCTTACAAATGCCAATGAACATTCTATTGGTAAGATGGTAAGAGCAGTGTGGTGGTGCAAGTGCTGTCTTTCTCAGCCTCTTGCTCTTACTCATCCTCACTAGCTGAGTATGAGTAGGTAGATACATCCATTTTGATATTTTGTCTATCAATTTAATAATAAACACCAGCAAGCTGAATTGTTTTCATCTGATGTATTCATTTTGAAATGTCTGATACATAAACCCAGAAATCAGCCTATGTGATAAATATTCCAAGCTGAATGCTGCTGAAGACTCTTCTGCTAGCCGTGCCAAGTTTACACGTTGAGAAACACCAGAAGAAAGGGAAATAATAGTGAAGAAATGGAATGAAGTATTGCCAGCACAAGAAGGAAGAAGTACCAAAATGGGAACATACATCAGAAGAGAGAAAACAGATGGTAATACCTAAATTACCACATACCGAGCCTGGAAAAAAAAACTAGGCTTAGTAAAAGAGTTACTATAGAGATGTTATGGATGTGAATGGGTTGCATTCTAAATTGCTATGAATACAGCATGAGAAAATATCAGAACTCTGAATTATTACTGTTGGCCTGCTGGTAACTGAGCTGTATAACATCTCATAAACATCTGTTAACCCTTTACAGACAATTGAATGTTTTACAGTGAAGTGTAATCTCATGGCACATAAGATGTGTAGATTGAAAGATATTTATGAAATGGAGCATTTGAGAGGAAACATTTGCACTTAGGAAATAGCAGAGAAGTTGAGACATAAGCAACACACAGATCCAGAGTACTGACCTCCAACTGTTATGTTTTATATCTCTTTTGGTACCGTCACATAATAATATTTTGCATATTTAAGTAATCTTCTCTTACTCTCATGTTTGCTTTCTTGTATTTCTGTCTGAGCAAAGAACCAAAAGAGAGTTACAGATCCAGGTAGAGTTTGATTTGTAATCTATTCTCACTGCTTTGCAGTCAGTCATGGTATGATAGAAATACGATAAAATTATGTTCAGTAAATGAACGAAGATTTTGATCCTATAGTGGAGTTCATCAGAATTTAAAGTTATGGAATGATAACCTCATGAGGGGAGCCCAAGATAAAAAAGCATGATATGTTTTCAGTGAGAAAATTCATTGATGATTGCACTGAAATGCCAAGAAAGAATCAGAAATGTTAAGTAAAAAGGTTAAGATGCAAGTGTAGATGTAATTATTACAATTTGCTTGAACTTTTCAGCTACTTAGAAGTATTTCATGACCTCGGTGAAAGTAATTAAAAATGTTAATTTTGCTGAAGTTGAATAATTTTTCAGAAAAGTATTTTAAATATTGTAGAAGAAAAGTAATAGATCTTTTTGTTCTTCTGAGAACTGAGAAACTTTTTCATTAGCTCAGAGATTTGCTTGGGATGTGAAAGCCATTTTTTTTGTCTTGGTATATTAATTATCACAATTGTGAGTGTAGACTGGATAAAATAATGTACATTCACTGGGACCTGGGCAGTATTCTAGATTAAAATGATTCAAACCTGATGAAACAGTTTGTAGCAGAATGCATTCAGTAAGTAATTAGTACTGAGGTTGCATTTAATCATTATATTCTTATGCACCTCTCAAGATGCTGTGACTTCAGTCACTGAAAAAAAAAAAAAAAAAAAAAAAGATGAGAACAAATTCAGAAAAATGTATCATTGGTTTACAAGAAATTATGTGTGTTCGACTTGTGTTATGCTGTCAAATGTTGTTTTTCAAGTCTAGGTTTATGTAGGGCAGATTTTTGAGATGGAAGCTATATTTAAGTCTCACGATTTATTTCTGTGTAATGTATGCAATATTTTGTAGAAAGCTGTGTTTTCAGTTTTGTCTGAATTAAAGGCAGTGATGACTCAGAAGATGAGTGGGCTGCAGCATGTATCTCTTTTTTCTTCCCAGCTGCAAGACTTTGTATTTCACCTTGTTGAGATTCATGAGATTCCTGTCAGCCCACTTCTCCAGTCCGTCCATGTCCCAGTGAATGGCAGCACATCCCTCTGGTTTATCCGCCATTCCATACAATTTTGTGTCATCAAGCAGACTTGCAGAGGCTGCATTCTGCCCTGTCATCATTAACAAAGATACTCAACAGTATGCCTCACTACTGATCTCTAGGGTACGCTGTGAGCTAGTGTCCTCCAAATAGACTTGTACAGCTGATAACAACTCTTGGAGCCCTGTCGTTCATCCCATTTTCAGTCTACCTCATTCTGTTCATCCAGCCCATCCTTCATCTTCTCTGTGATGATGTTACGGAAGACAGTGTCAAAATTCTCACTGAAATCCAGGTGGACAATATCCACTGCTCTCCACTCTCATCTGCCAGGTCAGTCATTGCATCGTAGAAGCTTATCAAGTTGCTCAAGAGTGCCTCATGCCAAGTCCATGAAGTCCACTGAATACTCCTGATGATTTTCTTTTTCTTCGTGTGTCTTGAAATGGTTTCCAGGATTGCTCCATCATGTTCTTAGGGATCGAGATGAGGTCTGTAGTTCCCTGGCTTCTCCTCACCTTTTTTGAAGATAGAAATCTTCCAGTCCTTTGGCAACTCTCCTAAATCTGAGTTGTTTCTGTAATTTTTTAGTTTATTCAGAACCTATTCTAAACACAGCTCAGCATTTAAAGTTTTTGAGATGCTCTTTTAATACATTAATACATTCTGCCTTTCACATTCTTTTTTTACGTCAGATAGCCAAAAAACGATGGACTCCTGTAAGTCCTTTATGGTACTATTCCTAAAAGTATAAATGCATACTGGCAATCCCTATTTGAGTGTGGCACTTATTTGGCTTACTGTGCTTCAGGTCATATTTAAATGTTAAAGAGCAGCAGGAGAGTCCTATGAGAATAGGCACACTGACAAGGTGGGATGCTCATATTTTGCAGCAGTGAGGATCTTGATATAACTGTGCCCTTTTTGAGTCCTCAGAAAATCCACCTCTGTTCCCATAAGTCTGTAAGTAGAAAGAACGGCAAAAGCAGGCTCTGTCTACTAATGAAAAGAGTCTGTGAGGGCCCTGGGTTTGCTGAAATAAGATGCAATTACACCAGCAAATGAATCAGTATAGCTCTTATGATGCACAAAGTACACATAAAATGCTACTTGCCAAACACTTTATTGGTACTAAACTAAGCCCTATTGTAAATGTTGTCCATGTGCATTTGTATATTTTCCTTTACTTGGTGACATTTTTTGCATTTTATAGACTGAAATTTCACATTTATAAATAAAACACTTTCAGAAGCGTATCGTAACTATAAAAACATGTACTAGCTTCATAATTATGTAAAAACTTTGAGAAACCATTTGAGTTTGCTATGAACATGAGTACGATAATGCACACGGTTTAATCAATATACCTTTCAAGGGAGCCTCATTTGGGGTAATGCAAAAGCCATATCTTGCAGTCAGTAATAAATATTTCATTAAATTATCTCAAATTTAACTCTCACTCCCACTGGCAAACCTCTAGTGGTACATAGCTCTTTTCTCTTGATTTTATTGCCCTGGTAACGTGCAATCATCTCACAACCCTTTGCTTTCTCATCTATAGTATATTGCCTTGCCTTAGATTAATCTCACAGTCATTATCTCATTTAAATAGGTAATATTTGACCGTCTAATCAGCTTAAAGAAACTTGAGTAGAATAACATGGGCTTACTTTTAGCATTCAGAAACATTTTTGAAACAATGAGAAATAGATTTGTTTAAAAATATATGGTCTAAATTATTCTTTTTGTGCATGGAAATGCACACTGCATTTACTGACATAATTAAATTGCCTGTGTATCTGACTTTTTAATAATGAAAAGGGAAACCCTAGAGTGCTTAGATAATTTGCTGTTTTCATTTAAAGCATGGAATTCAGTGGTACCTATTGAGGCATTTAGTCTTCCTAGGCACTGCAAACAAAATGGAAACAGTGCCCTAGCTTTCTAGGTGGCAGTTTTGATACAGGTTTTTAATTTCTCTGATTTAAGTGCTCTTTTTCAGTGCTTGCATTTGTATCTGCTAATTAAAATGAAAAGTTCTGTTTATCTTGTCCTCCCACTATAAGAAGAATAGTATATTCAGATGCCAAACTTGTCAACTTGCAATTTCGGATAGACAAACAATACATTTTTTTTTTCAAGTCTATGTTATTTTTTGTTGGCAGATAGCAAAGGCTTCTAAGTGTGCTTGGAAATAAGATTTAGATCTTGAAAATTATGAGCTAATTATCTTGAGGGCAAGATAGCAGTACTGCTAGATGTATCATCTGTGATCTAAAATGAATTGATACTGAGGTTAATCTGCAAGGGTTTAACTACCTGCTAGTGTTTGGAAAAAGACCTTTGCCTTGCTTAGACTGTTGTTTAGATAATATGCATTACTTAAGATATCTTTTCAATTCTCTATGTAAAATCTGTCCTCTAGGAACCTTAATTTCTCATTCCTTGCACGTTACCCAACCTCAGCTTCTTTGAATTTTTACCTCGTTCACTAGATGCTATCCGTGTTCTCCAAAAATATGTCAGCATCATTTCATGCTGTGTTTTTGTGCTTATGAATAGCTAAGCATGTTGTAACTGAGGGCATGTTAAAATTAATAAGAACCCAGGAATTCCAAAAATGTACATCTAGATATTTATTTGAACATAAAGTTCTAATGGGCATGGAAGTTTACTCCTGTCAAAGTCCTGGGTGAAAACAGTAATCCTCCAAAACCAAAAGCCTTATCTCCTTTAGTTGCAATTTCCAGCACTCACATAAAGCCCTCAGCAGATGTGCATGGCAGCAGTGCAGTAAGCCATGAATCCCACTGCCAGTCCTCCAGCTATCCAAAGAAAAGGATGACTTACTTTTATCTATTATTCAATATTGTGATATGGTGAATTGCTAAATGTATGGTCTCTTCCTTTCTTTATCTCTTTTTTGGGGGGAAGGGGAGGTGGAATGGAGGTGGTGGTATTGTAGCACACATTCTGGCATTAGCACTTACTACATACGCAATCTCTAGATTCAGAAATAGATGGGGAAGTATTGCAAAGTTTTCTGTTCCTCTCTAGGTCTGTACGAACATTGTTACCCTTCTTTCTTTACCAAGATTCCTTCATAACCCTCTTATTATACATTAACTTTGCATTAAACCCGGGGAGAACACTCCAAATCCATTGTTAGTTACTGCTCTGAAGGACAGCTTTTTAATTTCCAGTTCATTGGTTATCCCAAGTACATAGCACTGTATTTGAACCTTTGGTTATAAATAGACTTAACAGTTCCAAGCATGAAAAGCTCCTGAGTAAAACATGGATGTAATTTGAATGCAAAGTTAATGCTTGGCAGTTGTTTTCACAATTCAAGCCTGGAGACAGGTCACAAATAAAGCATATTAAATCTCTCTTCATAAGGGATAGATGGATAGAAAGATCAATATTGCTTTTTATGACTGAGTTTTTGAAAAAAGGCAAAGGACAAATCCATACAGTAAAAAACTAAAATATGTCATGGACTTAATTTGGATGTCATAACTTTTAGAATGTTACTGTAGGAAATACAGGACGACTCATACGTATTGTTCTGTAACATGATTTCAGAGCCCAGTTCCTGTTAGAAAAGCAGTTCACTGTTATAGCTCCTTCAGTTACCCAGATAAGGTGCAATGTGCAATTCAAACATATAAACATTCCCAAAGTTGTAACCCTAGTGGAGGAATGTTTGACTGTTTGGATTTAGGTCTGTTTGTGTCTGTTGTAAAGAAGATGGTTTAAGCGTGACATCTTCAAAGAGGAGGCAACCAGTGCCATTTGATAGGAAAAAACTGAGTTAGCCTCATGACTTGTCTGCAAGGTACACTGAAAGAAGAAACTGCAAAAAAAAAATCTGAGTGCTACACAATAAATAAACCATTGTATATTTAGGAAATAGCAATGCAAACTATAGGAAAACATGAAAATTTTTCTCAAATCTAAAAACAATAGAAGTAGAGAATTTAGAGAATAAAGCTGTCCTCATAATAGCAAATTACTGGTGGGTTTTGAGTTCCTTGTCTTATTTGTGTTGTCACAGTACTCTGCCATTGAAATTATGAATCTGTGTTTTCTTTGTGATGTGCTTAAGCTGAAGTGTTGCAGTTTCTCTTGTGAGTTTTACCACTCTTCCATATCCTCTGAAGAAAATGTGGTCTGAAATGCAATAGGTCCCATATGTATCTGGCGATGGTGATGTGGAGGCACTGTTTGTTCCACTAGATGGAACACATATATTCAGTGTCAGTTTCGTTTTCAGGCATTGTAGAGAAAAGGAACAATGGGGTTTTGATTTCTTCTTTCGAACGTGGCAACGCTCGTCCTCTGGTGATGTCATTAAAAAACAATGTTTGTACTTCTCACCTGGAACTGAAATTAAATCTGTCAGACCATTAGAAGTTGCTTGAGGCATTTTCTTATTCATTTATTCCTGAAAGGGAAGTCATTTTGCCAACAGATAGGCATTTTAAAGATTGCTTTCAGTTCTTGCCCAGTCTCTGTATTTTCAAGCTTGTGTTTCTTGACCCTGTCCTGATGCTGTTATTTGGAATGAAAAATTTCACCTCTGTGCTAAAAATATTTTTTATTTGATAGCTTGGATTCAGTTAATGAAGCATAATGAGGAAGATAATTTAATGTCTCCTGATTTCTAACCTCTTGTTCCATTCATTATCCTTCTTTGATATCCACTGCATAGGAAGATGCCTCCACTTCCAGGTGTTTCTGTATTAAATTCTTCCAGGCCAGAGAAAAAGCACAAGTTATCCCAAATGCTGAAAGTTCTCATCTCATTATCACATTTTACATATTGTATAGACATACTGACAATGTTAATTAGTGAGAAAGGGTTGATTGTTCTTTAATTACTTTGCCAAGAGCTGGTACAAACTATAAAGCCACAAATTATGTGACATATTATAAGTGGATTGACTTTAATGGCATCTTCATGTACCAACATGCATATTTCATTACTAAGCTTTTAGCTTAGTTATTAGCATTTTAACATGTCCATTAATAATAAAAACGCTGGGTTATGTACATGAAGGAATTGTTACTGCAGAATTTTAAAAAGCACCTGACAGAGTGCTGTACTTTTTTAACGTGTCGCCAAATTCCAAATATCAGCATCAGCACAGGACGTGCAGATTGCAGAGCTCTTCCAAACTCCCATCCTAAGTGTTGTATCCTCAGATATTTTATAAAAAGACTCCTTAGTACAAAAAATGCATGTAGCCTGTCGGAAAGGGTAAAGTGTTCTCTTGAGTAGGTGGTCAAATTTGTCTCATGGCTGTGGCCTCTGAAGATCTGACTTTCTGAAAGTTAGTCATTCATCTTCAGGGAGAATTCCTCTTGGAGTGAGAAGGTATTTCTGCTGCAGCTGTAGGTTTAAGGCTGAGCAGGGTGTTGCATGCTGGTCCCTGGCTTTCTGCATGCTCTTGATAGCAAGCTATTATAGCAAGCATAAAATGGAAACATTAAGCCCCCCCAAGCTGTCTTTCTAAGAAAATTACCTGCTTACTGAAACAAATCTCATTTCCTTTTACATGGAACTTGTTTTCACAGCAGTGCCGTACTGGCTTGAGTAAAATGACTGTTCTCACTGATTGATAACAAGACAAAGCTAGTTTAATTTATTATATCTGCTTGTTTATTGCCATCATATTCTAAAGATGACATTTATGTATCAGCTTTGATTTGAGCAAATAACTTTGACATTCAGCAACAAAAGGTCAATTCCTCAATTTTGTTTTGAAGCCTAGAGTTCTATTAGTCAGATACAAACAAACTTTTTCTCACTTTACCTGTGCTCTGTTCTGTTCCACAGGATAGGAGTAACAACATGAAAGCAAAAAGAACTACACACATCTGATGAAGAGACACTTTTTGTTTTTTTTTTCTATTTTCTATCATCTGCCCACTCTCCTTTAAGACCAAAAAGGAGACAGGGGATATTTCTATCTGATTTAATAAAGAGGAAAACTATCAATCCCCATTGTGTAGGTAAGAAAGCTGAAATGGCCTTTTTTTCTCCCTCTCTTTTCAGTTCTTTAATATTTTCTTTCACAGAAGATTCTCAGTTTGAATACTCTATGCCTGCATTCAAGAGTACGTTGAGTAATTAGAACGCTATTGTAATTACCTAATTGTTGTCTTTAATGCATTGCAAATGTCATATTTCACTTTAGTAAACACAGTAAAAAAAATCTAGGAAAAGCAGACAGTTTGGCATTCTGAGGGAGGGAGACTGTAGAAGGATGCTGAGTTCATTCATGGTTCCATGTTCAATTCAAAAAGATGCCCTGTTCATCCTAGTGAGGAGCTGGAAATCCTGTAGGACTGACAATTTCACTCTTGACAACTAATTATGCACACATTATCACTTGGAGAATCTTGCAATAGCTGAGATGTTACATTCTTGATGGAAAGCTGAAGATTTCTGTAATGCCACTTAACATGAGAATAGATCATGAGCAGAGAGAGGTTAAGATAATAGATGGGAATCAACAAACGTTCTTTGGACCAGAATGCTCTTCTAATTTTTTTGAGAGAAAATTCTGATCTACTATTGAAAAATCCTGATTTAAAGAACTGGAATACTCTATTCTAGACCAAAGGAGAACAACTGAAAGGCTTGAGACAGAGAAGTGCCTTGCTGTATGGTTGTATTTTGAGCATATTCCTGGGGATTCTGGGCCATTTGTAAGCTGACTTTCACTTTTTGCTCACTTGTATACAGTTCTAGAAAAAGAAAAGTGGCTCTTGAATGGATACTGTGCAAAGGAGACTTTTTGTGGAAGTTGTCATCTGTGTTTAATTAATTGACAGCTTATTCATGATCTGTTTTTGCAGTTGGAGTTTAGGGATAGAAAGCTGTTGTTCAGCTTTTGCTGTGATCAAGGTTTTCACTCTCAATATGACTCACCTCTTATTATAAAGGGAAAGAGTTCACTGGCTGGAGTGCCTAGTGATGAGTATGAGTGCATAGAAAATGCTGAAGATGGATGCAAGTGTTAATGGTTTCCCTTTGTTTCTCTTTGATGGCTCAGGCTATTTATTGCCTGCCAGATTTGCTTGCCTGTTTTTTGATATTGCCAGCCTTCACTGAAATGGCATGGAAAATGTTTCCTTTAGGAGGAGCAAAAAAAACCCAGACTCCATGCTAGCATAGTTCAATCCTGAGTTAAACGTTCATATGTTATCTTCCAAAGCCTCCTTGACTTACAAGGTTACAAACAGGGAGAATTAATTAAACGAACAGTTCCTCCTGTCACGATTCTGTAAATGGCCCTTTTCCTAACTTACTAGACATTGTCCAAACTACACTTTTAAGATAAATTACTTTTCTAGTCACCTGTCTTTTTCACACACACACACAAAAATATTTGTACAATTTTTGTGAAGTAAGGTATGTGCTGTTTTTCTATTTTACTGAAGTGAAAATTCAGTGAAAAGATACATCAAAATTATGGCTGAAGAGTTTAAGAAAAGTACAGCTTCTTTTGTTTTGCATTGTATTAAAGGAATTAGGCCCAAAGCCCAGCTCCTGTGTCATCATGTAGAGCTGTGCATGTGCATCCTTAAAGCAGAAGCAATTTCACTTTCAAGAAAATGTTATGGTATTCTGATAAAAGTGAAGCCTCTGGTAACAAATGGCAGCAGAAGCATTGCCATGCAAGGAAGGCACACAAAATCCAACTGTTAGATGCTGCTCAGTGGTAGCCAGCTGGCTAATTAGCACAGATGTGTTGGCTACTCCATTAGCAGATTTACAGCTTTCAGTCATAACACTGCTTTTGCTCACTGGAGTGACATGAGGAGGTGGAGGGGAAAAAGGAAGCTGTAGGTAAGAAATAGAGGCTGAAAAGACACAAATTTATGGGAAACTGAGCTGTTATTAGAGCTTATTCTAATAATTTTGGATCAAGTCCTCAGTCATCCAGGACTTCATGGATCCAGGAGATGCTTGGCTATGGTTTGAATTCAGAGGCTACCAGATGATGGGATTCTGAGGGTAGGATGCTGATGTCAGAGCATTGATCCCAGTGCTTTCTCTCTTCTTTGCCTGCTCTTCTACTTATGCGGTTTTCTGGCTTTTGGTTTTGATGTTGGATTTTTCAATCATCTCTTATGTGCTATATGCCAATGACCTGAAAAGGAACTTTGTAATGGAAGCTTGAACTGCTCTCTCTGGTTTATGAGTGTACTGTACTCTCAGATTATGATAAAGTGAGAAGGTATACATGCTATACTTACAGTTCTTCGTCTAGTGGCTAATTTTCTTAGGATTTTGCTCAGCTTCATATTGTGAAGTTTCTCCTTTCATTAAGGAGGGACAAAGGTTTTTGTATGTTCACTGAAACATAAATAATTTCGTACTTGGCTAGGAACAAAAAGATTTAGATTACAGAGATTTCTAAGTGGATTTCATCCAAGGTCATCATCATATGAAATTTATGAGGTGCTTAAAGTACTGTATCTGAAGGTGACCCAGAAAGCATCTCTACTTGATTTGGAAGCCTCACTTGTCTGTTTAATACTGCTAATTTGTATGTTTATTGACCTCTTGACACACACACTCTCCTTAATGGCAAAATTGGAAATGAGTGGGTATCAATACATGTGTGTTTTTTTGGAGGACACCACACTGGCATGATTAGTTGTGGTGAAGGTAGTGACAATGAAGCAAAAGAAAAGGAAAAAAAAAAAATAATCTCATCCCCAGCAGAGATAGGTGATATTTGGCCATTTGAGACTACTGGGAGGAGGGTGTATAGTAGATACTGAAGAGTAATACATTTGTAATGTGGAGCCATTGTGGCTGGAGGGATAAATACTCAGTACCTGTTACTACCTGATAAAGTCATACATATGTATGGGTATATTTCATGTGATAATTGGAGAATCTAGTTTTAGCATCTGCTTTTACCTGATAACCTAACGGTTTGTTTTTTGTTTTTTGTTTTTAATTTTAAATAAGAGAAAAGCAATAATTCTTAAGCCATGGGCAACAGGAAGATGTAAAACAAAGCTGCCAAAGAGGAGGGAGGAAAGGAAAACATTTTAGATGCACTTGCACTGGTATGCAGGAGGCTGAGCAAACAAGAACTGCATGTGCTTGCATTTTATATGGCTCGTTAGAAATACTCCTGACTGCTTTCAGAATGTGTTTGTGAACACTTAAACTGACTTTACTTGTAAATACAATGAGCTTATGAACAAATCTGGACATACTACGTATGTCTGTTTTGGGGACTGATTCTAAATAGGAGTGTTCATGAGGATGGATGATTTTTTAAATTATTATTTATTGTTTTTAGCTCACATACAACAAAGGAGTTGACTGATTTTGAAAGTTGGCTGTTGCAGTGGTCAGATAACAGCTAATAAGTAAATCATAAGAAAAGTGAATTTAGTGTTGAACGTGTGGTGAGGGCATGGCAAATACACTTGATGGCTGCAGGTTAAGGTCAAACATTTAAGTTGAACAGGACGCTATTTTTTTTTAAGGGATTGAAATTGCAGGAAGAAATGGGGTATTTCATGTGGTTTGAATGCATGTTGGCCATTTGTTTATCTGTTTTGTTTTTGAAAGAATATATGTATTCTCTTAACAAAACAATTACCTGTTCCTTTAAATCTTCATAATGCAAATACCTGGTAGCAGTGATAGCATGTTTGTCTTGCTGGGTTTTATTCCACAGCAGAAAATGTTGCACAGTGTCTGTTCCTCAGCCATGTGGGTCCTTCTGCTGCTCTTGCACCCTGCTCTTCTGTGTGACAGCTCAAGCAGAAAGGCCAGAGCAGGGCTCTGCCATCTCCCCTCAGTGACCAGTCCCTCAGAGTCCATTGCCAGCTGAAGTACAGTTCTTGTCTTGAGATGATCTGGGATTTCCTCACATTGAGGTCATTGTAATTAATTCCCTGATGGTCCTGTCATTCCTTCCCTATCACTCTGTGCTGTGGCATTTTATGTGAGCAGTCACAGCCTAAAAACCACTGCAACTTAAGTACAAGATGTAATATTTCCTTCTTTCTCAGGAATACTTGGAGTATGGTCCTGACAGAATTAGTACTTAGCTCAATTCTTTGCCTGGTTTGTGTTGATAATAATTTTAGAAGAGCGATAAAACTCATGAAAGACAACAGTGACAGAGTGACAGTTAAAAGAAGCAGTTGTTAATGTGAGTTTGATGGAATGTCTCACCAGAACCAAATATGGACTGTATATTTAAGGACGAGAAACTCAGCATTCACCTTCGGGGTTTAAGAATTCCATCCAGCAGTGATCTTGAAACTGCTTAGGATTTACAGGGTGCCTGTGCTTGTATGTTAGTTTGGATGAAGAGTGTGTTTCTTTGCAACCATTTTCCCATTCATTTGTTTTGTGGAGCAGTCCTGCAGCACATGCAATGCATTCTTTTTCGGTGGAGCTGCTCTTGTTTCCAAGGAGTACAAAAAGGAACTGATGTGCTCCTTTGGATATATAAACACAGTCTGCAGGATAAGAGATCGTTCTGAAAGTAAGTATGGATTTATTTGCTGTTATGTGTCCAAGGTACCACATACAGTTCAAGTATCCACATTTTCAAAAGGTTACAGACAATGTAAACATAAACCACAAAGCTAATTCTAAAATATATCTTAGTGCAAGATATAGAGCCAGCTCTTTCTTTAGGGATGTGGTTAAGGTTTTATTATTGTGAATAAGAATCTTTAAGAGAACTATTATGTGAACCTCATGGCTGAAAGATAATTTTATGTA